>NC_067419.1:27709311-28012342 GCF_009764475.1 Pristis pectinata
ATTTTATTATTATGAAGTAAACTTTGTAATAAAAGACTGTGAATCCTTCAATTTAAAATAAATTGGTTGCTTACACCACAGTCTTTGAATTGAAGAAGGCTTAAAGTGTTATAAAGTAGTTGAACCAAACTAATAAAATTGATTTTAAAAGAAATTATTGAGAAGAGTTCCTTGGTTTAAGGTGCTCAGAGCTGTTTGTTAATGAAAGCTGTCCTGATGTTGAACTACTGTTAGTTTCTGTTAAATGTTGCCTGGAGTTACAATTCCATTTTATGTGCTAATTATCATGGAATGCAATGTAGTGGGAATTGGTTTATAAGACATCATTCTGTAAGTATGAATAACCTGAAGAATATAACTCATCACTTTTAGCATACACAATTCCCCTTCAGTCCCCCTTGAATAAGTGTCAGGAAAGACAGGCTTTAGATAAAGTCACTTTGGATGCATTTGCACTACAACTGGAGCATCAGTGCAAAGTTGTTCTGGATTCACAATGACACCAGTCAGATCAGCCCATGGCCCATGCACAGGTAAACTATTGCACAAACTCTTTACACCAATAGCAAACTTAATGTAAATGTACCCTGATATTCTTCCAGTACCATGTTAAAAATTAATACTAATTAGTTAAAAAAAGATTTAGTTTATCATTGAAAGATGAAAAAATTATCAAATAAAGAAAATGGTTTACAATGTTCGCTAGTTTAAATAATCCTCATGAGTTGAGGATATTTGCCATTTTTACCGCCCACCATGACTCCTTTAGATCATGATTCAATCTCAGTTTTAAACAAATGATCTATACTCGGGACATTTTGCGAATAGTAAATCATGGAAGATCTCCATGGACTAGATGTATGTCTAACATCTCAGAAAAGAAGTTCCAATTTTGAAGACAATATCATTGAGGTCAATGTTCTCTCAAACGTGCGCACACACGCACACGCACACGCACAGAAAACCACAAACAAAATCAATCTGGAAGGAAGAATGCACATGAACCTAACACTGTTTTTGCTTGGTGAGTTGCATGGTGTGTTGCTCTCATTCTTGAGTGGGGACAGTCTTCTTACAACATTAAAATCAGGGTCCCATAATGCAGTTCAGAGCCTGATTTAAATGTACTGCTGACTAAGTTTCCCACAACTCCAATCACAACAGACTGGAGGAAGCAGGGAAGTGTCTCTTCAGCACTTCTTGTGCACCAGGAGGAGCAGTGGTGTTCTTCCTATTTCTATGCCAATCACAATTTCTGTACTGCAATGAAATCACCATCCCACAGAAACACCTACAAACGTTTCGCACTTCTGACTGCTAGCCTCTGAAAACACTGACCAAACCTTGATCTTTTCCTGACCGTCCACCCTAATTGCCTGGTTCCAATGATCCCACTCACATCACCCACCCATTCTCTTCCCTGAGCCTCCCCCTTGATTGCTTGCCACTGATGCAATCCCTCTTTTCCCCCACAAAAGGCTAATCCATACCAGATATCAACCCCACACAGACACAGAAACAGACACAGACATCCACCAAACAGTGGTCTTTACCAATCCCTGGCCGTGGCCTTTTACCATTAGCTGTTCTGCCTGGCAGCGGAAGTGCCAAAATTCCTCCTACTGGTGGATACCAAAGCTGTGAATTTTCATTCCTTGAGTCTGTCCAGTTGAGTTCCAGGTTCATGGCAACACCCCGAATATAGATGGTAGGGAATTTAATATTGGAAATCCCATTCAGTGTCAAAGTGCTCAGATTCTCATTTGTTGGAGAAGTTGCCTGAACTTCCGTGAGGCAAAATGTAATTTGACAATTATTTGGTCAAGCCTGGGTATTAGGCAGGTTTTGATGGACGTGGTCGTGAATCAATTTCCTATGTTAGGAAGTATGATCATGAATACTGAATAATTATCAGTAAAACCCCTTACTAACAATATGGGGGAAAGGTTCTTAATGAAGCAGCTGAACTAGCATGCTGTCTTAGCCAGCAATTACCAAGATTTGAGATGATGAGCTTCTAATAATCATAAAAATCTCCCACCAAACCATCAAAAATCTAATGCTATAGGTAGGTATAACTCCAGGCAGTGGAGAATTTTATACCTGAGTTTCTATTGACTTCAATTATTACAGGAATACCAGGAAAATAAATATTTTTCTCTGTATGTTCACATGCTCTGAAATAAAGCAGCTTAACAGTTCATACCAAGTATCATCTCACCAATTGCTTAACATGCAGAAATTAAAGAAAATATATATGAAAAACACAAATATCAATTCAAGTCAACAAAGGAATGTTCTTTAAATGTGCCTGGGATATCCAACAAGTAGATGTTACACATTGTGAATCAACCTCCACAAAAGTGAATTCTTCAGGAAGAAGTGCTGCTCAGGAAACCAACTGGCCCCAATGAACACAGGATGGCAAATCTAAATCTATAACAAATTTGTAACCCAAATGTACTGGACAAAAATATGATGAGTAAAGACAGTGAACAGCAATCCTTTACTGCAAGACTTAAAACAAAACTTCAAGTACACCAAGCATTCCTGTTAAGGAAGTATTTCCAAAACATTGGATGTCCTTGTAAATTCACCATGAGGATGTAAGTTCCAGACAGTCTGCTTTGTACACATTTGAAAAGATGAGCGTTTTATGCTGGGTGTTGACTGACAGCTAATGTATCTGAAGCACTCAGATCATAAGACCTGCCACAGAAAAGGCAGAGCTGGGATCAGATGTCAAAGTAGTCTTGTCTATTCTTTAACTAAAAAAAGATTTTCTTCATGGTATTTACACACAAGACAGGAACGTGAAGGTTTAAATAACAAGATCAACAGACACTTCATACTTTACAATAAGTAAAAGCATCTAAATTAAACTTGCTTTCTCAATCTCTTGGAAAGATAATGTATATTCTTAAATTTTAAGTGGAAGTACTGAGAGTACAGAAAAGGGCCAAAGATCAGTTGCAAGTCTGAGCAAGAAAGACATTTATAAGAAACATCCAAAGATATTATAATTTCAGATACGAGCCACCTGAAATTTGAGTAGCCTTAATTTGAACATGTGGAGCAAAGGATCAAACCCACGTAGATGAACAGCAACTAACCCCTCACTGTACAGGGATAAATAAATTGCACTAGAACCTAAATACACTTAGGTTTCCAACCTGTGACCACCTACATAAACAACCTAACTGCAGCAAATAATTGATCTATTAAAAATCATATAATTTTCCAATTATATTAAAAATTGAATACTGTCACTTTTTAGATCACAAATTAAAGCAAACCCTCTATCATGCACTTGAAACTCTAATACTTTGGCAACTTTTAAATAACAATTTATCAAGGTAAACTACTGGTACAGTGGAGTTATTTATAATTACAGGAGCAGGAATTTGTAAATAAGATTAAAGCTTGAAAGGCTCATCTATATAATTCCTGGTCAGCCTTACTAATTGAAGAATGTCTTTGCTCCATAATTAAAATAACCAATTATGTGATTATAACTAAATTTTATGTGGAATTCAGTAAATGCTGGCAGTCATGATTGTAATGTTAATTGCAAAATTCAATCAAGTGTGACCTGATACAATTTTACACTAACCAACAAAGATGTAATAAAATGACTGACTTCACAATATGTCAGCTCATAGTGGTAACAGATACGTACAACAATCTTAATGAGGATGCATGCTATTTCATTGCTGTCATTTCCCTTGCCTAGTTAATGAATCGTAAGCTAAAAGTGAGATGAAAACTGATATAAT
This sequence comes from Pristis pectinata, assembly GCF_009764475.1. Lineage (NCBI taxonomy): Eukaryota > Metazoa > Chordata > Chondrichthyes > Rhinopristiformes > Pristidae > Pristis > Pristis pectinata. The sequence goes on from NC_067419.1 coordinate 27,713,088, forward strand.
CACACATTATTAGGGCAAGAAAGAACAGAAACAGAACTTCTCTCCCTTAGTCATGAACTTAAAGCTGGAGGATACAGAAGTTATGTTTTCAATATAACTTTGAACATCAATTTCCTCCTCCTCTACATATGAGAAATAAACATTGTTGAATGTACTTTCAGAGCTGGAAATTAAAAGTGTAAATGAATAATAAGCACAGATATTAGCCCAGCAATACTGTTGTTCCAGTTACTTCTGCAGGGACATCAGCTCCAAAATTAAGACTAATAAGATAGAGATTAAATAACTGATGGAAGATATTATTTTGTGCATTATAGGAACCATAGACCAAATCTAATACTGAGCCAGAGAGTAAACCCTACCCCTTCTCACCAACCACCAACACTGGTTTTTCACTAACCCACCAGAGTACATACACAGATATTCATTGCTAGGTCAGAAATAGTCAAAAAATGTGAATAAAACAGCAGCCAAAAAACACACAGGAATTCAATACACTCCATCACAGCATTTCATAACAAGATATAAAACACTGTCCTGACTAAAGGCACGAAGTCACTTCACTGAAAATTCCTACCTGAAATCATAGGCAATAGCAATAGGGCCGGTACAAAGGTCCTTAGTTTTTCAAGCCCTAAAAATAATCACCCTGTGATTATTTTTCTTACAAGTATGGCTACCAAAGCAATTAAAAAACTGGAGGAAGATACATCCTCCCAAACTACTTGTTTACAGTTTGCACTATCAAGAATTGTAGAGCTTTTGCTTGTTAAAAGTGCTGAAATCATTAGTCTGACCCTTGTGCAATCAGCGCAATTATGTCATTGTGCTGAATGTTATGACTAGGGACGGAAATAAAGAAGTTAAAAAATAAATTGTGAGCAAGAAACAACTCCTTAAATTTTAAGATAGCTGTGAATACAGATAAGAATGCACCTTGCAGGAAAGTATTAAATTGGGGCAGGGCAAATTATGACAGTATTAGACAGGATAGTTAAATGGAACAGCTGTTTTTTGGGTAAGTCCACATCTGACAGGTCGAGATTGTTTAAAGACCAACTGCACAGAGTACAGGACCAATATGTTACAGTAAGAAGGAAGGACAAAGATGGCAAGTTAAGGGAACCTCGAATGATAAGAGAGGTTATGAATTTAGACAAGAAGGACGAGGAAGGATGTATAAGATTTAGGAAGCTAAAATTGAACAGGGTCCATGAGGAATATAAAGAAGCTGGAAAAGAACTCAAGAAAGAATTGGGAGAGCCAGGAGGGGCCATGAAAAGTCCTTGGCAAGTAGGATTAAGGAGAATCCCAAGGTATTCTATACATATATCAACAGCAAGAGGTTAACTGGGGAGAGGATTGGACTACTCAAGGATAAAGGAGGGAACATGTGCTTGCAAGTGGAGAATGTAGTTGAGGTCCTAAATAAGTACTTTGCACTGGTATTCATCAAGGACAAGGACATGGAGGACAGGGAGATCAGTGTGGAGCATGATAATATGCTAGGGCATTTTGAGATAAAGAAAGGGGTGGTGTTGGGATTCTTGAAGAACATTAAGGTTGATAAGTCCCCAGGGCCTGATGCGATACAATCCAGGTTATTGGGAAAGGCAAGAGATGATATTGCTGTGGCCTTGACAAAAATCTTTGTGTCCTCTCTAGTCACAGGTAGTCCCAGAGGATTGGTGAGCAGCTAATGTTTTTCCTATATTCAAGAAGGGAAATAGCAATAATCCTGGAAATTATAGGCCAGTGTCTCTTTGGAAAAGCATGGCCTAATTAGGGACAGTCAGCATGGCTTTATGCGGGCAGGTCGTCTCTCACTAACTTGATTGGTGACCAAGGTGATTGATGAGAAGAGAGCAGTGGATGTTGTCTACATGGATTTTAATAAGGCATTCAACAAGGTCCCTCATGGTAGGTTCATCCAAAAGATTAAGATGCATGGAATGCACGAATACTTGGCCATTTGGATTCAGAAGTGGCGTTTCCAGAGAAGACAGAGGGTAGTGTTCGATGGGTCTTATTCTGGTTGGAAGTCTGTGACTTGTGGTGTTCCGCAGGGATCCGTACTGGGACCTCTGCTGTTTGTGATATATATAAATGACTTGGATGGAAATGTGGATAGGTGGGGTGGTAAGCTTGCTGACACAGAGATCAGCAGCATGGTGGATAGTGTAGAAGGTTGCCAAAGGATACAGCAGGATATAGATCAGTTGGAGAGAAATGGCAGATGGTGTTTATTCCAGGCAGTGTAAGGTTTTGCACTTTGGCAGATTAAAAGGAAAGCACACAGTTAATGAGAGGACCCTTAACAGCATTGATATACCAAGAGATCATGGGGTCCAAGTCCATAGCTCCCTGAAAGTGGTCGGACAAGTCGATAGGGTGGTATAAGAAGACGTGTGGCATGCTTACCTTTATTAGTCAAGGCATTGAGTTCAAGAGTCAGGAACTTCTGTTGCAGCTTTATAAAATGCTGGTTAGGCTCCATCTGGAGTACTGCATTTAATTCTGGTCGCCCCATTATAGGAAGGATGTGAAGGCTATGGAGGGGGTTCAAAAGAGGTTTACCAGGATGCTGCCTGGATTAGAGGGCATGTGCTATAAGGAAAGGTTGTATAAACTAGGGTTGTTTTCTCTGGAGTGGTGGAGGCTGATGAGAGACCAGATAGAAGTTTATAAAATTATGAGAGGCATAGATAGAGAAGCGGTATCTTTTTCCCAGGGTCAAGAAGTCTAATATTAGAGGGCGTGTATTTAAGGTGAAAGGGGGAAAGTTAAAAGGAGATGTGCAGAGCACATTTTTTAGACAGAGAGTGGTGGATGCCTGGAATGTGCTGCCAGGGGTGGTGGTGGAGGCAGATACAATAGAGGTGTTTGAAGCCCTGAGATAGGCCCGTGAATGTGCAGAGAATAAAGGGCTATGGATCATGTGTAGGCAGAAGGGATTAGTTTAGTTAGGCATTTAATTACTATCTTAATCCTCTGCTGTACTGTAATCTGTGTTTTAAACCTTTCCTAAATATGTTGAAGGCTTAGATCTAAAATATGTTAGTAATAACCTTACCATTTTGCACTTCATGTTAAATGGTAATGCTTATGAACAATTTGTCAATTTTTTTAAATTTGGATTGTTTAATGCACAGAAAATGATATTAACTGTTAATATTTTTGAGAGACTCCTTCTCAACCATTCTTACTGTGCTGACTATTTTAAATAAAGAGTGTATTCTCCTTTAATATTACTCATATTAACAGCAGTTACTACGAAAGCTCTTCCTATACCAAAATACACTATACTGAGGCATATGCTTCAAAGACTAGGAAGAATTCTTGTGTCTTACACCAGCAAAAGATCACTCACTAAGCACTCAGACACATTAGATGTGAGAATAATATTCTGCTGGTACAGGGCACAAGATGCTTTGAAGCACAGATCTCTGTATGTGTCTAATCAAGTAAACACTAACAACTCTATACTGATAGGTGTGGAGTGAAAGAATGTTTTGGCAATCAGTACTAAAATCAACTAATCTAATGTGGCACTATTCTTTCATCACAGCAGGCAACTACTCAGACAGAAGACTTAATGCAGATTAAATCAATAATGGTCCAATACACCATTACTGGAGATGTGCTGACCTCTTGAAGGTCTATTTGCTGGAATGGTATTATGGAAAAAGTAAACTTTGTTGAAGTCAGTGATTAAGATAATTAAGTTGAAATTTCAAATTCTGCCATTAGTATAGCTTTAACCCTTTACCCAGCGGTAGTGGAATTCTTTAGAAAGGACTTCATTGATTCATAGTATCTTTGTTGTGGTTCTTGATACAAGGACCCAGATAGCATGTCATAGTATTCTAGCAACTTTTCCTTCAACAGATTACAAGGATTTTTGAGGAACCACTTCAAGGGAGTGACAGTGGCTTTGGAGGGGCAGAATTTGCTGTCCACTCTGAGTGCCACTCCACCAGTGGGCTTCATGTTGCCAAACAGTTAGCTCAGAATCACTCATGGTGAGAGGTTGCAACTGGATGTTATCAGTCAAGAGTTCTGCAAGATTAATCTTCAAGACTATCTGCCATATCCTCCATCACAAGGCTCCAGCAGTCACAGGGAAGACTGCAGCTTTGCACAAAGGTAGGCAAAAGCACAAGAAAGAAATATGCTCAGGGAATGCCAAAGGGGAATTAGCTGATGTTTAAATGCTAGTTGGGCTGGATGGATGAAATGGCTGGTTGGATGGATAGAACTGGCATGGCTGGATTGTTGCAGTTCTATTTGCATTATGGAAGTTGTGTGCTATAGCTAGTGACAGATGGTGGTCATGTGACTTTCTCATTGTATCATAGTCCAATCAGTTGGGATAGCTATGCAACCTCTTCCACTGCTCATCATTCACCATGAGACTGGACTGAAAGAGATTGAAAAGCCTACAAAAGACCATCACGAATCTCAAGACCAGCACTAACAAGTGCTGAACACATTGCTCAAGGCAGCCTAATCTTTGTGCATTGGTCTGCTCTGTGTCATACTGCATTGAAGCATGGCTTTTGTTTTCAGGATTAAGTCCACCAGGTTCATTTGTTGCACATTGAATCAGGGGTGGTCTACACAGGATAGCCCTTGTCAACTTGTGGTGACCTTATAGAGGCTCAAGTATTGATCGTAAATTAAGTGCATCATGACTGCTGTCTGGATACCAGGAATTGACTGACATGACATGCAGTGTGATCACATCTCAGTGCAGATCCCTTCTGCAGTACATCCCCAAGATGACATGCAGCAACCTCAAAGCTACACAAATTCAGTTCATAAGGAAGCTTTAATCTTAGTGAGTGAGTGCTCGACCAGCTTCTACCTTGCATAGGAGAATGAGACACATTTGCCTCTCTTGGAACACAAAATGTCTGCAACCTCCATTATTCAAACTAGAAAGAGCTTGGCATGTACTAGTTGATGGCAATAGTTAACTACATAGCCACTGACAAAATGTTCTCAGGTGACACAGTGGTTGAAATAATGTGTGCAGCAGATAACCTACATGAATCAGGACCTCCACGGGGAATTACATCCACCTTACAGTAAATCATATCCACCTCATGTATTGTTCCTCACTGTGTGGGCATGGGAAAATGTACAGTCATGGATAGGAGTTTTTGTTGAGAACCCTTTTCCCCTTCCTCATCAAGCAGTTTATCTTTCTCTACTCCCCCTCTATTCATTCTTCCATGTTGTGCTCGATTCCCAGGGGATGTTTACGTGAACACAAATTCTTGGAAATAACTTGTCATTAGCAAAGCTCTGAAGTCAAGGCAACTTCTCAACTCTGGACACCTCACTTCCTGCAGACTTTACAGAATTCTGGAAGCACCTATCATTAGTCACATCAAAGCAATGTTCAGTAGAAATGAATCAACAAGCAGCATGAAAGTAGTTGATGCCCACCTTTTTTCATTTAACCCCATTACAGGAGATGCATAGGAATGAGGTTTTCATTGGTCAGGCGAGGTAAAGTTACATGGTTACATAACCTGCAGTTTATAAATCTGTAGAGATTGTGGGATGGTGAGGAAGTAAGCAGGAAGATTGTATGGAGTATGTCAACTTCAATGCTTTCAGCCACAGCACAGGTGATAGACTCGGTAATGTCTGCTCCAGTAATGGTCAGCATTCTCTTCTCCAGTGTGGTGACATACCTATCCCCCTAGTTAGCTGCTTTTATCTCCAATTACATATCACCTTGTACTGCAAGAGTTGGGGATTTATGTCATACAAGCTGTGGATGTGACACTTGCAGCAGTGTTAAGTGTGGGAGTGTGCAATAAAATGTTTGACCATTAGGTACAAGATCTAATTACTTGATGGACATTGTTGATTGGTGAGTCACAGGAGTATGGTACATTGAGTAGAATGTGAGACAAGTGATGAAGATGTATTCATTGACCTTGATCTTGCTTGTAAGGTCACTGAACATCTGATAACGCTGCACCTTTGGGCTTCACCTGCACAGTTCTATTCTTCTAACACTTCTTTAGAGGTGTTTTACCCTTGGAGGACATCTGTGCACCTCCCCTACCAAAACAAATCATGGAGCTCACCCTCTCCCATGCTGTACCATTAGTCTTTTGGAAGTTTGGAATAACCTCCACAATTACCTCTACCATCTGCTGCAGCTACAACACACCTCCTTTTAAGAGGTGCAGGTTGGCTTTCAGCAGTGTAGGCTAGCTGGATCTAGTGACAACCACTCATGAAACCGAGCTCCCTGCTGAGTCAGAAGGGTAAGCCAAAGCTTGGTTAGTGCTGGCTCATCGCTGGGATCATTATAATGGGCAAGAAGCACAAGTTTGGAGTACTGTCTGCAGTGGGTCAAGTGGGCACTGATGACTAGACCATTCCCAACCCTGCACCCATTTCTGAGCTATCCAATTTGGCCTCTCTTGCTTTCTGAAAATACATTGCTCTTGTGGTACAGATGTGGAGTATAAAAATCGGCCCACATTTGCTTTGTGATAAGCAGATCTGTGAGCAGATAGTGATTAATTCAATTTTATGTACATTTAAATAACAACACCTGGCAGTATTTTATATCTCCAGCCAAATCTATTTTTGCCCTTTATCTGTCCCTGGAATTTGTTATTTCATCTTAATGTCCAGTCATTGATTTAATAGTGGCTCCCAAAATCACTGGATTAGGAGTTAACTCTAATTCTACGTTAAGAGATGAAATATGAAGTCAATGCTATCGGTTTTACAGCTGTCTCTAGAATACATGATAGTCAGTGTAAGTCTATCCTTGTAAACACTTGTGCTATTTAATCCTTTTAATCAGAAGAGTTGCAGCCAGTGTCACTCTAGTTGAAGATAACCCTTCAAGTGAAGAAGTTCTTTGTCATCTCTGTCATGAATAACTGATCCCTTATTTTGAGACTGTCATTCCTGATTCTAGGCATCCTAGACAGGAGAAACATTAACTTTGCATCAGCTCCCTCATGCCCCTTAAGAAATTTGTGCACTTCAATTAGTTCACTCCTTATTCTTCTAAGCTTAAGAGAGTATAGGCCTGGTCTTATTAGTTTTTCCTCATATGGCAATTTGACAAACCCTTTCCCAGGGATCAACCTAGTGAAACTTCACTTCATTCCTTCAATTGCAGGTATATCCTTCTTTATGTACGTTGACCAAACAGGTACTCAAAATTCCACATACAGTATATTCAAGGCTCTATATATTTGGACCAAGACATCTCGATCTTTGAACTCAATCCTCTTGCAATAAAAGCCAACATACAATTTGTCTTCCTAACTACTTACTATGTGTGCATGTTAACTTCAGTGATTTGTGTGCATGGACATCCTGCACATCATCATCTTTCTCACTTCATCATTTTTATTTTCCCTTGACCTCTCCTCCTCAAGATCATTGATACAACTTCCAAAGAGCCGAGGTCCTAACTCTGCATCCTATGGTATACCACTAGACAACGTCATAATCCAAAAGTTATCCATGTATTGCTATTCTCATTTTCTGTCCTTAAGTCACACCAATACTTTACTCCCGATACATGCAATATAATATTGTTTAGTAATCTTTGTGTAGCACTTTATCAAAGGCATCTGATAGTCCAAATAAACCACATGAACTGATTCACCCTTATCTATTCTGTTAGGTCCAACCTTAAAAAAAAATTAAGAGATTTTTCAATTGTGAATTCCCTTTCATAAATTAATGTTGGCTTTGTACAATCCTATTATTATTTTCTAAGTGTTCTGTTATGACTTGCTTCATAAAAGATTCCACCAACTTCACCACTACTAATGTTCCAAGGTAACATCTGTGAACTGTTCTGAGGTTCCAGGTTTCTCTCTGTCTTTTTTTTAGAAAGTAGGGTTACACTTACTACCTTCCAATCTGTGGGAATCATTCTGAAATCTGTGAAATTTTAGAAGATGCCAACTGGTGCATTGTTTATCTTCATAGCCACTTCCTTCAAAACTGTAGGATGCAGAGCATCAGCTCACGGAAATGTATTGTCTTACATTCCCACTCATTTTTCAATATTAATTTTTTATTAATACTACTTATATTGAGCTCCTCATTCACACTAGATCTGAGTGATGATTATGTGTGTGGAAGAAAATGTGAGTATATTCTGCACCTTGGATCTTGGGTTAGCCTATCATGTGAAAAATATCTCGTGCCACTCTTATCCAGGAGATATTAGTTTTCCCTAATGATAGAGAGCCATGCTGACCTCCAAGATACAATGTCTCCCTGCAAATCCAACTATATTGCTGATGTAATTTTTAGCAACCTAGATAGCATCCAAGGCATAAAAAGTAAAAGGCAGCAGCCATCTTGACAGCCACAAGCTATACAGTACAGCCAGATTTCTAGATCATTATTTAGATTTCTAGATGATTATCTTCATCAAATGCACCTGTGACCATTTATTGAAATCCGGATATATAAGACCTGATATATATATCCTGAAAATATTGATATAATTTGCCAAGTTTACAGCATTGAATGGGATGGAATAATTTGCTGCTCACAAAACCCCAGGCTTGCATGCCTGACCAGGATCTGCCTGGGCAGGATGTGCCCATATTTCAGAATCACCTTACATTAAACTATCTCCACTACTATCTAAAATAAACACATTTTGAGAATCCCATTGAAAGATTTAACTGTAATTAGGCATCGTAAAAATCTGCCATAGGAAATATAATTTTATTGATTGGTCTAATCAAATAGACATACAACTACAATTATCAAATGATCATATTGGGATATGTCAGCTTTCTATAGTAATGTTACATTAATGGAGAATATAGTAAATATATAAACTGAATCTCCTTTATAAATTGAGCTTTTTTTTCTTAATGTCCACCTTTGTAAGTGTTAAAACTGTTTAGATGATTTTAGATGTGTAATTATTTTGAATCATTTTAATTTTCCCTTCTTACATTACAAAAGTTAATATATTTACATAGGAACTACAGTAACTGTAAAGTAATTTGGGACATCAAAAATTTGTGAAAGGTGTAACATAAAAATACAAGTTATTTCTTCTGGGTGGATTTTTAAAAGCATAGGAAAGCTGGAATTAAAATTATGACAGCCTGTACATTGACTAATACCCTGCACTTATACTTCTGAAGCCTATACCAATGTGCAGAGCTCTAACCCAAAGCCTTCATTCTTTCACCCTTGACAGTTTAAAAAGTCCAAAACTAATTAATTTGTGACACTCATAAAAATCTGCAATGCATTATAGTTTTTTATTATGATATTACTTTTCAAGCAGTGATATATTGTTAACAGAAGGAGGGTTAGCCATTATTAAACTGAAACCACAGGGGTTTGCATTGTGTACCTGTCCCTTGATAATGGCACCAAAATTGTGTTACTTCTCAGTATTAACATTTGTTCAAAAATTGCAACTATTCCAATTTTCATATTCACACTCATCTGAGATAATCTTACAATACTGCACCTTACCACAAATCCACAAGAGGCTTTGCAAAATGAGAAGCTGCAAAACTGTTCTCCATCACATATCACACACAGCATTTTGTGCTAGAGCAGCAGAAAGATAAAATGCTGAGATCCACTCAAAATCCAAGCTCAGCTGAAATTCTGTATATCCTTTGATTAGGAAATTAATTAGAATACATACACTGCATTCACATAGCAATAGATAGCTTGTTAGAAAAAGTGTACAGTTATCATTGGAGACTTTTATAAATAAACAAGGATTGGTCCACAGAGTTTTGTTAAAATGCAAACAAGTTCTCTAAACAGCACCTACCTCCCCATACCAGCTGTATTCCAACATCATTAAATTTAGGAAATCTTGGCTAAGAAGAGATTTTTGAACTTTTGCGGTCTAACTTGCAAAAAGATCCAAGCCCGCTATTAAGCGACCAGCTTGCCTTTCAAGCATGTGCACTCAGGTCTACACCTACTACTCAGCCACAAGCACAACCACAATCAGAGCTTTGTTGGAGTGTTGGAATCTTAGTGCTTAAACCTGTTGATAATGAACATGAACCCATTATTTTGAGTCAATGAATTGAAAGAAATAGGGCAAAGAATGAAAGCCACAGGGCCAATTACCAACATTCTTTGATGTATTACTTGCTAGGACTCACCAAATCACTTTGTGTCTTTGTCCTGATCCCCTCTGTTATTCATTAATTATTCTGAAAGGGTGAGAGTTCAAACAGCTAATTGCATGGACACTCGTACTTGGTGGGGATTCTTCCAAGACTGACACTTACCCCAACTGTGCCCAGCCACCTAATGCCATGCCAATTAATCTAATTCTTGGCGTTTTTTGTACACCATCCCAGGTTCTTTTTAATCTTTGCTCTAATGTTTCCTTCAAGGTTCCAATGACAGCATGGAGAGGAAGGAGTTTGAGGAATTGCCTGAGTCAGATTTATGTCAAAATTCCTCCTCAGCAGTTGAGGCCTTTGGCCCTGTCAGGAAAGCGATGGCCCTGGACTGCTCATCCTCGGCACAGTGTTCTCAGTCAGGGCTCCAACTGCACAGCTTTCTCCTTGATTATGAGCATCGCTATGTTCAATGCCAACATTCTGCAATGGTGCACTCAATTGTATTTAACTTAATATTCCTTAGCCACAAAATTAACCCTTTCATACCCAAAAGAAAGAATTCTATTTTTGATGTTCTTTCCCTGAAATTCTGTTATATAAAAAACTGATTATTTCTTATTTATATCTGGGATCTGCATTGTTGATCTGGCCAGTATTTATAGCCAATCCGTAATTACCACTGAGGAGGTGATGGTGAACTGCTGCATTCCCTACAGTCAAGGTATTTACACAGGCAGACAGTTTGAGAATTTAAACCCAGTGATGATTTGTGAATGGCAGCACATTTCCAAATTAACATAGTGAGAGATTGAAAGCAGTTGGTATTCAGACAGGTCTGCGTGACCTTGTACACAAATCACTTAAGGTTAAAATGCAGATACAGCAAGCAATTAGGAAGGCAAACTATGTGGTGGTCTTTATTCAGAGGATTTGATTACAAGATTAGAGAAGTCTTACACTCAGTGTATAGTATTTTGCTGAGACTTCATCTGTAATATTATGTATAGGTCTGTATCCCTACCAATGAAAGAGGGATTGCAGCAAAAGGTTCACCATGGTGATTTATGGGACGGTGAGATTGTCTTATTAACAGAGATAAAGGAGACTCAATGGAACATACAAAATTCTTAAGTGGCTTGACAGAGTGGATGTGGAATTGATATCTCCACTGGCTTGGGAAGCTGTGTCAAAATCTGAAAGAAAGTAGTTGGCCATTTAGGACAGAAATGAGAAGAAATTTCTTCATCCAGAGGGTAGTGAATCTTTGAATTTCTGGATCTTTGAATTGGTTTGAGTTGCAAAACCCAGATCACACTTACCAAATGGAAATGTTTCAATATATTTTAATAAATGCACAGTAAACTGAACAGGTTCACCATCTTAATGAGGGAAAAGTTACATAAACTTAGCTTGCAGTTTTTTAACTTTTAAAACTTAAGGGTAATCTAGTTCAATGGGACAGATGCTACTGGACTAGACCCTCCCTAATTACTGACTGCAGTATCCACTTATCCACATTTACCTAGTACAGATGCGGAGAACAAATAGAGCAGAAAGGACTGAATGGAGATTAGATATTGCATGAGGTAGTGTGGAGGCACCACTCCAGATACACTCTTGACAGGCTTTGGCAGAAAGCAGAATTAGAGTGGAGCTTTGCCTTCTATCAAAGCTGTCACCAACTTTAACAGTTTCCTTCTTTGGGTCTGCAACTTTTCACATTATATGTTAATGACCTGGACGATGGAATTGATGGTTTAGTGGCCAAGAATGCACATGATAGGTGGAGGGGCAGGTAGTGTTGAGGAAGCAGTGAGTCTGCAGAAGAACTTGGACAGGTTGGGAGAATGGGCAAAGAAGTGGCAGATGGAATACAACCTAGGGAAATATAGGGTGATGCACTTTGATAGAAGGAATAAAGGCACAGGCTATTTTCTAAATGGGGAGAAAATTCATAAATCTGAGGTGCAAAGGGACTTGGGAGTTCTGGTGCAGGATTCCCTGAAGGTGAACTTGCAGGTTGAGTCAGTAGTAAGGAAGGCAAATGCAATATTAGCATTCATTTTGAGAGGACTAGAACATAAAAGCAAGGATGTAATGCTGAGACTTTATAAGGCATTGGTCAGACCACACTTGGAGTATTGTAAGCAGTTTTGGGCCCCATATCTAAGGAAGGATGTGCTGGTGTTGGAGAGGGTCCAGAGGAGGTTTACAAGAATGATCCCAGGGATGAAAGGGTTAATGTATGAGGGGTGTCTGATGGCTCCGGGCCTGTAGTTGCTGGAGTTTAGAAAGATGAAGGGGGATCTCATTGAAACCTACTCAGTATTGAAAGGCCTGGATAGAGTGGACGTGGAGAGGATGTTTCCAGTAGTGGGAGAGTCTAGGAGCAGAGGGCACAGATTCAAAATAGAAGGACGTCCCTTTACAACGGAGATGAGGAGGAATTTCTTTAGCCAGAGGTGGTGAATCTGTGGAACTCATTGCCACAGATGGCTGTGGAGGCCAAGTCATTGGGTATATTTAAAGCGGTGGTTGATAGATTCTTGATTAGTAAGGGCATCAAAGGTTATAGGGAGAAGGCAGGAAAATGGGGTTGAGAGGGAAAAAATAAATCAATCATGATCGAATGGTGGAGCAGACTCAATGGGTTGAATGGCCTAATTCTGTTCCTATGTCTTATGGAGTGGGAAGATAAGAGTCTTAGTTTAATGAACATGTTGAGGCGGTGCTGTGTGAGGAACTCGTGCCAGTTTGGTTGAAGGCCACAGGTGTTATTTTTCTAACAAGCATAATGCTTTAGAATCACTGTTCCTGGGTCTTACACACATTCTAGCAGATGTGGTAGGCCTTGCCTCCTTGATCTCCCAATATGGCATCGAGGGGAAAAGATTAAAGGTCAGAAACGGCCAGAATTTGGACAGAGGATCAGTTGAAGCCAAAGAAGAAAACTAGAGTTCAAGGGATGCCATAAGGGAGACATTCATTGGTGTTGTATAAGGATGAAAGAAAGAGTGTGAAGAGCAACAGTAAGTGGTACAGACAATATGGTGGAGGGGAGAAATAATTAGGAAGAGAAAGTCAGGGGAGAGTATAGGGGTATGAGGAGAGGATTAGAGGATTTTAGGGGTATCCATGGGAAGAAAAGAGTAGATCACTTTGACGGGGAGAAGGTTGAAATGTGCAGGGAAGATTGGAGCAATTCCACCGTCCAGATCTGTACAATTTGTGAACTGCAAATAATCTCAAAAGCACTTTCAATTGTGCATTGCCCATCAATTGATGTCATGGCACGTGCCCAACAACCACAATTCACATGCACGGTATTACCTAAAATTACATGTTAAGGTGTCGTGGTTGAGCTTCAGATAAAGTTCAATCACATAAATTACACAGTAGAATTTCAAGGCCAGTGTCTTATCTGAAAGGCACTGCCTCAATCCCTCGGAGCCGTACTGGAGCAGAAATTTAGATTTTGATGCTGAAGTTCTGGAGTGAGACTTAATCCCACAACCTTCTGACTCTGAGGTTTAGAAATGGTTACCAACTGGGCCACAGCTGACACCCGACACCCACAAACAGTTAAGCTGCTGCAGTTTCACTGTTAGTCGTCCTTTTAACCTAATCTGAAAACAGCTTTCGAGTCACACAGAAATGCCTTTTTTATAAAATTAGGACCTTCATCTGATTTTGATCAAACTAGTCAAAAAGGAACATTCATAGGCTTTCTTTAAAAAATTATTTTGACCCTTACCCACTGGATTCTTCCTGGATTACGGTCTGATAAGTAAGTAGTAGTTGCTGAATATGTACCACTCAGGGTATTGTGCAACCCTGGAAGATGTCCATGAGTTATGTTTCCTCACTTACACAGAATGACTGACACTGATTGAAAGAGGAACCATCTAACATTTGCTGTTATTGCACACTTTGCAGCTCAGTTTTTAAAAAAAATCTACCAGTTTAACCACAAAATGCAATTCTGAAGAAAATATGGTGACCTTTACATACGTTGCTGAGTGAGCTCATTTGTCCTACATGCCTCCTACAAATTGACTCCTGCTAAATCTATAGTAGCACACCTCAGTTTTAGTTGGCTGGTGTTTTGCAGTCAATGAATTAGAAGAGTTATTACAGTACAGAAACAGGCCATTCAGCCCAACAAGTCCTTGCTGGTATTTAAACTTCTGCCCACCTTTCTTCATCTAACCTTATTAACATATCCTTCTATTTCCTTCTCCACCATATGTTTATCCAGCTTCCCTTTAAATTCATTCATGCTATGCACCCCAACCATCTGTCAGGTGGAGATTCACAACCTAAATGTTGCACCACTTCCTGCAGAAGAATAAGCAGTTACTGGGCACAGCTTGAGTCCCTGGCAATTTTTTGGGACAGACCATGCCCTCTTCTTCTCCACCCTTCCCCAACACTAACTTCCTCTTTAACCTCTCCTTACATGGTTTTGTCTGTCAAGTGGAGATATACAGCTGCCAGCTGAAAGGTACAACAGTCAGAATTAAAATTGCCAGCCTAATAAACCATGAACACATCTTTGTGGTGCATCCCATGAACTAACAGGGCACTAAAAGCCCTGAACGCCTGGTGATGTAGACAATCCTTTCCACTAATTACCACTGGCAGGTAGCAGGAATAACACATTCCAGCCAGTATAAAGGTCACAGTGAACAGTTAGATTACATGTTACGAGGTTCTGACAAGAAAAGAAAGAAAAATCAGGGGTGAAAGTGGTAATAATAGCTCCAAACAGGTTTTAGAAGATAAAAAATTTGCAGGTGCCAGAATCTGGAATAAAAAACAGGGTGCTGGAAGAACTCGGTGGGTTAAGCAATATCTGTGGAAGCAAAAGATATAAGTCAACGTTTTAGTGGGTTTTAGAAGACTGTTGTATGATAAATATTGTTCGATGTGAGATTGCTCTTGGAGGAAAGGAAAATGAAGCACTTGTCTTCTAATGAGTTATTCATATGTAAGCCAAACTACTTCTTGAAGCAAGTCTCGAAGAAATGAAGTTGGCAGACCTTTGCAGCGCATCAAGGGCCCATCGGAAAGATAAATAAAGCAACTATAAAGTGGAGTGATCTGTAAAACCTGGCTCCCTCAGTTGAGATTACCAAGAGATTCAAAATGTGTATTAACTTACATAAGTATAAATTCCTGTGCCGATCATTCAGTAAAATAATCTTGATGAAAATAGCTTTATAGGCCAGATACCTTTTAGACATTGACTTTATGTCAACATTTTTAACTTCTCATTCTTCTATTTATAGTATTTCTAAGTTTTCATTCTGTCAGTTCCAAACACATTATGTTCTGCATATCTACAGTGTTTGGTAAACCAAAGAGTGTAAAACAATTTCAGAAATTATCTGCAGTGATACTTTGAACTACCTTGGAAAAAATAATGCACCAAGTATGCTTAGGTATTAGGGGCAATTCTTAATATTAATACAAACCAGAACACACTCTGGATTGTGCTGACTGTAGAAACATTCAGGTTCTGAGGTATTAGATGCAATACTTCACTAAATTCGATAACCTATTACACAGTCAGTGACTGTGTCTTCAAATTTCATATACCACTCTCACCCGACACCATCACCAAACCACTATTATTCACTCATTAAATCTCTCTATGTGATCTTCAAAGGTTCACCTCACGCTCAAACAACAAGCATCAATTCAAGCCTCATGATCCATCTCAGCTATTCAGCCAGAAAGGAACGTCACACACACACATTGTCCATCACTTGTTCTCACACTTCCCTCTCTTTTGCAGGTCAAGATTGTGCGTAATCAAAAGTGCAATTGGCAGAAGAAGTGATTTCATGGCAATGGCAGTACTCATTAGCACTGGAGCAGACTTTGCAGTAATGGTAGGGCTGAAAATAAAGCAGCATATCTTCACAACTAATTGTCTTCCAGGCCTACTTTCCATCACAGTCTCTTTGAATTCACAGTGCAGATGTATAGCCAGGCACCTCTTACCCCACCTAAGGTCTTTCCCTTTTCAGAAACCACAATGAGGCCAGAGAGCAAGAGGATGAAGAGGAAAACACATTGTCACATTACTCAGTATCACCTGCTCAGAATCTGGCTCTTGCTGTAATTTTGGTGACAAGTGAAAGGTAAGATCTGCAAGTGGTAAACCATTGGCCTTGATAAACCTGCAGTTTAAATTGGTACATTATTGTCACATGTACCGAGGTACAGTGAACAGCTTTGTTTTGCCTGCCATCCCTACAGATTATTTCACTACAGCAGTGCATTGAGGTAGTACAAGGGAAAACAATAACAGAATGCAGAATAAAGTGTTACAGTTACAGAAAAAGTGCAAGGTAGGCAGACAAAAAGTATGGATTTCCCAAGATTCTCTGCGGAGGGCAAGGATGCAATTGAGTTCCGCTGCAAAGGATTTAGATGAGGACTTCAATGGAAAAATCTACATAGGAAGAATAAGAAGAGTCCAGCATCAATCTTGCACAAGGCTTGGAGCTTATCCTTTCCAGTATGGAAGTGGTGACAACTTCATTGTCACACCAGTGTACCTAACCATGTTAAATTGTATGATGTTTATGGTTTGTTGCAAAACAATTAGAAGCCATTTGATGGCTGAGAGCTCCAATGGTTCCCAGATTGTTGCTATTATGACTTTGGTTACCCATGTTCAAAGAGGCTTGCAGGATTTCATGTCAATTCAGCATTCTACCCTCCAATAGGAAGTGCCAGAAATGCTGAGATATAATCCCAGAGAGCTGAAAGCTTTATAGCTCGTTGCCACTGGTGATGCAATCTTGCTCTGTTCTGGAGTTACAGTTGTTGATACAGAAGGTAGAGGATTTCAGTGAGAACATCCTGATTGAAGTGTACACATTTCAAGGACTGTTCCTGCTCAGGTTGAAGGAAGAGAATTGCTTCCTGATCACACTGGACGGGTGTATCCTACAGAGAGCCTTTCTCATTCTCTTCCTCCCCTTCCTCTGGCAACTTGTCCTTCAACTTCCTGTCATCCTGTACTCCAAGGGGAATGCCTGTTAATCCACCTATACAAGAGCATCTACTTTGCCTTGGAGTCAGGATGAAATCTTTTAAAATCTGGCACTACATGTGCTACAGCATATTTCAAAGATCTCTATAATCTTCTAATGAGAGGTTGTTGACCTGAAATATTAACACTGCCTGACATGCTGAGTATTTCCAGCACTTTCTTTTTTTAAGTTCTCTAAAGCACCAAACATAGCAACAGACAATAGCAATCGAACACTGGATGATTTGTAACTTGTTGATCACCTCTTTAAATAGGACTGGTAGGAAGGCTTTGGAGAGGATAGGGTTCTCTCTACTGCAGAATGAGTTCAGTTGTACAGAGCTAAGGAAAGGCATTACCTGGAATGCCAAGTTCCAAAATGAAGTGCTGGCATCATACATATTCCTTCAAGTTACAGTAGACACGGTGTAAGGGAAGTATAACACATTCTTAATGATCCTGAACAAAGAGTAACTTTGTGGGCTTTGAATGTGGCCTATTCAAATTAGGGCTTGTTATTAAAACATGTCTGTACCCCAGGATCTGGTGCGATGAATGACTATACCTTCAAGAGTTTAATCAGGATCAAGATTCACCTGTCCACCAGCAGTTTACTCTAAGGGGAGGAGAATGTTTTTTTCCTAACATTGTGGTCTTACCACGGCTGATATTTGGCAGAGACAAGTGCCATGATTAAACTTGTTTTGCCACTGAAGCAAATAAAATTGTGCAGTGCATGTAAATGAAAGCTTTTATAACCAAACAGTTATATAACTTGGAACAAACATCTCACATAAAGAATTCTTTCAACTGACATTCCCTTAAGTTACAGCAAACATTGTGTAAGGGAAGTGTGCCTCACCATACCAGCCTATCATAACAATAGTTGCTGACAAATAGATTACCCACAATTTCTACAATAAATTATTTACAGTGATCGGTGTTGAACTGTCAGACTACCTTTCTCTCTCCAATTCAAAACGAACAAATCTTCTGGTATAGACTCCATCTTGTGGCTCAACAAAGAATTGATAAAACTGTCATTTATCAGGACCAGGAAACCTGAATAGTCATTTTGTGGTACATAGCAATGCTCAGAAAACTTCTCTGAGCAATTTGAGTAATTATCATTTCTGCATTAAAACCTTTAGAAGATTGTTTTATGCATGAAAGGACTGATCAAAACATCTCATGGATGTTTTGATCAGTCCTTGAAAGGGTTTGCTTGACTTATTAACTCTGCTCCGGACAAATTCTGCAAAAGTTGATTCAGAGACAAAAAAGATAGCTGGTGGCACCATTTTAGCTGAAGCAGCACGTGCTATCCAGCCCCAGTATCTCAGGAATATCAGTAAATTCATCCAAACAACACCAGCAAGAAAACACAGCTACAAAGAAAGGTGATTGAATGATCAAAAGCCTTTGATTATTCAGTCATTTTGGTTCCCACAATAAGGTCTCAGTGACAGTGGTCCTTTCAAGTGATCCAATCACCACCAAATGGTTTCCTCGCAAGACTTGCTTTGACCTTGAGAGCATTTGATTGTACGATTGTTTTCAAAGCTGAGAAGTACCATGAAAATGCAGATGGAATATGCATGATCGTGCATGGGAAATTCAAAATCAGAAATTGTCAGAATGTTTCCAGTCCAGAATAGCTCTGCAAAACAACAGATTGGTATTGAATCAATAGTGCTTTATCCTGCGTCAATGAAGTTGTAAAGAAAATCAGGCATAGTTAAAAACAGGCTGCCGATTCTCTGTCAGCTTGCTTTCTGTTGGTGGTGACCAACTTCATTCAGATGGTGCACACTGGTGTATTGGATTAATTTTTGTTTTATCACAATATTCAAAAAAGTGGAGGCTGAGTTTTGTCCTTCAGCCTCTCAGAATTCAGCGAAATGGCATCTTCCTAAGTTCAAAACAGTAACACAAGATATGCCCTCAAAACATCACACTGGTTTAGAGAACAACTATCAACTATATAAATGTATATACGGTATATTACTGTATAGCTTAAAACATTTCTGTCCCCTTTCCTCTAAGCTAATTCAACATTATTTAATAAAATCTCTCAAAAAACACTGGAGACCTCCTCTCACTGAGAGAGTGTCTGACCTCTACTTGAAGCAGTACAGGATCTTTTGCTGTCCACTGACTGATTTGCATAGTATTTCATTTCATGGAACTGGGAACTGGGCTTGTGATCCGTGTAAATGGTGAATTGATGTTCATAAATATTATTATGCAATATTTGTACTCCAAACATGGTGGCCAAACCTTTTTTAGCTAGGTAAGAACTTTTTCTCTGCTCCAGTCAGCATACTAGACATAAACTCCACAGGCTTTTCAGAATCACAAAAACCTTTTCTTGAACTTCAGTCCACCTCTACTTTGCATCATTTTGCAGAAATTAGTACAAAATAGATAAGATTGTTGCTAAATTTGGCAAGGATTTATTACAAAAATTCAACAATCCCAGATATGCCTTCAGCTCAGTTATATGAATTGAGGCAGGAGCATCAGCAATGTCTTTTACTTTATCTTGAACTGGGTGTAATCTTTTAGTGTTTACACAATGTCTTAAAAACTATACTTCGTTAGCCAAAAAAGTACACTTACATCTCTTTAAATGTAGATTTGTCTTTTTCAGCCCACTCTCTACTTCCAGGTTCTGCAGGTATTCACCTGTCAAATCTCCAGGAAGCAGACAGCATCCAAGCATATTTTTGCAACCCTGGAGGTGCCCTGCAGCAACCCCTCCATGGTTCTCTTGATTATATGTGAACAAACACTTGTGTGTGTTGACAGTCAAAAGCTTCTTAGACTGACCCTCTAACACTATCTGTTAATATTCATGACTCATGTCCAACTTAGTGAATTGTTGCCCTCTGGACAAAACTGCAAAGAAGTCTTCCATTCTTGGAATGGGACATTGTGGTGGGGATGAGATGGGATTAACAATCATCTTGCAATTCCCACAAATCCTGAAGGATCCATTATCCTATAGGTGCTGCACATTCAGAGTATTTAATAGGTTCAACCATTTGCTCATGCCTTGTTTCATAAGGCACTAATGGTGGCTTGAAGAAATGTCATGGAGAATCCGGATCAACATGAATTTTGGCTTGTGGACCCTTCAACATGACCAGCCATCCTTTGGAAACCTCTTCACCTCAACCCTAGCACCTCCTGTAATGTTCCAGCCTCACCCATCTTAACGTGATGAATGTTCCTCCAACCCAGGGCAATTTCTTTCAGCCACCATCTTCACAGCAGATTTGGTCTAGTGCCTGCAACAGCTATTGGTGGTAACGTTTTAACTTGTCTTTGATATTCCACTATCACTTCAACAAGTTCAGGTGTAGCATTTTATGGCATTCTAACTGCATATTCAGTCTCGTCCAGTGTCAAGTTCAAATGCCACATCTCTCTCATTCATTTTCTTGACTACAGCCGGTGATTTTACTTCTGTTAATTCAGTCCATTTTACATCACACTCTGTCAATACTTTCCCTGTGTTACAGTCCTCACTTTATTCCTTTACATGGTGAAGTTGGTGAAGACCAGAAACTGCAGTGGCATTTTCACTTCCTTATTTTTTTTAAACCAGGCAATTATAAGATTTCATTTCTTTTTTGTTTGAAAATTAATTTCTCCTTAGCCCCATCTGACTCCAGGAACATTATTTGTTACTGGATTATATTGAATGTGTTTTCTTCTTTTTTTTTAATGTAAAAACAAAAATTTAGTGGAACTACCCATTTGAAAACAATACTGGCAGATTCAGAAACTGCTGTTGATTCTTCACCAGCCAGGCAAATCCAACTTAAATTTTCACATCAGCAGAGATTAGGGAACTTTCTAAGCATTTTTTTCATGCCAGACATTAATTATACTGCAACTGGCATGAAGCTAAACCATAGTGCGCATCCTCTTGGATAAGGTTCTCCACCTGCCCAGCAGACTTTACATATAAATTATACTTGCATGAAACAGAGCAATTTTAACTTTACAGAGACACAAATGGTACAATATAATCAGATGTCAAAGAGTATCTGAACAAGCATTTCAATCATGGACTCGTTCTTCTGACATTTCGAAAAGTTGCTCATTTTTGCCAACTCACACTTACTCTGATTGGTTGTTGACTCACGTCTACTCTCATGCATTCTGATTCATTGTTGACATAGCTTATGCACAAGTTCAAGCTTGTTACTTATTTCAATGCTACGAATCTAAATGTTAACTTTCACAAAAGGAATTTTTAAGATTTGTGTCACTTTTATCCAAGAAAAATTTTTTCCCTGAAAATCCAAGGGAATAATCTTTCTTTTAACTAAGAGGAGTTAATAAAGTGACGAGAGCTAAGTACTGGTATTAACAGGGTTCTGTATTTCCCTTTGATTCTAATTATGACTTAAATTTTACTTAACATAACTGCAAAGGACTTCAGACTTCACTCAATTAGCAGTAATAGGATTAGAACATTGGTAATGAACTGAAGACTTGAAGAGAGGAGGCATTTGTGCAAGCACCTGCTACAAAGAGTAATTCTGATTTAGAAATTTGCCTCAGATAAATACTGTCAGAAGACAAAATATATTTGGAGAGTTGAAACACCAGGAAAATACAAGTAGTGAAGTAAGTGTATTTTTTTCTTCTTTGAATGCCAGAGAATTTGATTTTAAAAAATCATAAAAAGAGCCAAGTTCTCTATGTGCCTACCTTTATTGGAAAACTGGATATTTTAACTAAATTTTTCCCATATTAATTTTTAACTAGTCAGTAAATTCATCTGAACAACACTAGCAAGAAAACACAGCTACAAAGAAAGGTGATTGAATGATCAAAAGCCTTTGATTATTCAGTCATTTTGGGTCCCACAACAAGGTCTTGGTGACAGTGGTCCTTCTGAGTGATCCAATCACCACCAAATGGTTTCCTCACAAGATTTTTACACAAGATTTTCATTTTCATATTATGTTTCATTTTCTGTAAATGTAATATTGGTATTGGTTTATTATTGTCACTTGTATTGAGGTACAGTGAAAAACTTGTCTTGCATACCATTCGTGCAGATCAATTCATTACACAGTGCAGATACATTGAGTTAGTACAGAGCGCATTGAGATAGTACAGGTAAAAACAATAACACAATACAGAGGAAAGTATCACAGCTACAGGGAAGTGCAGTGCAGGTAGACAATAAAGTGCAAGGTCATAACAAGGTAGATTGTGAGGTCAAGAGTCCATCTCATCGTATAAGAGAACTGTTCAATAGCCTTACCACAGTGGGATAGAAGCTGTCCTTGAGCCTGGTGGTATGTGCCCTCAGGCTCCTGTATCTTCTGCCTGATGGGAGAGGAGAGAAGAGAGAATGACCTGGGTGGGTGGGGTCTTTGATTATGCTGGCTGCTTCACCAAGGCAGCAAGAGGTATAAACAGAGTCCATGGAGGGGAGGCTGGTTTCCATGATGCGCTGGGATGTGTCCACAACTCTCTGCAGTTTCTTGCAGTCCTGGGCAGAGCAGTTGCCATACCAATCCGTGATACATCCAGATAGGATGCTTTCTATGGTGCATTGATAAAAATTGGTGAGTGTCAAAGGGGACATGCTAAATTTCTTTAGCCTTCTGAGGAAGTAGAGGCGCTGGTGAGCTTTCTTGGCTGTGGCGTCTACATGGTGGACCAGGATAGGCTATTGGTGATGTTCACACCTGGGAACTTGAAGCTCTCAACCCTCTCAACCTCAGCACCATTGATGTAGACAGGGGCATGTACACCACCCCCTTTCCTGAAGTCAATGACCAGCTCCTTTGTTTTGCTGACATTGAGGGAAAGGTTGTTTTCATGACACCATGTTATTAAGCTCTCTATCTCCTTCCTGTACTCCGACTCATTATTATTTGAGATACAACCTATTACGGTGGTATCATCTGCAAACTTGTAGATGGAGTTAGAGCAGAATATGGCCACGCAGTCATGAGTATATAGGAAGTAGAGTGGAGGTCTGAGGATGCAGCCTTGTGGGTCACCAGTGTTGAGAATAATCATGCTGGAGGTGTTGCTGCCTTTTCTCACTGATTGTGGTCTGTTGGTCAAAAAGTCAAGTATCCAGTTACAGAGGGAGGTGTTGAGTCCCAGGTCTTGGAGTTTGGAGATGAGTTTACTTGGAATTATTGTATTGAAGGTGGAGCTGTAGTCAATAAACAATAGTCTAATGTAGGTGTCTTTACTGTCCAGATGCTCCAGAGCTGAGTGTAGAGTGTAGGGCCAGGGAGATGGCATCCACTGTAGACCTGTTTAGGTGGTAGGTGAATTGCAGTGAGTCGTGGTTGTCTGGGAGGCTGGAGTTGATGCGTGCCATGACCAGCCTCTCAAAGCACTTCATGATGGTGGATGTCAGAGCCACTGGTCGGTCATCATTAAGGTATGTTACCTTGTTTTTCTTAGATAACGGGATGATGGTGGTCTTCTTGAGAGCATTCACAGATGATAATAAGGTCATTGCAAGACTATGGTCAACTCAAAGTGCTCTGTGTTTGACTTGACCACAATATTCCTAAATATGAAAATCATTAACATGGTTTTGACATGTCCCTGCCCTGCCACATCCCAGCAACCAGATCCAAGGGTGAAAAATCAATTCCTGCTCCAAGCAGTGGCTTCCCTCCGCAGAACCTTCTATGATTCAAAGCCATCGAAGAATTATGTAGAAGAAATCATCCCTTAGCATTTTAGCCATCTTTCTGTCTGCTCCCACTCAAAATTACAGGCCATGTATAGAGACTTTTAACTGCTTTTTCAGGGATCTGCTTTAAATGGGGCAAAGCCAGCACTAAGAGAAGAAAATGACATGGTAATTGCAATTCTTGTGCTCAATTTAAGTCCAGTCATTCATACCTCACACGATAGGTCTAGAAAAATACAAAACCTAATGAGATGGGTTTGTGCTTAGTTCCTCTCCATTGTACCTAGCAACTACATATACCCAAAACATGAAGGGAAGGATTTTGAGGGCTGTGTCCCCAGGCCCAACCTCTCTTTCAGCTCTCTTTTAACCAATGATAAATTTGGAATCTTTTCCATGCAATAGAAATTACATTCAAGAAGGGAAACAATTAACTTTTCAAATGAGCTTTGTTGGCATTTGTATTATGGTCAACTATTTTACTAGAGGATGAGAGTCTATCCAAGTTATATAACTTCTAATTCATGTCAACTTCTTATGTGGATGAATTATTAATCACTGCTTCACAACAAACATTCTGGGAAATTCCCTTGATTAGTTGTTATATAGTCAGTGTAGAATTGACAGAATCCCCAAATAAAAATGTGAAAAAGCTTTTCTACTAATCTACCAAAATTACTTTGGTTGACATTGTGAGAATCCATTGTGTATCTTCCTATCATTCAATCAAATTCCAGGAAGTAACAAAACCTTTGAACAAGCCTCTTTTAAAAGCAGATTGGTTTTGTGATTTTTGAATTCCATTTTTCTGCCTGATCTGTCAAAATTATGTGAATGTATGTAAGAGATACAGTACAGAGCATTTGCTTCCTGAACATTACTTCCAGGATATCCTACATACTTGGGTGGTTTTATTAAAATAACATATTGATGACAGCAGTACATCGTTGGTCACAAGTTACACAAAGTGAGTTAACTAGTTTCCCCACACAACCTCTCTTCCATCCCATGCCCCTCATTCACCCTGCCTCCACCCACAATAGCATGCATGGGTCAGTGGAGAATTGACTGTGTGGATCCAGAACTGGCTTGCCCACAGAAGACAGAGGGTGGTGGTTGAAGGGACTTATTCTGGCTGGAGGCCTGTGAGTGGTGGTGTTCCACAGGGATCTGTACTGGGACCTCTGCTGTTTGTGATGTACATAAATGACCTGGATGAGTATGTTGATGGGTGGGTTAGTAAGTTTGCAGACAATACCAAGATTGGTGGAGCTGTGAATAGTGTAGAAGACTGGCAACAGATACAGCGTGATAGAGATCAGCTGCAGATGTGGGCAGAGAAATGGCAACTAGAGTTTAACCTGGATAAATGTGAGGTGGGACTAATGTCAAGAGGCAGTACACTCTTAAGGGCAAGACCCTTAACAGTGTTGAAGAGCAGAGAGACCTTGGGGTGCAAGGCTATGGCTTATTGTAAGTGGCTACACAGGTAGATAGGGTGGTTAAGAAGGCTTATGGAATGCTCGTTTTTATTAATCGAGGTATTGAGTAAAGGAGTCAAGAAGTTATGATGCATCTCTGTAGAACTCTGGTTAGGCCGCATTTAGAATATTGCGTGCAGTTCTGGTCACCTCACTATAGGAAGGTTGTTGAGGCTTTAAAGAGGGTGCAGAGGAGGTTTACTAGGATGCTACCTCGGTTAGAGGGCAATGTGTTATCAGGAGAGGCTGGACAAGCTTGGGTTCTTTTCCCTGGAGTGGCAGAGGCTGAGGAGTGATCTGTTGGAAGTGTATAAAATTATGAGAGGCATAGATAGGGTGGACAAGCAATATCTTTTTCCCATTATTGAGCAATCCAATACCAGAGGGCATGCATTTAAGGTGAGAGGGGGTAGTTTCAGAACAGATGTGAGGGGTAAGTTTTTTACTCAGTGAGTGGTGGATGCCTGGAATGCGTTGCCTGATAGGGTGGTGGAGACAAACTCATTGGGGGCTTTTAAGAGCGGCTTGGATGGGCATATGAATGAGAGGAAAATAGAGGAATATGGGCATTCTGTAGGTAGGAGGGATTAGCAGTGTCAGCACAACATTGTGGGCTGAAGGGCCTGTTCTGTGCTGTACTGTTCTATGTTCTATGTTTAAAATGGTGAAACACACAATGATGCTGGAGGAACTCAGCAGGCCAGGCAGCATCCATGGAGAAAAGCAGGCAGTCAATGTTTCAGGTCAGGACCCTTCTTCAGCACTAAAGATAGGAAAAGTGGAAGCCCAATATATTGGAGGAAGTAGCAGAGCAGTGATAGGTGGACAAAAGAGGGGAGGCGAGGTGGGCACAGGGAGGTGATATGTAGATGCAGGTAAGAGATGGTGATCGGGAGGTGCGGGGGAGGAGGGGAGAGCAGATCCACCGGGGGATGGGTCAAAGGTAAGGAGAGAAAGGGGGGGGGGGAAAAGGTAGAAAAAAGAGAGGCTAGGAAAGGGAAGAAGAAAAGAAGCACGGTGGGGGGAGGGTGTTGTGGGGAAGGGGGGTGGGGATTACTTAAAGTGGGAGAATTCGATGTTCAAGCCATTAGGGTTCAACAATCTAAGATGGAAAATGGGGTGCTGTTCCTCCAGCATCATAGTGTTTTTCATCTAGATTCCAGCGTCTGCAGTCCTTTGTTTCTCTAATACAAAATGGTGACCTGGCACCATCAGAAATACGGTCGGAATTCTGGCAGGAAATAATGATCAGCGAGCTTGCAGATGTTCATTCACAAAGCCCACCCACTCCATTCCAGTAGGAGTCCACCCAACTAGATAATCAAGCATATAAGACAACATCAGTAATATTCTGGATGACTGACTTAAATCTCTTGCAGTAGCATAGCGGTTAATTTCCTAGATCAGCATCTAGAGGTCCGGAGGACTGATCTAGCATCATGAATTAGAATACTATCACAGCAGCAGGCAAATTTAAATTCAAGTAATTAAATAAAATCTGCAATTGCACAAAAATAGTCCTAGTTTCTGGTCATGGCAAACATTAACTCCAGCCTCCCAGACAACCTCGACCCACTGCAATTCACCTACCACTGAAACAGGTCTACAGTGGACACCATCTCCCTGGCCCTACACTCAGCTCTGAAGCATCTGGACAGTAAAGACGCCTACGTTGGACTACTGTTTATTGACTACAGCTCTACCTTCAATACTATAATTCCAAGCAACCTCATCACCAAACTCCGAGACCTGGGACTCAACACCTCCCTCTGCAACTGGATCCTTGACTTTCTGACCGACAGTCTGCAATCAGTGAGGATAGGCAGCAACTCCTCTACCATTATTATTCTGGTGCCCCACAAGGCTGCGTCCTCAGCCTCCTACTCTACTCCCTATATACTCATGACTGCCTGGTCAGATTCTGCTCTAAATCCATCTACGTTTGCAGATGATACCACTGTAGTAGGCTGTATCTCAAATAACGATGAGTCAGAGTACAGGAAGGAGATAGAGAGCTTAGTGACATGATGTCATGACAACAACCTTTCCCTCAATGTCAGCAAAACAAAAGAGCTGGTCATTGACTTCAGGAAAGCGGACAGTGTACGTGCACCTGTCTACATCAATGGTGCTGAGGTCGAGAGGGTTGAGAGCTTCAAGTTCCCAGTTGTGAACATCACCAATAGCCTGTCCTGGTCCAACCACATAGACGTCACAGCCAAAAAAGCTCACCAGCACCTCTACTTCCTCAGAAGGCTAAAGGAATTTGGCATGTCCCAAATGACCCTCACCAACTTTTATCGATGCACCATAGGAAGCATCCTATCTGGATGCATTACAGCTTGGTATGGCAACTGCTCTGCCCGGGACCACTAGAAACTGCAGAGAGTTGTGGACACAGCCCAGCACATCACAGAAACCAGTCTCTCCTCTATGGATTCTGTCCATATCTCTCACTGCCTTGGTGAAGCAGCCAGCATAATCAAAGACCCTTCCCACCGGGTCATTCTCTCTTCTCCCCTCACCCATCAGGCAGAAGATACAGGAGCCTGAGGGCACATACCACCAGGCTCAAAGACAGCTTGTATCCCATGGTGATAAGACTATTGAATGGTTCCCTTATATGATGAGATAGACTCTTGATCCCACAATCTACCTTGTTATGACCTTGCACCTTATTGTCTACCTGCACTGCACTTCCCTGTAGCTGTGACACTTTACTCTGTATTCTGTTATTGTTTTTACCCTGTACTATCTCAGTGCACTGTGTAATGAATTGATCTGTATGAACGTTATGCAAGACAAGTTTTTTCACTGTACCTTGGTAGAAGTGACAATAATAAACCAATTCCAATACCAATAACAGTCACCATAAATTGTTGTAAATTCCAGCTGGTTCACTTAGTCCTTCAGATCATACCTAATCTGGCCAAAATGCGACTCAAGGTTGACTCTTAACTGCCTCATTAGTTAAGAGGCAAGTAGGAGTGGCTAATAAATGCCATCATTTCCAGCGACATTATTTTCTGTGGAAAAAATAAAAATATTTTCCCATGACCATTTATTAATACTAAAGTGATCCCTGGATTTTTCATTCATTTCAAAGATGAATTTTATTGATTTTTATTTGGTAAAATTAACAAAGATGAATAAGTAAGATGTGATGGTCAAACTGGACATTTGCCACATGTATCTTTAGTTTAATATTCCCTATTGTTAAGTTTATTCAAAGAGTGTACTTTAAATTTATAAAAAACCGTTACTTCATAGCCTTTGTTTAAATTGTTAGCATTAGCACACTTCATCAAAAATGTTTTGTTTGACTAGACCATTAAGTTAATGGACAATCTTCACTGTAATCAAGGTTTTACTTTTGCTTCATTACCAAACTTTGAAGAATAAATTCAAAGAAACTATCAAATTGCTTCAAATTCACATTTACTTAATGCAAAATGTTCTAAACAATCATTGTACATTACTGATCTGATAGAGAAAGGAGGATAAATTCTGATTACACTAAATCAAGTTAAAATATAAGAGTGGGGCCAGATTGGAAATCCTTCCAATAACAGAAAAAGACTGAGCTATCAAACTTCGATTCCTGCAACATTAAGTGATGTCCAGATGAAGAAAACTGTATGATTTATTGTTTGATGACTAAGCAATGGTAAGGCACAAGTAATTGTTCAGTGATCCCAGAATCAATGCGCTTTTAACATTCTGACATTTGGGAATGCTAACAAGCCCAGGTAATCCTCTCTGCACGATGAAAATAGTCAAATTATGCCACACATCATGTGCCACCATGTCCATGAGGTCGCCCTGCAATTAGACTATACTTTAACCTTTTCACTGCCTTTTCATGTTACCTTAAGTGGTCTTTCATTGATTTTGACAGTGGCATGTCTCCAACAATTAATTACTGAGTACAGTTAAAAACATTTCTTCTCCACTGTTGTTTAGAGGGTAGAATGGACTCTGGAATTATCTTTTGTCTGATGTCCAAGCTGTTGGATTTAATAAGTCCTTAAGGGGTTTGTTTGGAAGACTGGTAAAATGGGTAGATACATCACAGAAGAAATTTAAATGAAGGAAGTTTGAAGTAATATATTTTAGTCCAAGGAGTAGCAATGTAAAGGTACAACACAAAGGGTGTGCAGGAATGGATAGAACTGGGAATCAACGTACAAAATCTTTGGTGATAGCAATACAAATTGGAAAAGTGTTAAAGCAGTTGGTATCCATCACTTTATTAATAGAGTAATTAACATTATTTACTGAAAATTACTTAGCATTTTTGTAGATCTTGTTCTCTGTAAGAAGGATCTAAACCATATTCTTACTATCAATTGAATTTGATGTTAGTGGAGTCATAATGGTGCTTTCTAAGCTCAAAATTGCATATTTCTGAAAAAATCTATCCTATTTTTGTATGGTAATGGCCTTCAGGAATTATTGGTTCTGCCATTTAGAAATTAGGATTAGTTTTGCTGCAATCAGAGCAAACCAATATCTAATTGGGTCCTTAATCAGGAATTAAGCTCTAATTCGCACATGAAAGAAGCCAGATGTCTGTTCTATGGGGGTGCCAGGGACACCCCTACAGCAACTGCACAAACTAGGCACAGGCATATTTCTGATGTAGTTCAGAGGGAAGCATTTGGCCTCCAAAAATGAACCATTTTGCATTCATTTTCTATCCAGAATGTGGGCAGCAAATTCACTTTCACCACCACTGTATTCACTGAATAAAGCATTAATTACATGAAGGTATATAGTTCAGTTGGGTGAGATCTTCATCATGAGCTGGGCTGCCTGGACAGTTGTTGTCTGAATTATTTATAGTATAACCTTGCAGAAAATCTTTACACTTTGAGCTGTATCCAGGAGTTCACTTGGTTGTAACTATGAATAGCCTGAGTTGGCAAGAGAGCAGATTCTACCCCTGCCAGCTATTCAGGATGCCAAGAGAGAGATTGTGTACACCCTTCCTGAAACAGAAGAAAGCTAAGAAGAGATCCACCGAAAGTATACTGGACAAAAGATTCCTGATGAAACAAATAGAAACACTTGCTAATTTCATCATCATTTTAAAAAAAATACTCAACATTTCTGTTTCTTCTGCCTAAGTTGATCACCTCACATTTTTCCACATTGTACCCCAACTGCCATGCTGTTTCCCACTCACTCAACTTGCCTACATCCCCCGAAGCCTCTTTACATTTTCATAATTACTCATATTCCCTTTAGCTTCATGTTATCAACAAACTTGGCAATGTTATATTTGATCCCCTCAGCCAAATCATTAATATAATTTGTGAATATCAAGGCCTTAAGCATTAATCAAGGTAGTCAATTATTAGTTACAGCCTGCCAACTGTGATGTCTCATTTATTCCGACTCTTTAGAGTTACAGAGTCATATGGCATGGAAACAAACCTTTCAGCCTACCATATACATACAAGCCACCAAGTACCTTTCTACACTAATCTCCTCTTCCAGACTAGTCAACATGGTTTTATGAAAGGCACATTGTATTTGACAAATTTGCTCAAATTCTTTTATGTAAAAGGGAGTGTTGATAGAGGGGAGCCTGTAGATGTAGTGTATTTAGGTTTCCAAAAGGCTTTTGACTAGGTGCCACATAAAAGGCTGGTGCATAAATTAAAAGCCCGTGGTATCGGAAGTGTATTAGAATGGACTAAAAACTGACAGTCCCACTGATAACAGAGTTGGAATAAACTGATCTTTTTCAGACTGGAAGGGGGTAACAAGTAGAATAACTCAGAGATCATTCTTGGTCCACAATTTTTCTCTATTTAATTAATGACCTTGAGGAAAAAACTGTATGCAATGTTTCCAAATTTGCCAATAATACAAAAATAGGTGGAAGGGCATGTTGTGATAAGGATACTTGATTCTGCAACAGGATATAGATAGATTGAGTAAGTGGGCAAAAGACTGGCAAATAGAGTTTCATGTAGGGAAGTGTGAGGTCGTGCACTTCAGTAAGACAAATCAAAGGCAGATTATTAGTTAAGTGGAGAGAGACTGCAAGTGAGTACAGATGGATCTACGTGTTATAGTTCATGAATCACAAAAAGCTAGCAGGTAGATCCAACAAGTAGTTAAGAAGGCAAATGGCACTTTGACCTTCATTGCAAAGAGTTTAAAAATAGGGAAGATTTGTTGCAATTGTACAGGGTGTGTTGGTGAGGCTTTACCTGGAATACTGCATACAATTTTAGTCCCCTTGCATATAAAAAAGATATAGTAATATTAAAGGCAGAACAAAAGAACAAGTTTATGCCTGGCTTAGAGGACTGTCCTACCAAGAAAAACCAAATAGTTCAGGCCTGTAATCCTTGGAGTTTAGAAGAATGAGGGATAACCTAGTTCAAACATATAAGATCCTGAGGGAGCTTATCTGAGTAGATGTTGGGATGTTTTCATGAGTGGGAGAGACTTGAACAAGAGATAAATACAAGATAAAGGGCTGGACATTTAAAACTGGTTGTAGAATATTCATCTCACAGAGTTTATTGAAACTTTGGAATTCTCTGCCCCAGCGGGTAGTGGGGGCTGGATCATCAGAAGTATTTAAAGTGGAATTGGATAAATATTTGACAGATCAAGGAATAGAGGGGTAAGAAGAAATGGCACAGAAGAGGAGTTGAGACCAGCATAGATCAGCCATGATCATATGAAATGGTGGGTCAGGGTTGACTGGCTTGATGGCCTGTTCCTGCTCCTACTTCCTTGTATTCTTGTGTAAAGAGCATTAGTTTTTACATTCTTCAGTATGCACTGGAGCTTCTCCAACAATGGAGAGGATAATTCCCCAAAGACCTAGCGTCTTTAGAAAACCTTATGCAGAATTGACTTGCATAAACTTCACTGAGGTCTTTCAGGGGCTTAAGATAATAATATGCCTGGGGATGCCCAGTAAGCCCACTTTCTATGGAGTAGATGTCAGGCCTGAATATTTCTAGAACATTAACCATAGTATGTCATTCAATATCCATAACAATGTCTGAAGGAGGGACACTAACTTAATCATTCTGCAATGGTTAAGGGCATAGGTGGGAGTGGAACACAACCTCATGTTGCATTGAATGTACTGTTGAAAAAGAAATCAGTGACTCTTTTGCAAACTATAGATTGTTAAGGTATCAACTGCCTTCTTTGGTAATTATACATGATCAAGCAAGTCTAGATCGCTGCAAAATCTAGTGAAGTCATGAAAAATTCTGAAAAATATCAATCCTACTTCCCACCTTTTATATATATAAAAAAAAAGCTGGCTTTCAGCAATTACAAGGAGAGACCAAAATGAACAGCTACCCTTTACCCAGACACAGTATATTCTAACCTAATCTAGACTTGTGGCTTTGATACATTCTGATCCAAGGGCATTTATTTCCTCCATAATAGAAACATGGAACCAACTTGTAAACCATTTACAAGGTTATTGATGGAGCAGAACCATCACAGAGGCACTCAGAGGACCGAGAAGTAGTATTAAATTTGTTCCTTTATATTTCAAGATATTTACATAGAATATCAATATCATGCTTCATAAATCTCTATTGGTTAAAGTCCTATTTCTTTTCAAGAATGCTTAAATTCAATTAAACATCACTTAATGAACTGCATAGATTTAGGAAATCATTTCCCACTGACAGCCAGGTACAATTTCTCCACTGCTTTCTATATCTCCAAATAACTAAGGTGAATTTTGTCTGAGGTCTACTTTGATGTATTTGTCTCCTAATGCAAATAATTTTAAAATACAAACAACTGTATAACTATTAACTGCATTTAAGGGTCACATTTTGTTGCACTGAAGCACACAAAGACATTATTATGTGTCATTCTTCTTCAATGTTCATTGCCATAAACTGCAGGTGGACTGTGCTAATGGCTTCAGTATGTGAATCATAGCTGCACAGCATTTATAATGTTGCAATCATATGTTCAGCCAATTGTGAATACAACCACCAGACAAATTAAGACATTCTTTACAAATTTGGAACAAGTAAAGCAGAATCTAGCAAAGTACTTGAAATATTTTGAGGTTTCGATTGAACCTTTGTGTCCTGAAATCTCTTCTGCTCCATTTTCCACAGGAATACAAAAGAACATGGCCAGGCAATTCAGCCCCTCAAACTTATTCTGACAGTCACATTACAAATCTTATAGGATGTGTATCCTAACTTCATTTAACACCCATCACTAAAAAAAAACTATCAAACATAGTTTTATCTCTTTTAATAAGCAAAATATCAACAGTTTTTTAAGGGAGAGTATTACAACTTCCCACTATCCTCTGTGTAAAAAAAAGTATTTTCTCCTAACAACCTGTATCTAATTTTAAGTCTCTCTTTCGTTCTGAACTGCAAAGATCAGAGAAAATTATTTTCTTCTATCTACCTGTCAAATACTTCAATCATCTTAAACACATCATTTAGACCACTCCTTAAACTTCTATTTTTAATAAGGTATTAAACCTGCTCTGTGCAACTAGTCCTCAGAACTGAAACCCAGGCATAAATAAATACTCTGTACCAGCTCAAATATCATTCTGGAGAATCTGCACTGGATGTTTTCCAAGGCTAATATATTCTCTTGGAGAGGTGGTGGTCAGTCTAACTGGTGTTTTATATAATTGAATGGTATAATTCTATCCTTCTGTATGCAAACTATTCATACATTTCTCTTCCGGTAAATGATACAGCCCAACAAATCCACATGCAAACAGTACAAATTAATTTCCTTCGTCATTTCTGCCAGCTGCAACAAGATCCAACCACCAGCCACATCTTCCCCTCATCACCCCTTTCCGTCTACCCACTCGCTCCATGACTCCCAGGCCTGCTTTTCCCTCCCCATCCATCCCTCCCTGACCCCTGGCACCTTCCCCTGCAATCTCAGGAGGTATAACACTTGTTCTTACACCTCCTCCCTCACCACCATCCAGGGGCCTAAGCAGCCCTTCCAGGTGAGGCAAAGATTCACGTGCACCTTCTCCAACCTAGTCTATTACATTCGGTGCTCCCAATTTGACCTCCTCTACATTGGTGAGACCAAGTGCACACTGGGCAATTGTTTTGCAGAGCACCTACACTCAGTCCACAATGGCCATCCCAAGCTCCCAGTTGCATGTCATTTCAAATCCCATTCCCATTCCCACACTGACCTGTCCATCTTCAGCCTTCTCCACTGCCAGGATGAGGCCCACCGCAAACTAGAGAAATAGCACCTCATATTCCACTTGGGTAGTCTACAACCCTATGGCATGAACATTGAGTTTTCCAGTTTTAGGTAATCCTCCCTCCGATGAGTTCTTTCCCCCTCCCCACCCCCCTCGCCTTCTGATCCTCCTCCGGTCCCCCTTTCTTGGTTTCATCCACCCACTACACACACAGTTCATCCAAAGGCTCCACTAAATCCCACCGCAACCTCCCGTATCTGGTTCTAGTTCCATCTGCCATTCACCTCTTCCCTAACTGTTCCTATTATCATCTCCTTTAGTTATCAGATTCCAGCACTGGTAGCCCTGTTGTGTTCCTGCTTATCTCCCTCCAGCAGCTGCCTCCAACCTTCCCAGCATCCGCGCCCCCCCCACCTCTCATTCATGTTTTTCTCTTTCTCTCTCTCTGTCTTCTTCCATCTGTCGTTCACCCATCTCCCCTCCCCTTTCAGGCACAACCTGCCTGTCATATTTCACCCATACTCAGTCCATCAGTCACCTCAGACTCCTGTCTCATCACTCCCCTTCGCCTCTTTATAGAGGCTATCGCCCCGCTCTACTCTCTGTCCTGATGCAGGGTTTAGACCTGAAATATTGACAATTCCTTTCCTCCCACAGATGCTGCTCAACCTGCTGAGTTCCTCCAGCAGATTGTTTGTTGCTCCACTTAATTACTTATCAGCCCTGTTATTCATTTGAAAACACACTTACCTGGCCTTCAATGAGTTTATTCATCGGTTATCAATACACCAAGAACAAGCTATTGGAGGTTAAACTCAGCCACATAACCCAAACCCTGCTATGGGTAGCTTCTTGCCTAGTTTTCCTACCATAGCATTCCTCCGTTCTCATATTTGTACCTGTTTCTTTCTGCAACAATTTCTGTCAAGTTAGAACCTAGTCATTTCCTTTCTTTAGCTCCAATCACATCATGCCCTCTTCCAAGACCCTGCTAATGCAGGAACATATAAATCAATATTTGAGAAAAGACCATCTAGTTCAGCTTTGTTCGTCCTGGCAGTTGTGGCGGTAGAGTTGCTGATTAATCATAGCAATGAATTAGTGTACAATAAATCCAGGAGTGTCACGGAGAAAACTGCAGTCACCAGATGGTTCCATATGTCCAAATCTCAAAGTCTCAGAGAGATTGATAATATTTGTAATATGTAATATGCTAAGCCCTTTAACTGCATGAATGGAGAAGATGCATATGTTCTCTAATCAATTCTGAACTCTATGATTCCTGTGCTGGTGGAATGTCCACCCTGTTCCCCCAAATTTTTGGATGGAGTCAGGCTCTGCTGACTTTATCAGGCGTAAGTTGCTCTCTATTTTCACCAGAGGTACAGAGGCCTGGAACTTTGATAATGTTAATGTAGTTCACTATTGTTACCAATGATGACCTTTTTCCATGCACGATATTCTTGTCTAATGTTAGCAAAAGAATATCTAGCCCACAGCTCCATGCTGATGTATCTTCTCAGTAAGTACTCTTGAATGCGCCAATGACACCACCATTGTTGGTAGAATCTCAGATGGCAATGAAGAGGCGTACAGGAGTGAAATAGATCTGCTGGTTGAGTGGTGTCACAACAGCAACCTTGCACTCAACGTCAGCAAGACCAAAGAATTGATTGTGGACTTCAGGAAGGGGAAGTCAGGAGAACACACACCAGTCCTCATTGAGGGGTCAGCGGTGAAAAGGGTGAGCAGCTTCAAGTTCCTGGGCGCCAACATTTCTGAGGATCTATCCTGGGCCCAACAAACTGATACAATCAAGAAGGCAGGCCAGCGGCTCTACTTCATTAGGAGTTTGAGGAGATTTGGCATGTCACCAAAGACTCTTACAAATTTCTAAAGATGTATGGTGGAGAGCATCCTGACTGGTTGCATCACAGCCTGGTATGGAGCCTCCAATGCACAGGATCACAAGAAGCTGCAGAGGGTTGTAAGCTCAGCCAGCTCCATCACGGGCACAACCCTCCCCACTGAGGATATCTTCAAGAGGTGGTGTCTCAAGAAGGCAGCACCTATCATTAAGGACCTTCACCATCCGGGACATGCCCTCTTCTTGTTACTACCATCAGGGAGGAGGTACAGGAGCCTGAAGACCCAAAATCAACAATTCAGGAACAGCTTCTTCCCCTCCGCCATCAGATTTCTGAACAATCCGTGAACACTGCCTCACTGTTCCTTTTCTTTGCACTATTTATTTATTTTGTAATTTATAGATTTTTATGTCTTGCACTGTACTGCTGCCACAAAACAACAAATATCATGTCATATGTCAGTGATAATAAATCTGATTTTGATTCTGAACTCCTTTAGGATTCCTGTGTTTAGGTGTCCAAATCTTTTGCAAAAGGGAACCATAATGTCTGCATCAAAAGCAAACAACTGGAAATCTGCAACCAAGTCTTCAACCTGAACCATTAACTCTGTTCCTCTGCCCACCAATGCTGCCTAACTTGCGGAGTATTTTCAGTGTTTCCTGTTTTAATTTCATAAAAGTAAATGTCAAATACATTCGAATAATGTGGGTGGAGAGTGATCACAAGATGAGCAGACGTTTTGGTTAAACTTAAACTTTACTTCTATATATAGTTTTCTGTCAGAAACATCTGTTGACATTTGTGTAAGATTTCAGATACAAAAGAACATGTTTCAGCATCAGAGTGTGCACTGAAACCTTAAAAATGGCAAGCCTAAAGAAACAACAACTCATTCAGCAGACTGAGTTCATATATAAATTCACAGAAATTAAATGAATCCACTGTTAGTTCCAAGTAAATTGAAATGTTAATAAAACTTCTGATAGATTGTAAGCAGCACTTAAATCTATTTCACATTCTTATTAATAACTGCCTTCAGAATTGGGAAAGTGTAATCAGGACAAATTATACCATAAATAACGATACAAAAATAAAATATCATCAGGAACCAAATTGAACCAGTTTTTCCTAATAGTTCCTAATTACCTTAAGAATATGCTTTGGTATCTGAGCTGATTTCCATGTGCCTTTTGGAAAAAGGTGCTGGAATCCCTGAGATGTGGACAAGTCTGGAAGTTGGCGCTGAATGGATTGGGAAGAAGTCCATTGTTGCCATGCATTCTTCCATCTTTCCTGGTGTTCTGGAAACCAATATCCTATTCGTGACTGCATTCTGATTTTTGCCTGTGAAAGCTTTGTAGCTGGAACAAAAATGAAAGAGGATTTTAACCAAAAGATAGGGCTGTCAGTAAATCAAAGTTCTATTACCACAATACAGATGAATGCAATTTTTTAAACAGACCTCTCAAAGTTCCAGTGCTGGTCCCATACTGGGGCAGTAAAGGTAGAGATGACTCCATTTCTCCTGTGATCTTAACTCTCCACCCCCTTGATTAGAACACTCTTTAGTCAATTTCATATCCATCACAAATCAGAATTGTTCCTTCTCCACTCAAACTCTCCCTCCTTCTTCAGTGCCATGGTCCAAATTGTCACCTAGCTCCACAACAGATCTCCAGTCTTTCCTTCCCCTTTCCCACCTGGCACCTTAGCACCAAATGAATCTGACTCCAAGCTGGGCATATAAAATACCAAAACCATTCCAATGAGGTCTCACTGTTAAGTTTGGGAGGATTTTCATCTTGCTAATACTTCCTGGATTCTTGCCCACTGATAGTCACTCATTCCCCTCAGTATCAGGACTAGTTGTATCAGTATCCATTCCAATTACCTGCCACTAACAATGCAGAAATTGGTGGACACAAGGTATTGGAAAAAGATCATTTTCTTTAAGAACTCTACAGTTTTACATAACATTTTCCAAAAAAATCATAATTGAAAACTGAAATGCAAAGATTTCATTAATCAGATATAAAATTGTTTCATCTTTTTCCAAGAAAATTCATTTCCTTTCTGAACTTGGATATAATTTGTTTAAGTGTAGTGCAATTATAACCATGTTGGAACAAAGTTTGGCCATATTGGATAGTTATATCAGAGATGAGTTCTCATCATAAATAAGAAATGTCTGTAATAAATGCATTCTTGATACAGTATAATGTCCCTTTCAAAGCACTTGATCCCATGTTCATGCATTCAATACATTATATATTAGAAAGCAGAACTAAGAGTATTATCCATTTTATTCAATTTGATGAAAGAATTGAACATTAAACTCTGGGCGGAAGACATTCAACTCCTGACTACCTGCTTTTCACCTGAAGAACAGGAGGTGCATGCATGCTCTCTTATTAATGTTCAAGCCTTCCCTGCCACAAAATTGAAGCAGGCCTGTAAAGGGGAAAGCTGCTTGGCTGAAGTAGGTGACAGACAGTTCTTAAGCCAGTTATAGCACCCCATATATTTCATCTGTTCCTTTTAAGCTTAATGGCCAGATCTCCATTATTTATCAAATTCAATTCCTTGCAATCCAGTAGCTATAGAAGACTTGACTGTGCAGCTGCAGGGGATCAGACTTGTTTGAACAAAATTATCTGATACGAGGACTGTGTACAAATTCAGATAAAAACACAGAGCTTGCTTTATGCAAGCTCTGTTGAGTTGTATCAGGTCTTGAGTGTCCTTAGAGGGTTACCTCAAACTGCTCAAAATAACTTTCACTAATTTGAGCAGATTAAATAAAGATCCTGCTAATTCCACAAAAACATAACTGGTCACTGCTGCCCTGACTCACACTTCTTTGGATTTGTATTCCGCCCCCATCCAGGATGTCCCTGCAGCCACCAGTGCTGGCTGAAACCAGGCTGCCATTTAACATCCACACCTTGCTGCATTTTATTCAAATGATGCCCAATTTTGCTTCTGCCTCAAGCTAACATGGACTGGAGAGGGGCGCAACTACTCCATTTTGGGATTAAAGTGAATTCTCCCCGAGTTGCTCCACCTTCTTAACCTCTGGCTGTCTCCAATTTTTTGCCAAATACCACAAAAAATGGAACTGAACTGCGATCTATTGCCTTCTGGGTCTTCAGATAAACCTTTTATTTCTTTCTCCAAAATATTTTGAAAGTGTATTTGGCCTCTCTTCTTTGATAGGCAAAATCATTCTAAATCTAAAATAATCTCCATAAAATATTAGGCTGATCCTTTCAAATTGAAATTGGGGCTTAATCAGATTGAAAGAAAAAGAACTTTCAGTGAGGTGTAGAACCCATTGTCCTGCCTCACTTTTCACCCAGCACACATCTTCCGCAGACTCACTTTAGTAATAAATGAGGAGAAGCGGCATAAAAGTAACTGTGTCACTTCCAGCAACACAAACCCTTTATGCCACTGGCAGGATGCAAACACTCACACTGTACCGCTGTGTGGCAGAATGGTACCCTCTGCTGTTAAGCAGCTTGGACAGGAAATCTGCATCCTTCCTGAGGGACTCTGCAAAATGGTGTCACTCTTTCGTGACCTTCCCTGCTCATTAAAACGTTCCCAAAGACAGCTCTCTGCATGGGGCTACGCAGCTTCAATGAGCATGAACTAATTTGCAGCCCTTATTTTGGTCACACAGTGGTGAAAATACTAAGCAGTATTTTTCTTTAGAGACAGAGAAATCTTTCAGCAGCTCAGCAGGCCCAAGTACCCTTTTAAACTCTACACACCTACTGATTTGCTCTTTTCAACACTAATTATTTTATTTCTTCTGTTCCTTACAAACTTAATGGCCAGATCTTCATTATTTATCAAATTCAATTCTTTGCAATTCAGCAGCTATAGAGAACTTTACTATGCAGCTGCAGGGGATGAGACTTGTTAGAAAAATAATATGAGGACTGTATAAAAACTGAAGGAATCAAAATTTTAAGTTTGCTTCTGTCAAAACTAAAGGCT
The DNA here is from genome assembly GCF_009764475.1 of Pristis pectinata. Lineage (NCBI taxonomy): Eukaryota > Metazoa > Chordata > Chondrichthyes > Rhinopristiformes > Pristidae > Pristis > Pristis pectinata. The sequence goes on from NC_067419.1 coordinate 27,753,534, forward strand.
TCTGCTTCTACACAAGTGCAATAACCAGATAAAAGAATCACAGGTCAATACAAAGTCTTCCATTGATAAGAGAAATTTTTTTCGGCATCAGAGATGAGGCAGGTATATACATAGAACATCGAACATTACAGCACAGTACAGGCCCTTCGGCCCACGATGTTGTGCCGACATTTTATCCTGCTCTAATATCTATCTAACCCTTCCCTCCCACATACCCCTTTATTTTTCTGTCATTCATGTGGCTACCTAAGAGTCTCTGAAATGTCCCTAATGTATCTGCCTCCACAACCTCTGCCAGCAGTGCATTCCACGCACCCACTCTGTGTAAAAAAATTACCTCTGACATCCCCCTTATACTTTCCTGCAACCACCTTAAAATTATGCCCCCTTGTGTTAGCCATTTTCGCCATGGGAAAAAGTCTCTGCCTGTCCACTCGATTTATGCCACATTATCTTGTACACCTCGATCAAGTTACCTCTCATCCTCCTTCTCTCCAAAGAGAAAAGTCCTAGCTTACTCAACCTATAAATTTATCAACATTGAGTAAACTTACTTATGAGAAATAAATTTATCTATGGTAAAGAAGGTGTATGACATGCTTGCCTTTACTAGCCAAGGCACTGAGTCCAAGAGTTAGGAAGTTATGATGCAGTTTTATAAAACTCTGGTTAGCCTGCATCTGGAGTACTGCATTCAATTCTGGTCACCCCATTACAGGAAGGATGCGGAGGCTTTGGAGAGGGTGCAGAAGAGGTTCATCAGGATGCTGCCAAGATTAGAGGGCATGTGCTATAAGGAAAGGTGGGAAAAATTAGGGTTGTTTTCTCTGTAGCGCAGGAGGCTGAGAGGAGACCTGATAGAAGTTTATAAAATTATGAGAGGCATAGGGAGAGTAGACAGCCGGTATCTTTCTCCCACAGTCAAAATATCTAATACAAGAGGGTATGCATTTAAGGTGAGAGAGGGAAAGTTCAAAGGAGATGTGTGGGGCAAGTTTTTTTTGACACAGAGAGTGGTGGGTGCCTGGGATGTGCTGCCGGGGTGGTGTTGGAGGCAGATACAACAGAAGCATTTGAGGCTCTTAGGCACATGAATACACAGAGAATGGAAGGATATGGACCATGTGCAGGAGGAAGGGATTGGTTTAATTAGGTGTCATTGGCTTGATTAGTTTGGAGCAACATCATTTGCCAAAAGGCTTGTTCCTGTGTTGTACTGTTCCTATGTTCTATATTCACCACCCATTGTAAGGAGTTCCTATGCACCTCATGAACACCAATCTTGTAACTATATGAAATTATGATCTATAAGGATCTATCATCTGCAACATCTCAGATCATTGGTATCTGTTTGCAAACTGGAGGAGCATTTTGAAGAAATTTGATTTTACTGAAGTTATGCTTTTGATATATCCTTGCCCAAATAATTATTTGCTTTAGAGATATGGGGAGAATGATATTGGTTATTGGGCACCAACTGCAGGAAAAAAAGGAAGAGGAGCAGAAGCAAGGAATGGGAGAACTTTCGGAAGCATCATAGATTCTATCAGCAAGGTAAGTTCCTGATTATATCTGGCCCAGACTGAGAGACTTAAAGCTTAATGAGGAGCAATGTAGGAGAAGATTGTTTTTTGTACAGGAGACCACCTCAACAATCTGCAGAATGCTGTGGCAGGAGTGTAGGCCCACCACCGCAGCCAGCACTGTATTGCCTTGAGCAGTCAAGTTGATCATAGCTCAGAATTACAATGTGTCAGGGTCATTTCAGACTATAATTGAGATGCATCTAATTTTACAGCTGCCCTGGTGAGATTCTCTAGATCAACACAGCAGGCTTCGGAATACTTAATCACTATGCTATTGTACCCCAGTGGATCCAAATTGACTTCAACGGAACCACATTTTCAAAGTGAAATTCAACACACGTATATACTTCCCATCACATACTTAGCACATAAAATGGAGAACATTGTTTTTACTGTTTCTTAAAATTCAACATTCCTATCCACATTAGTTATTTAGGTCCTGTGTAAGAGATAAAACTTCTACTGTTTAATATAATAAGATGTCCCAAAGTGTTCCACAATGCGAAAAGTAACTGAGCAAGGAGCAGCAGGAGGAGGGGAGGATTAGGGATGAGGTTGTTCAAGGGCTTGAAGGTGAGGATTAGTATCCAGGCACAGACTGGGGGACCACTTTGTTGAGCACCTGTGCTCTGTCCCTAATGGCTATCCTGAGCTCCCAGTTGATGCCATTGTCAATTCTCCTTCCATTCCCACGCCGACCTCGGACTTCTCTACTGCTAGAGCGAGGCCCAATGCAAACTAGAGGAATAACACCTCATATTCCGCCAAGGTAGTCTACACTACAACCCAATCATATGAACACTGGATTTTCCAATTTCAGATGACCCTCATCTCCCTTGTGTTTCCCCCTCCCCCTCTCTCCTTCCAATCTTCTTTCCAGTCCTCCCATCTTTGTCCCCTTTCCCACATTCCCCTCCAGCCCACCATCACCCATTTTCAACCTCCTCCCCCTCCTGGTTCCATCCACCTACAACCCACACATTTCACCCATCAGCTCCCCCACCCTCCCAATCTGGTTCTGGTTCCATCAGCCCTTCACCTCTCCCCCAGTCGTTCCCATTATCACTTTCCTTACTTATCAGATTCCAACATTGGTAGCCTTTGTGTTCCTACTTATCATCCTCCTACCTGTCGCCACCTTCACCCTGAAAAACACAATGATGCTAGAGGAACTCAACAAGCCAGGCAGCATCCATGAAGAAAAGCAGGCAGTCAATGATTGACCACCTGCTCTTCTCCACAGATGCTGCCTGGATTGCTGAGTTGCTCCAGCATTATCGTGTTTTTCATCTAGATACCAGCATCTGCAGTCCTTCATTTCTCCACCTTCACCCTCCTCACTTCTCCCTCCACCTGGCTCGATCTGCCCTTTTTATTATCTGCCTCCATCTATCATCCACTTGCTTCTGTCTTCCAACTCCACCCCTCCCGCTCCCCCTTCCCAACATGGTTCCATCTGCTCATCATCCTTCATCCCTCCTTGGCCCATCAATCACCCACTGGCCCCTGGTCACCACTCCCCCTTTCCTCTTTATACTGGCTATCTTCTCTCTCCATCCTTAGTCCTGATGCAGGGTTTTGACACGAAATATCAACAATTCCTCTCACCCCACAGATGCTGCTCGACCCGCTGAGTTCCTCCAGCAGATTGTTTGTCACTTAGTATTTGGAAACTAGAGGGTCAATGAGGTTGCATGGATATGGTTTATAGAATAACAGGATTTATTGCAAGATAGGATGTGGGAAGAAGAACTGTTGTCAAGGTTCAATTGTTGGGAGCAGAAATGGAAACTTGGAACATTAGCCAGGCAAGGGTTGGACTAATTAGATGTTGACCTATTTCTTCTCTCAGAAGGTGGGGAACCTCTGGAATTCTCTGTGCTGAGGGTGATGGAGGCCAGTTTGTTAGATATATTTAGATGGAGATAGATAAATATTTCAAAGAAAGGGGAAATTGAGGGTTATGGGGAACTGGCACAAAAGAGGACTTGAGATCAGCTCAGCCACGATCATATTGAATGGCAGAACAGGCTTGAGTAAAGTTCCCTCGTGGTAAGAGATTTCCAATAGGCTAGAAAAAACACATCAAGGAGGTTCTCAAAGCCTCATTGATAAGACAACAACTTCATCAACTCATCTGCCTGTTATCACTCAAAGGGAAGGAGCATCTCCAAGTCTATTCCATGGAATATATAGTGACCAAGAGAACACTTCCAAAATAACCCCCCACCACCCCACTATCAGACCCACCTAGCCAGTTACTTTCGACCCCATTGGTGGTCGAGTCTGGTGATCCCACGTGGGCCTCACCAACTACCTAAAGAACTGGAGTGGGGTTCAATTCCGGCCACTGTCTGTAAGGAGTTTGTATGTTCTCCCCGTGTCTGCATGGGTTTCCTCCGGGTGCTCCGGTTTCCTCCCACACTCAAAAAAAACGTACGGGTTAGGAAGTTGTGGGCATGGTACGTTGGCACCAGAAACATGGTGACACTTGCGGGGTGCCCCCAGAACACTCTACGCAAAAGATGCATTTCTCTGTGTGTTTCGATATACATGTGACTAATAAAGATATCTTATCTTATCTTATTTCTTAACTCAAGGGACCATGTATGAAGAAGTGAGTCAGAATGGCAAAGGATGTGAACAAGGGTTTTCAGAGAGGCAAAGTTGGGAGGCAAGCATAAGTAAACCACCTGTCAGCAATATATCAATCAATGGCAGTGCTAGTCAAAATTATTTAACCCTTTTAAGGATGAATAGGATCAAAGCTAGCTAGGATTTAGCCTTTGACTTTGTAAGTACCTGATTTTTGTCAGCTATGGACCAACTTCTGGGGGATAGGGTGCACTTTGAACTCAAGGTCTAACAGGATGCTGTGGTTCTGCACTGCCATAGTCAGCATGTGCTATTTACCAAAGAGAGAGCTGGATAAAATGCATCATCTCAGCAAGTGCCAATCAGGGTAGCTTCACTCATTGACGTTAATTTGAACAACTAGCTTCAGGAGGCAAGGGGCATAAATATTCACCTGCGAATGGTCCAGTTACTGCAGAGGTCACAATAATGGTCACAACATAAATTTTAATGTCCACAAGTTGTTATTCTATTCTGTATCCTCTCACAATAAATTTTTATATTGAAACCTTATCTAAATTGAGTTGCCTTACTCATTCTGCCCAGCAGATGGCTTATCCAAAGCAATGCTCACATAGCGACTTAACTAATTTATTATCATCCAGATTACCTGAAGAGATAAACAGGGTCAGGTCACACTTGACCCTCAAATTCTCAAATCCTCTCCTTTGTGCTCGCATGGATCCAGTCTTCCTGGAGCAGCTGTGAATGGTGACCAAGCCTCAGATAGCAGAACATGAGGCCCTGGTCCCAGAACCTCCCTGATGGCCTTTGACAGTTCACCATGGTCAAAGGCATGTTTCACTGTTCTTAAATGTTTCTGATGTGCACACATTTAAAAACAGTTTAAATGGATTTATGTTTTAAATGATCAAAATTATTTTTAAAAATTAAAATAAAGCAAATTTAACTAAAATATATAACATCACTGTAAATGTATTAAAATATAAAGTGAAATAAATGAAAAAAATTAACCTGAATTTAGCTGAGGGGTCAGATGGGAAACTTAGCTCATTACACTCCAGAACCACTACTGGACTCACTAGTGACTCCTGCAGCAGAGCAGGTCAGAGATGCTGGTCTCTGACCCATACATTTCTGACTATCAAAGCACTGCGCACATTGAAACTCAATCCAGTTCAATGTTCTCTGTCATTAATTTATATCAGGTCGTACAGCAACTGATCCAAGTTATCCTCTAGCTTATAATAAATTAGGAAGAAATCTAGTTTTATGAAAATACAACTCCAGTTGTGAACAAGGTAAAACATCTCTCAACAAGATACTAATCAATGACCAATTCATGTTATTTTCAAAATTATTTTCACCTTTTAAGGATAAAAATCATGAGTCTTGAAAGTCTAATAGTATTTTCACACTCACATTGCTCCAGAGCATTTCAGCCAAACAATTTACAATGAATTATTAATGCTGTGGTCCAGGAAACGGGGCAGAAAGTTGTGGACAGCGAGATCCCACAAACATCATTCTGTTAATGACGAGATAATCAATTTTACATACTGGATGACGCATGTAATTATTGGGATGAACAAGGGATGAAGGAAGTTTGTGACCATCCCAGAGATATTTTGACAGATTTACTAAACTGTAGGATCACTCTGACATGAATTTTCAGTTGCTGAAATTAACTATCACTGATTGTAACTAGGGCCTCAGTGGTGGGGATGAGGGGTCACCCTGGTTGGTTTATTTATTCTGCCAATAGATTTGAAAGGTTTTTCTGAGGGAGCATCGGCATATCTCTCTCATGCTTTGAGGTGCCAACTGTAGGTGGACACTGGAGGGAACAGGAGTGCAGGGGTCACAGCTGCTCAGTAGACTGAGAGCTTTGTACTAGGTTTAAGTTCTTGATCTTCAAACACCCACCCCTACCTCCTCCAGACAGTCAAAGGACAAGATGACACAATGCTGAATTTCATCATCAATGTCTACCTTTGTTGAGAGATGACTCGTGAGATATGTCGAATGGTCTACATTTTCCAGGGTCTCATGATGTTCATTTATTGTCAGATGGCACATTCGTGGAGAAACTTCGTTTTGTAGATTGTCTCATATGTTTTAATGGAAAATTCAATAATGACTTTGCGCTCGACTTCTGAATGTGTGCACATGCCAGCTTTGTTTGCATAATGCAACTCAGTGACCAAAGTCATGGTCACCTTGGTTGTGGAGGAAAGGCAATGTAAGTCAAATGGTTTTCCATTTGCCCTTTAGATTAGCTCCACTCCAGTGGGATATGAAATAGAACAATGCAGCAAGAAAAACTGAGAGAAGTGTTGGGGCATTTACACAACCTTGACTGATACTGGTCTGCCCTTGGATTGGGCCTGTTGTGGACCTGTTCATTAATATCATTGTATTCATGTCATCATATAGCAGATATAACATGGCGACGTTTCAGGAAGTACCAAACTTCAGACAGATACACCAATGTTTCTCACAACGGATGAAATCAAAGGCATTTGGAGGTCAGTGGAAGGTCACGTACAATGGTTGAAGCCATTCCTCACATTTTACTTGGAGCGGACACACGGCAGATCAGGACCATTGTGTCATGAATGGATGAAGGTATATCAGGATTTGGGGAGCAGATTTTCAGCCAACAGGAGGAGGTAGTTACAAAGGACCTGAGCCATGACTTTCCCTTTAGCAAAAAGCAAGCAGACCTCTTTGCAGTTACCACAGTCAGATATGTCTTCTTTCTTTCATGATTATGGCATCTCTGTGGTCCTCTGGCAGACCCTCCTCTCAAGACGCGGGGATGAGGTTGTGAATTTGTCACTGAAGTTCCTCTTCAACAAGTTCAATGACTTTACTAGGGACACTCATTAACTTTTAGGGCCTTGCTGTTTCTTGGCCTGCATTTAGTTTTGCTGTCAGGGATAGTGGCAAAGCTGGACTAGTTACTTTGTTGTGGAATGGAGCCAAGGGTGCTCATGTCAAGTAATTCATAAACCTGTTCTTCCAGTGGATACTGACTGCCTCACTGTTCTGATAGGTTCACTTTTGTTCTTAGCTCCCAGCAGGTTTGTCCCTTATGCCATAGATGGTCCTGACAGCACTGATGAATCTGCACATGTCATGGCTGCCAGTGAGACGCTTGGCCTCCTGTGCTCTCTCCACCCACCACTGATCTTTAGATTATGGATTTTCTGTTGCACTTCAGCCTTCAGTTCCTTGTGATGTGGTGGAGCTTCCAATCCAAGAATGTCCTGAACATCTCCCATGGTAGGGACAGAGGCCCTGAGAAATTAGAGATGTCTTGGGAGACAGAGATCCCATGGTTATAAATACAACACTGGAAAGAGAGGTCTTGTGGGTTTAAGAACAGTGCAGAGACACCATGGGTTTAAAGGCAGCCATTGGGTGGTTAGTCATTAAAATGTTGCAGTGATTTTAGTCTTCCACTGCACTTCTTCGTCACTTGTTCCGATCTAACTGTCCCTGTCCCATCCCACTACATCGATTGGGGTAACTGAAGACAAGCAGTGAGATTGAAAGACTAGTTTGCAGATGAAGGAAATGTTCAACTGTAATTTGTTCCAGGAACAAGCTCTTGAATTTTTTGCAAGCAAGAAATTGCAGATGCTGTTGATTTGAAACCAGGTATACAGACATCAACTGGATGCTGCTCTTGTCCATTCCCTCATGAAATGTCCTGATAAATACTAGATTTCAAAGCCTGGGAGTAGGCTATATACCTATTGCCCTGCTTGGACTCTGCAGCACCAGTTAGGAATAAAAGGGAGGGTAGAGAATAATTAACGAACTGGAAGGGCAAATTCAAAAAGAGAAAGATGGAAACACTTAAAGTAATGGTTTAAAAACATCCTCAAAGTATAAGCATGTTGAATCAAGTATGCCTGCCAAACTATTACCAAATAACCAAAAAGGTATTTATTAAAGAACCAGAAGTAACACATACAGCACGGGTTGATGCCCCCTGCTGGGTCTTTTCCATGTTTTGCAAAGTTTCAGTAGGAACTTTAATTTTCTATATTCCTTTTATGACTTTTGAAAAATAATCTGTCCAAAGTTCTTCCAGATAAATAGAAAATAAGAGTCTTCATTTTAAGGGTTCCTACAATAGATTCTAAATGTAGGAGAATATCTACAGTTTTGTGGATTGGAGTACTCAATTTTAACATATTCATTTACATGTATTAGTAATCATAGTGTTTAAAGAGTAATGGCTGTGCAATTTCATGAAGAACCTATGGGTATCTCTTGTAATTTCTGCAGAAGAGTCACAGAACACCTAGAGTAACTCTAAATTTCAGAAGCAATAGATTTTCATTACTTGTACAGTTTCTGTGCAGCTGATTTATAGGAGATTTGGGGGTTCAACAATTTCAGCATTACATTATTCTAAGTTGCAGTTATGTTGCAAAAAATAGTAACTGAAGTTAATTTGCTCCAAATAAAACAGCTTGGGTCAGAAATGTGTCCTTAGTCATTTGCACTAAATGCACAATATATTTGCACTTCCATGCTCCATTTTACTCAGCAACTTGTTTCTACTGGCTTCAATGGAACCATATTTCAGAAGGAAAGTACAACATCAGCTACTATATTGTATGGTTGACAATAGCAACCAGGACTGAACTTATTCTATAGTTTACAACATAAATATTTGAAATGTATTGTGCCTTGTTAAAGATTTTAAATTGTTGCCATCCAGAAGCCTACCTAACATAGAACGATGAGAGGTTCTGAGAATGAGCAATATCAAGCCAGTAATGTTAATCCAAAGAGAGAAATGGCTTGGATTAGATGTAAAAATTGTATAAAAATCTTAAAACTGTTTCTGGGTTTGTTAGAATGGGCTGAGCAGCCAAATGGAACCCAAGAAGCCAAACTGCTATTTAGATATTATAATAAGAATTGGAGCTTCCTCTTCTCTGTTCCAGCTTTAAACCCTGGCCTACTGAGCTTCCCAGTCCTTAGCGGAAACCAACAGCTCAAGGGTGGTGAGGATAGTTTTGGTGAAAAGGTAAGTGCCTTTACAGTACTACTTTAAAAAAATATTGCATGCTCTGGAATTAAATCTGTACAGCACACAGAGAAAGCAGGACTTCCCAAAAAACTAGGCTTCCTGTCCAAAATCCTCTCCCTGCCTCAGGCCCAGTCACTATTTGAGCCGAAAAATTGAATGCACACGTACAAACCTGCTGGATATTTATGATGATGGGGATTGTTCCGATATATGCAAAACCAAGTAGCAAAATAAACAGTGGCATGTTGAAACCTCAACACGCATACAACTGAAATTTCATCATTAGTGTCGCATTTTATCACTGATGTAGAAGTAATTTGATGACTCAGTATTACTAGCTCAGCCATGACATTTCTGAACAGAACTTGAATGTTGATACATCTGCAGTTAGTGCAAGCTTCCCACAGTTATCTTCCTTGTCCGACAGCACAAGCCTGTAGATTCTAGTACAGATTTCAACCTCATTAAAAGTGTTTGTCCGAGCTTCTCCTGTACAGAGATCTCATCAAGCATGAATGAACTATTTGGCTCTTATGTATGGTCTGGCCCTCAATGTTTATGTTCAACTTCTGACTAATCTCTTCACAATTTATTTTCAGATGTGAGCCATGCTCTCCCCATTAAATGGCATCCTCTGGACTGCCCTTTTTGGACATACATTGAAGTCCCTTCATTGTAAGGAATGCAAATGCAGATATCAAACTGGCATCTGACAAAGGTGGTATTCCTGCCTTATTGTTGCTTTGTCCTCTTTATTAAAAGAGACCACACGGCTAAGAGGTTCTTTTGAATTCAGCCTGACAAGTTGCTGCAATGCAAATAGTACCTATTGCAGTCCTAATGAAAATGTCAGAGTATACATTGGGTTCAATAGTATGGGTGACAATCAAGCAGATTGCTTTGCCTTAAACGGTACAAAGCTTAATGTTGTTGTAGCTGCACACATTCAGTCAGGATACTATCACAGGGCAGAGTTGAGCCACCTAGATGGTCCAGAGGTTCCTTGTGGTTAAGAACTGGGGCACTCATTACAACACACTTAGTCTGCACCCTGATTTTATAGCCAACATATTGTTGTGCTTGATTTAGTCAAGTTTCTGACTCTAGAATGTTGTCTTTGTAGGATTCAGTAACGGTGCTTTGGAAATCAGAGAGAAGTTATTATGCCTTTTTTTGTTGGGGTTGTCACTTTTTGATACTTGTCCAAATATTATCTATGCTGTCCATATTCTGTTGCAGGCTGATAATAGCTGATTTGTAATCAAAGGAGCTGTGAACGGAATCAAACACTGCAAAATCATCATGGCCTTATGACAGTGAGTAAAGGTCACTAATAAAGATTGGTCCAAGAAACCTCACTAGAGGATTTTTTTATTGTGTTTGCAGACTCAGGTGTAAACTAAGGGAAATTAACCAAGGGAAATTAGCTAAGGGAAATTTTGTAAGAAAACCCAGTCCAATGTTATATTTAGGTCGGGACTAATCTAACCACTTCCAAATTTCCCTATTTTAGTGCATTGCCATTTTGACCACAAGTGAACTTTAAACCATATAAGTCTTATACAATGGTGTAATTCAATGAATCAGCTCTAATATTAACATCAGGTGGGTGTAGACAGGCGGCTGTTCTTTCTAATGATGCAAGAATGAAACAAGGCAGTGAGGGTTTGTGTGTTGAGAACAAGCATGGCCTTTGATCAAGTATCCAAGTGCACTTGGAAGAACACAGCTTCAAGGCTGCCATTAAACAGAAGGTATATAAGACAGTGATAAACATAGAGTCATACAGCATGGTACACTGTCCATGCTGACAATCAAGCATCCATTTACATTAATCGTACAGTAATACTATTTTATTCTCCCCATGTTCCCTTCATCTCTTCCAGATTCTACCCCTCACCTATACACTAGGGGGAAATTTACAGTGCCAATCAACCTACTGACTCACATGTCTTTAGGATGTGGAAGGAAATTGGAGTAACTAAAGGGATCATAGATCAACACAGACAGCACCCAAGGTCAGGATTGAACCCAGGTCATTGGAGGTGGGAAGCAGCAGCTCTGTTGGCACATGATAAGCAGAACTACACACAATACTCCAGGTGCAGTCTCACCAACGTCTTGTACAGCTGTAATGAGACATCCCATCTCTTGTACTCAATGCTCTGTCCGATGAAGGCAACCATGCCATACGCCTTCTTTACCACCTTGTCTACCTGTCTTGACATCACCTGCAACTATGATAGAAACAGTGCTATAGTTAAGGACCAGTGTCTGATTTTATGACATAATTGCTTCTATTATAAATTATCTTATGGGATGCTCCAGTCTGTGCTGAGAATTAATACAGTTATATTGTTAATGGTAACCACATGATCATTTATTAAGGGGGTCAAGTTCTTCCAGTGTTCTGTTTTTTGTTCCAGATTAAGCATCTGTAGTGCCTTTTGTCTTCTGATCCTTTCTTATGCTTTGAATTCAGTGAATAGAGGAGAAGGCAGAGACAAGTTATGGCAAGTCTCCACGCTCCAGCATTCCCACTACTATTTCATTCAACCAAGATTTCCCCTAAACATGTAACTATGGGTCCAGTGTTCAAAAAAGATTGCATGAAGCTAGCTACAGGATGATTTGAGGATGAAATAGTGCAGGCCATGGAGGATAGAGAAAAGTCAATTAAATTTTATTACTAAAATCCATGAAGCTGTGAGCATCCTGACAGTGTGAGTCAAGACTACTGTTACATTTCTCTCAGGCTACAGCTACCTTTCTCTTCTCAGCACAAGGGCCAAACCAGGTATCCATAGCTCTGTATATTCAGCCCCTGCCAATGATTAAGAAAAGAGAAATAGACTTCTCAGAAACTCGAGAAGATTTACTTTATAATTATTCTCAATGTTAATTATTCTTAACATATGTAAGCTTCATTCCCCCCACTGCAGAGCCAGTAGAAGGTGGTATTAACACTTGAAAGAAACAAAGCAACAACTGGAATTGGCACAGAATAAGGATATATACCACACAATGGGGTTATGAAAATGGAAACTAAAGATCTACAGAAGTACAGTTAAGCCATGTGGATGAAAAGAAGAGCAACAAACATACAAAGGAGGAAGAACTCACAATAGGAATTTTCTGCAGAAGTGACAGGTGAAAAAAAATCACTAAAAAAAATTCTCAGAACAATCTCTCTGAGGTTGTTCAATTTTAAAAAATTCTCAGATACAATGAGAGAATCCACACTTCATTTGATTCTGCTGATGGCAAGGTCAGAAATGGACTAAAAAAAATGAGAGAATATTCTGCACTGTAAAGGTAATTTTCAAGATTGACCTGCACTTTGTCATTGAAATGACATGAAACTGTCAGTGTTCACTATCAGTACTCTTTAAAACTGACAGTAACTGCTCTTTATACATGCACAATCAAACATACAGAGCTGCAAAGACTGCTGTCGATGGTACTTTATTCTTCCACAATGTTGCAGTCTGTGCTGATCTAACCAGCACAGTGATTTGAAGTGGACTTGAACTTTTTTATGTATTATGCTAACCACTGAAAATGGTTATCTTGTTGAATGGTGGAACTGAATGTTTACGTGTGTAGTAAAATGTAGTTAATGCAGAACTATCTTTCTGGCACTGAAATCTAATTTTATAACTATTCCCTCTATGACTTGATAAAATTTCCATTGATTTTTAACACAAAAAAAGTAACTTCAGAAAGATTTCTTTATGATGTTTCAGTTTTTACCTTCATTCTATGTTTACATTCTAACCTTTATTTTACTTTCTGGAAAACTTAGAGTTAAATAAAATTATTGCTTTATATTTTCTGCTATGCCCTGTAAGAATTCTTTGGTTTGATTGAGTGCAGTTACCTATAGGTGGCGCCTGATTGCAAACTAGATAGGAAAAAAGGAATCAATAGCATAGAGAAAGGCTTCTTTGAGGTGAGCAAGAATCAATCTGCCTCTGCCAATCAAAAAATCTCCCCAAATGACGATGGCTCCTTGACCTGAAACATTAAACTCTGTTTCACTCTCCAAAGACACTTACAGCTCTGTTAAGATTTTCTGTACCTCCAGCATTTTCTGCTTTTATTTCACATTTCCAGCATGTGCAGTTTGTAGCTTTACAATTAAAGCATAATCCTGAATTTGAGAGAGATGACAGAAGTTAGGAATTGTGAATGAATTGAAAAAAAAACAGCTGCAGTCCATCTGAATTTGGAACTAAGGTTCTCAATGCAAATGTTACCTGAGGCCAAACCTGAAAGTCACTTTCTGCAGTTTCTTGTGCTCACGGGCAGAACAGTTGCCATACCAAGCCGTGATACATCCAGATAGGATGCTTTCAGTGGTGCAGTGATAAAAATTGGTGAGTGTCAAAGGGGACATGCCAAATTTCTTTAGCCTCCTGAGGAAGTAAAGGCAGTGGTGAGCTTTCTTGGCCATGGCATCTACATGGTTGGACCAGGACAGGCTATTGGTGATGTTCACTCCTAGGAACTTGAAGCTCTCAACCCTCTTGACCTCAGCATCATTGATGTGGACAGGAGCATGTGCACTGCCCCCCTTCCTGAAATCAATGACCAGCTCTTTTGTTTTGCTAAAATTGAGGGGAAGGGTGTTGTCATGACACCATGTTGCTAAGCTCTCAATCTCCTTCCTGTATTCTGACTCATCATTACTTGAGATAAGGCCCGCGATGGTGGTATCATCTGCAAACTTGTAGGTGGAGTTATAGCAGAATTTGGCCACACAGTCCTGAGTGTATAGGGAGTAGAGTAGGGGGCTGAGGATGCAGCCTTGTGGGGCACCAGTGTTGAGAATAATCATGGTGGAGGTGTTGCTGCCTATCTTTACTGACTGTGATCTGTTGGTCAGGAAGTCAAGGATCCAATTGCAAAGGGGGGTGTTGAGTCCCAGGTCTTGGGAGGTTGGTGATGAGTTTGCTTGGAAAGATAGTATTGAAGATGGAGCCATAGTCAATTAACATTAGTCTAACGTAAGTGTCTTTACTGTCCAGACGCTGCAGAGATGAGTGTAGGGCCAGGAAGATGGCATTTGGTGTAGACCTGTTTTGGCAGTAGGTGAATTGCAGTGGGTCGAGGTTTTCTGGGAGACCGGAGTTAATGCGTGCCATGACCAGCCTTTCAAAGCACTTCATGATGGTGGATGTCAGAGCCACTGGTCAGCAGTCATTAAGGCATGTTACCTTGATTTTATGAGGTACAGGGATGATAGTGGTCTTCTTAAAGTAGGTGGGAGCCTCAGATTGAAGCAGGGAGAGGTTAAAAATGTCTGCAAATACCCCTGCCAGCTGATCTGCACATGATCTAAGGACACAGCCAGGGACACCATCTGGGCCACATGCCTTCCGTGGGTTCACTGTCCAGAAGACTGATCTTACATCCTCAATGGTGACCACGGGTTCAGGTACATTGGAGGCTATCAAGGTGGGTCGTGACATTCCAATCACCTTCTGTTCAAAACGTGCATAGACTGCATTAAGCTCATCAGGAAGGGAAGTGCTGCTGTTGGCGATGCTGCCTGACTTCGTTTTGTAGCCTGTTATAGCATGTAAGGCCTGCCACAACTGACGGCTAGTCTGGGACTCAATTTTGGACTGGTATTGCCTCTTGGCATGCCTGACAGCTTTACAGAGGTTATATCTCGATTTCTTGTTTAGGTCAGGGCCACCTGATTTGAATGCTGCAGTCCTCAACTTCAGTAAGGAGTGGATCTCCCGGTTCATCCATCGTTTCCAGTGTGGGAACACCTGGATTGTCCTCTTTGGTACACAGTCCTCAACGCACTTGCTGATAAAGTCTGTGATGGTGGTGACATACTCATCAAGGTTGGCAGCTGAGTCTTTGAACATGGACCAGTCCACTGACTCAAAGCAGTCATGTAGAAGCTCATTTGTTTCCTCAGACCAGCACTGTGCAATTTTCTGTACTGGATCCTCCCATTTCAGCTTCTGTTTGTATGCAGGGAGGAGGAGCACAGCTGGTGGTCTGATTTACCAAAGTGTAGGTGGGGGTGGCTCAGTAGGCATCTTTGATAGTTGTGTAGCAATGGCCAAGGATGTTTGGACTCCTGGTGGGACAGGAGACAAACTGGTAATATTTTGGTAACACGCTCTTGAAGTTGGCCTGGTTGAAGTCACTGGCAATAATGAAGAGGGCCTCAGGGTATCCTGTTTCAAAGCTGTTGACCACAGAGTATAGTTCATTTGAGGGCAGGCTTCATGTCCACCTGGGGTGGGATGTAGACTGCCATCAGGATAGCTGAAGTGAACTCCTGTGGCCGGTAGTATGGGCAACACTTCACTGTTAAACATTCCAAGCAGGGTGAGCAGGAATCTTAATGAGGTGTTGATTAAGAAGTAGACACCTCCACCTCTAACTTTGCCTGAGGATGCCATATGGTCCATCTAGTGAATTGAGAAGCCCTCAGGTTGAATGGCACAGTCAGGTGAAGCAGGTGTAAGCCACATTTTGGTGAGACATAGCACACAGCAGTCCCTCAGTTCTCTTTGGTAGGATACTGTATTGCTGGACATATCACCTTTTAAATGAAAGGTTAAAATGTGTTTCCAGCTGGTTCCAATGATACAATCAAGATCAAAATTCTCCTCCTGACCACCATTACTCCTCCAACAAACGGAACCAAAAATTATGATCTCTTGGTCATTATTTCAACTATGGCAATAGCCCTGCAGGAATCCCAGAGAATGAGCTCAAACAAAATCAATACAAATAAAGAAATCCAGATATGTAAAATGTACTACTGATTTGCTTCCTCCATTTTACACAAACACATCAAATCAAAAATTACCTCCCTCTGTGTGAATAATCAGATTCCACCATGAGTACGCTCCTTTTAACTTTATCAATGTTGCTCTTTTGTTTTGCCACAGTATAATTAAGTGAAGTGTCTAATTACTGTTAATCACATTTCCAGGTCTTAATTTTCTAATTAGGTTAAACTAAGCTCCCAGAGTTTCAGGGTTGTGCGAAATGATTAATACAACAGAAGCTTTGAATTTGTGGCTGTGCGTATTACATTTGTTTCATAGGAAGAGGGGAAAATAGTTAAAAGTCATTTTGATGACTGATCCTGCCTGTGATAGGACAGAACTTAAGCAGTGTATTTAAGTTTAAGC
The DNA here is from genome assembly GCF_009764475.1 of Pristis pectinata. Classification (NCBI taxonomy): domain Eukaryota; kingdom Metazoa; phylum Chordata; class Chondrichthyes; order Rhinopristiformes; family Pristidae; genus Pristis; species Pristis pectinata. The sequence continues at coordinate 27,769,943 of NC_067419.1, forward strand.
TATGAGTGCAGAAATACAAATTACATTTAAATCATTGCACAGATAAAAGGGAATGTATATTTGGGTTTCAGGAGAAATTTAGAAAGAGAAATAGAATCTTTATAAAATAATATTATATAATTCTGCAATATTTCCTTCTGAGGTAACGAAACTCCATACTTAATTTTCTAGGGTTAGGAAAGTTGCTCAGCAGAAATTATGCCTAAACCTGTCATTCTAAAGCTCAGTTCTTCTGATTGAAGAAGGTTTAAGTTATTCATCAGTGTTCACAGAAAGAAAAAAACAGATAATAAGTAAAAAATTGTAACAGATTTTTGATGGCAACTTGTAGATTTCTGGGTTCAAAGGCCAAAACTGGTGGGTAGTCTAACTGAATAACACTAATGATTGCTGACAGCCTTGTTCATATTACCACCAAAAACTCTGGGCCAAGGTTGCTGCAAACAGCTATTGGTGTCTGTGCATGTTCTGCTAAAGAGAGACATTTATTAGTCAGAATTTTAACATTGTAAAAACTGACAATGCTAAACAATTTCTGGTGATGCAACTATTAGAGTGGGTCCTTTTATGCCATTAGTCTAGGCTAAATTTAAATACATTCCAATCAGGAAGAGAAGGTTTAAAATATCCTAATCTATGCCACCAGCCCTCTGACAAACTGCTTTATCCAGTGTCACAGATAAATAAGCTGTTACCTGTAACATTACAGAGGCTGAATATAGGATTAGGAATTCTTCTGCATGTAGAAATACACATTGAAATAGTGCAGTGCTCACATTCAATGCCACTTTTAGTTGTTGCACTTACAGAAATTATATTCTCATGCACATGATGTCCGATGCACCATGCACATTAGAATCACAAATCCCATACCATGTACATGTACTCATTAATGAAACTCTTGGTTAGGTATAAATTCGATAAAGGATCAAGATAAAGGTGCTCTCACATCATGCAGAATCTCTCGAAGCAGCAGATCCCAAGATCCCTGGCAGTGGTCCAGAGAAGGACAAGACCTTCATCTGATGCAGACACGAGCCTCCAGCCTCTGATAAAGCCTATTTCTGCTGTCAAGGTTCATGCCATTGGTGAAGCACATAGCATGGCAGATGATCACAATTGATGACTTTGTGTAAATCCATAAGCACTTCGGATCTACAAAACACTCGCTATAACTTCACGAATCATGCTCTGCACTAGCTGCAGATTGCAGTTAGTGATCAAGTTTTAGAAAAAAATCTACTGTGCAGCATCTTAAATTATTGTGCTGTGTGACAAAATTTCTAGGCCACAAACATTTATGGTGGGGAAGAACAATTCAAATTTATTAACTTTATCAAGCCTCAAGAAATCAAGCTGCTTTATACTAGATCATAATTTTTACTGCAGAAGTTTGATATTTAGACATGTCAGTAAGGATGACACCATGTCACAAGTAAACCTACATACAGTTTTGTCCTGGTATATTGATGATGATCTAATGCTTACCTGTGCAAGAAGGAAGAGGAATTGATTCTTTGAAACAAAGCCATGCTACCTGGAAATGTCTAAATTATAGTTGATGAACAATTTATGGATGGGGTAATCTCTTTATCGACTGGTTGAGTGGTGTTGCAACAACAACCTTGCACTCAATGTCAGCAAGACCAAGGAGTTGATTGCAGACTTCAGGACGATGGGAGAACACAGACCAGTCCTCACTGAGGGGTCAGCGGTGGAAAGGGTGAGCAGCTTCAAGTTCCTGGGCGCCAACATATTGGGGGATCTATCCTGGGACCAACACATTGATGTAATCACAAAGAAGGTGCCAGTGGCTCTACTTTGTTAGGAGTTTGAGGAGATTTGGTATGTCACCAAAGACTCTTGCAGATTTCTATAGATGTACAGTGGAGAGCATTCTGACTGGGTGCATTGCAGCCTGATACGGAGGTTCTAATGCACAGGATCGCAAAAGGCTGTAGGAGGTTGTAGACTCAGCCAGCTCCATCACGGGCACAACCCTCCCCATCATCAAGGACATCTTCAAGAAGGCGGCATCCAGCACTTAAGGACCCTCACCATCTGGGACATGCCCTCTTCTCGCAACTATCATCGGGGAGAAGGTACAGGAACCTGAAGACCTACACTCAACATTTTTAGGAACAGCTTCTTACCCCTCAGCCATCAGATTTCTGAATGGTCCAAAACCCATGAACACTACCTCATTATTCCTTTTTTTGCACTATTTATTTATTTTGTAATTTACAGTAATTTTGATGTCTAATTGCACTGTACTGCTGCTGCAAAACAACAAATTTCACATCATATGTCAGTGATAATAAATCTGAGTCTGATTGTGATTGTTTAACTCCCATCTCTGTTTACACCAAACACATAACACCTTCATTATTGCCTAAAGAATGATTTTTACTGTCTGAATACATACTTGAATCCCTACTACAGTTAAGATACCATATGGGGCAACTTTTAACACTGTACCTATTCTGCCAAACTTCTTCCAAGGCCTTATTAAGCCTTTTTAACAACAAAGTATATTTCAGTTAAGTTTAATTTGACTGCTATTGAATTATGCTTTTCTCACTGTACACGTTTCCCTGATTTAGAAAAGTATTTAAGCAATGTTGGAAAAAGTTGGGTTGTGCAGATGAAAATTGTGCTCATGCACATTCCTGGGAGATTAATCCCAGGGATTAATATTGTATATTCTTTTTGGTATGAGATTTTCTTCTACCCTATCTCTGTTTGTCTGGTGTCTGGTTCACCTATGACATCATCAGTTGCGCAATGCCCAAAATTTATCTCCCATGAAATTGGTTTAATAATAACTGGCGCAGTTGACTCATGGAAGAGTTAGTTTTAACTAAATCTGAAGGTTCCAAAGCAGAATATTTTAAAAGGCTAGACATTTATCTACCGCATTCATAGGCAATGTAGTGCACAATTCTCTGTGAAACAAACCACAAATAAACTGATCCAAACTGGGATCACAGTCACCACAGCACCGGGTGGTAACAGCAGGCTCCCCATCAAAACATAGTGGTCAGAAATGCCAGAAGAAATCTTCCTATTAGAGAAGTGGTTCCATGCACATTAAGTGAGAAAAGGGCAGGCACAGTGGTGTAGCGGTTAGCATAATGCTATTACAGCGCCAGCGACCCGGGTTCAATTCCGGCCGCTGTCCGTAAGGAGTTTGTACATTCTCCCTGTATCTATTTGGGTTTCCTCCAGGTCCTCTGGTTTCCTCCCACATTCCAAAGACGTACGAATTAGGAAGTTGTGCGCCTGCTATGTTGGCGCTGGAAGTGTGGTGACACTTGCGGGCTGTCCCCAGAAGACTCTACGCAAAAGATGTATTTCACTGTGTGTTTCGATGTACATGTGACTAATAAAGATATCTTATTTTATCTTATAAAAAATGAGTGCAAAACAGGAGGAAGAAATTGACAAGAAGTAAAGCACCCAACACCTTATCCATCTCTGTTTCAAGGGGAATTACAATCTTATCAACAACATCTGCAGGAGCTAAGTGCACACAGACCGCTATTCCGCTAGGTGGTCCTCATTCAGTTCTCTGACCTCAAAAAGTTTGAAGTATGAGATCATGCACTGTTGTTGAAGTCAAGTCGTTCTCATTCTCGGAAACAGACTGAGGGCCCCTCCAGGCTATTTCTGGTGATATGTGTCAAATATCACACTTTGCTTCTCACTGCTACATTATGAAAATCAAAAAAAAAGTTCAACCATCAGGCAGGGGAATATTCCCATTTTGGTTAATGTGACTTTAGAATTCAGAGTTGTCAGCAGCACTTGTCTGCATTACAATGTTTCCCAAAGTGCAGACATTTAAAGGGGTCACTCATTCTCCTACAGACACATTCTTGGCACTTGCTGCCAAAATCATCCTTAAACAAGGAAGAAGTATCCTACATGCACTTCAGCAGCCTGAGCAGGTTCTTCTGCACCATCCAACTCCCTCCCCCTCCCCCTCCCCCACCACCAAGCAGAAAAGTTTCATTATAATTCTGTGGAACAATCACAAACTGCCTGTGATGATCATTTCCAGCAGTCATTGTTTATGCAGGGCAGACCTGCCAGGCACTCTGAGGAAAGTGAAGATTGAAAGTGAATTGCATTTGCCTTGATATGTATAGGGTAAAGATAAGCCCGGAGTCCAGGGGTATTAGTAGGAAATGGACATCCTGATTAATTAATTGACATGACATTTCAACCCAACATAACATGTTCCTATCTCAGAATCAGCATCTCATTCAGCCAGACCCAATGTAGGGTTCCCAGAGTCTCAGTAAGACCCCAGGTGTTTACAAGATCTCACTGAGGTAGAAACTCTGGGTTTTCAGGATTTTGTTGAAGCAGAGACCCAGTCTGTCCCCAAGGAGACAAGGGTCTCCTGTCATCCAGTAGTCTAGGTGTACCAACTCAGGTCAGCATTGCTGGGATACCGGTAGCAGGGGTCATCCAATGACACTTGGGCCAGGATGCTGAGTACAATGGAGAGCTCAGCATCACAGTGGAGGCCTGTGCTGGATCAACTGAGGCTGAGGCTGACTGGAAGATTGGCTAAAGTTTACCTGAGACAAACAAAAAAATGTTCCATGAGTGCTCCATATACAAGCCTTTGATTGTACTGAGTTATAGCGTCACAGAGTCATGGAGTTATACAGCATGTAAACAGGCCCTTTGGCCCAACTTGTCCATGCTGACAAAGATGTCTATCTGAGCTAGTCCCATTTGCCTACATTTGGCCCATATCCCCTAAACCTTTTTTATCCATGTACCTATCTAAACATCTTTTAAAATTGTGATTGTACCCACCTCTACAGCTTTCTCTGGCAGATCGTTCCCTATACCCACCACCCTCTGTATCAAGAAGTTTCCCCTTCTGGTCCATTTCACTTTAAATCTATGTCTAGTTTTAGATTCCCCTACCCTGGGAAAAAGGCTGTGACCATCCACCTTGTCTATGCCCCTCATGATTGTGTATAGCTGTATAAGGTCACCCCTCAGCCTCCTATGCTCAAGGGAAAAAAGTCTCAGCCTATCCAACCTCTCCCTATAACTCAAGTCCTACGGTCCCAGTAACATCCTTGTGAATCTTTTCTGCACCTTTTCCAGCTTAATGACATCCTTCCTCTAACTGGGCGATCAGAACTGCACACAATACTCCAAGTGTGGTCTCACCGATGACTTGTACAGTTGCAATAATGACGTCCCAACTCCTGTACTCAATGCCCTGACCAATGGAGGCAAGCATGGCAAATGCCTTCTTCATCACCCTGTCTACCTGTGTTGACACTTTAAGGGAACTATGTACCTATACCCCTAGGTCTCCCCAATCTACAAGACTATCCAGGGTCCTACCATTTACTGTGTAAGTCCCTAGATCCCCTTGTAATCTTAGATAACCCTCTTCACTGTCCACCACTCCACCAATTTTGGTGTCATCCTCAAACTTACTTACCATGTTAACAAAACTGTCATCCAAATTGTTAATATAAATGACAAATAACAGTGGACCCAGTACTGATCCCTGCAGCACTCCACTGGTCACTGGTCTCCAATGTGAATAACACCCTTGCACCACCACCCTCTGTCTCCTTCCACCAAGCCAATTATGTATCCAATTAGCTAGCTGCCCCTGGATCCCATGTGATCTAACGTTCTAGACTACCCTACCATGCAGGACCTTGTCAAAGGCCTTGCTAAAGTTCAGGTAGACAACATATACCACTCTGCCCTCATCAATCTTCTTTGTTACCTCTTCAAAAAAACTCAATCAACTTTGTGAGACACGATTTCCTATGCACAAATGATAAAAGGCAAGCACATTGCAGGAGATTCACTTTGTTTATGTCATCCTAATTTGCCGATATCATTGGATATACTCTATAACAAAAAAAGGCTCTTCTTTATTTGAACTTCATTATTGTCTTTATGCATTAATCAATTTACTAAATGTAGGGTATTTAAATGTATCACATTTTCTACAGGTAATCAACTTATTTGATCTCCCCCCCCAAGAAAGCTCACCCATCTCCTAATATCTTTTTTTAATTTTGCATCCATTTTTGTTCAGTTATATCTATATGAAAGATACAAAGCAAGTTATTGTTTACCTCAAGCTTTGCAGTGTTCAGTTGGTGCCAACAATAAGAAGTGACAGAGCTGCCACTGGTTATCAAAAATCTCCAAATAATGCTGCTTGATAATCAGGACATTTGTCATAGTGATTACTGTGTACAATATTCACTCTTATTTTTGGCAATGTGAGGCATGGAACAATTAACAATGTTTATGTTGTTGTTACTGGATCCATAACAGAAAGAAACATTCTCTCATTCCCACTTCAGTATTTACCACAAATTACTCATATGACAAAGGACCAATGTAAGGAAATCCTTTTAGGTAACTTTGCACATGCCTCCACATATATATAAAAAAAATCATGTTTGGTCAGGTGCCAATAGTAATTAAAACATTCCCATGATAGCATGTGAATTTCTTATGTCACTCCACTTGTGGTACTTCCTTTTCTTTTGAAAGATAAACAACAGATCCTGAAAAGTCTTCAATAACTCAGAAGTGATATATTATTGGCACTCATCCTTCTAAGGTACAAAGGACAACAGTGATACTATACCCCAGGAAAAGGCATTAAAATAGGTACAATGGTTACATGTGTGTTGTTTTGTACATTTCCCGGTGCAGAACAAAGACAGAACATAGAAGAGTACAGCACAGGAACAGGCCCTTCAGCCTACCATGTCTGAGCCGTGATGCCAGTCTAACTAATCCCATCTGGCTGCACATGGTCCCGATCCCTCTATTCCCTGCCTGTTCATCTGTCTGTCTAACTGCCTCTTAAATGTTGCTATCATATCTGCTTCTATTACCTTCCCTGGCAGCATGTTCCAGGCACCCACTCTCTGTGTAAAAAAAAACTTCTACTTTAAACTTTCCCCCTTCACCTTAAACCTCTGCCCTCTAGTTTTAGACTCCCCTACCCTGGAAAAAAGACTGTGACCCTCCACCTTATCTAAGCCCCTCATAATTTTATATACCTCTATAAGGTCACCCCTCAGGCTCCTACAGTCCATGGGAAAAATGTCCCAGCCTATCCAGCGTCTTCTTATGACTCAAGCCCTCCATTCCTGGCAACATCCTCGTGAATCTTTTCTGCACCCTCTTTCCAGCTTGATGAGATCCTTCCTATAGCTAGGCAACCAGAACTGCATACAATACTCCAAGTGTGATCTCACCAACGTCTTGTGCGGCTGTAACACGACATCCCAACTCTTGAACTCAATGCCCTACCAATGAAGGCAAGCATGCCAAACGCCTTCTTCACCACCTTGTGTACCTGTGTTACCACTTTCAGGGAATTATGTACTTGTAACCCTAGGTCTCCCTGTTCTACGAAACTCTCCAGGGCCCAGCTATTTACTGTGTATATCCTGACCTGATTTAACTTCCCAAAATGCATCTTTCTGCACTTGTTTGAGTTAAGTTCCATCTGCTAATCCTTTGTCTGCTTTTCCATTTGATCTAGATCTTGTTGTAACCTTAGATAACCTTCTTCACTGTCTACTTTACCACTAATTTCGGTGTTATCCACAAACTTACTAATCATGCCAACTACATTCTCATCCAAATCATCATTATAGATGACAAACAACAGGGGACCCAGCACCACTCACTGCGGCACACTACTGGCCACAGGCCTCCGATCTGAAAAATAACCCTCCACTACCACTCTCTGACTCTTACCACCAAGCCAATTTTGTATCCAATTGGCTAGCTCACTGTGGATCCCATGTGATCTATCCTTCTGGACCAACCTCCTATGTGGGACCTTGTGAAAATCCTTGCTAATATCTATGCAGACAACATCTACAGCAATGCCCTCATCAATCCTCTTGGTCACTTCCACAAAAAACTCAATCAAATTTATAAAACATGGTTTCCCATGTACAAAACCATGTTGATTATTCCTAATCAGTCCTCGCCTTTCTAAATGCAGATAAATCCTGTCTCTCAGAATCCTCTGGGGAAAGAGGCAGTCACTTACTGACAGAATTCTAGAGTAGAGATCCAGATGCAGGAAAGCCTAGAGTCAGAAAAATAAAGAATTCTGGAGGCACTGACAAAGGATCATTAACTGGAAGCAATAGCTGTGTTTGTCTCTCCACAGATACAACATGACCTGCTGAGTATTTCCAGCACTTGGTATTTACTTCCAGCGTCTGCAGTTTTTTTAAATTTAATTTGAATGGAATAGAATACAAATAGAAAGGCATAAAACCACAATGACAACTAACTACCAAGGTAAGGCTTTTAAATCTAAGATGTTTAAGGACTGAAGGTCAACATGGTCAACAAAGTAGTAGGTGAATGGGATTACCAACTATTCGTCATACCATTAATGTATAATGATAGCCCGCACCATTGCGATGAGCCATTGAATGATGGCAGCAGTTATATATTCAAGCAGTGATTCCCCAAATCTAACAATGCTGTCAGCAGAAAGTTTCAAGCATGGGCAAGACCATTTTTATTCTTATTTGTATTTGAATTCTTGGTATAATCCCAAACAAAGACTATGGTGTTTTCCTTCTGTATTCAATCTCTTTTCCACTATCCAGTGCAGAGTACCCAGTACTACTTCTTCAGTCTTATACTTAATCTCTTAGAGGAAATCTGATTCACTCCTAATATATCTAACACAAAGTTCCAGCATTGTTTCTCCAGTAACATTGGGTGACTTAATTAAAGTTTGGTGTAATTATTTTTGCTTCTAAGTTTTGTATACTTAGTAAATATAGAAGGATAATGGGGTATTTGAAAATGATTTCCCTCTCGTTTATTCTGGTTTGCTCATGTTGGCATGACATCGAACATTTTTTAAAGAGTTTTCCTAGGCTGAGAAAAAAAACACATCAACACAGCTGGAGGGTTATGTAAGTATGTGGGTATTTTCCTGTCACTCGGATGAAATGTGAGAATGAGTCACACAATCATGAGCTTCTGCCCTGTATAAGATTAATAAGGGTTCTATATTGCAGAAATGTTATTTTGCATATCCCATGTGAAGTCTGTAATGTGCCAGGAACATGTAATTCATGAGGCAAGGCAGCGCATCAATCTCTGCTTCCAGAAAATACCCCTCCAAACTCTTACAAACATATTAAATTCTCAAATACTCTTAAAGATTCTATTTGTAATTAAGTAAATCACATACACAAACTAATAAGACATAGAAATTGTTTATTTTCACATTGTATTGACACTTTAAAAGGAGGAAGTGAAATTTGCATGGGAAATTCCTGTCGTGCAACGGTCTTTAATGGGTACTCTAATAAATAGAGTCCTTTATTTTGAGAAACCCTATTAAATACTATTAATTCAACAGTTCACACTGTATCAAAGATTGATTCAAATTCTTTTGAGTAAATGCCTGATACTGCTCATTAAGAATGATCTTCATTTGTAAACAGTCATTATGCTTGTGCATTTGAACAGAGTCGGTCTATTTATTCAGACAGATTGTACTTCAATCAAATGAGCTACTTATCAACAGGGCTCTACTAAATATTGACTGCTGAATGGTCTGCATAGATGATGCTTTTTAAAGATTTGCCTTTTTAATTTTTTGCTTCTTCCCACTTCTTATGTCTCTTTCTCTCTGGTAGACAATGAATGTCCAGAATAAAAAACAGTTATTCAGATACATATTGTATTTTGATCAACAGAGAACTTTCAATCTTAAATATTCCAGTAAATATATGTGTCACTTTTGGTCACAGTGTTATAACAGCCTAGCAATATGCCTTATTCTCTCATGATTGTCTATTACAAATTCCCAGCTATATGATAAATCTAACAAGGATATTTCGCAGACCTTATCTATTCTAACTATGCCCTTCATAATTTTATGAAACTCTATAAGATTTATATCACTCTATGTACCAAAGAGTATAAACACAGCCTATCCAATCTCTCATAACTACAGCCTTCCATTTCAGGCAACACCCTGATGAATCTCTCCAGTACTCTCTCTAAATAACCCACCCCTTCTTTTGTAGCCATGTCCTCTGGTTCATGATTTTCCCTCCAGCGAAAACATCTCAACATCCACCCTGCCAAGTCACCTTAGGATTTTTTTAATATTCATTCAAGGGATGGGGGCTTCACAGGCTGAGCCAGCATTTAATTGTCCATCCCTAGTGGCCCTTGAGAAGGTGATGGTAAGCTGCCTTCATGACCACTGCATTCCTTGAGGTGTGGGTATGCCCGCAATGCTGTTAGGGAGAGAGTTACAGGATTTTGACCCAGTGGCAGTGAAGGAGCAGCAATTTATTTCCAAGCCAGGATAGTGTGTGGCTTGGCGGGCAACTTCCAAGGGATGGTGTTCCCATGTTTTTGCTGCACTTGACCTTCTAGCTGGTAGAGGTTGTGGATTTGGAAGGTGCTGTTTTAGGAGCCTTGGTGACTTGCCACAGTGCATCCTGTAGGTCTGAATAAGGTCACCCATCATTCTTCTAAACTCAAAGGAATACAGACCCAAACTGTCTAGCCTCTCTTGACAGACCAACCTCTCATCTCAGGAATTAGCCTGGTGAATCTCCTTTGGACTGCTCCAATGCTACTAACTCCTTTTTTAAGTAAAGGGACCAAAACTGTGCACAGTGGTTCCAGCTGTGGTCTCACCAACACCCTGTAAAACTATAACAAAACCCCCCTATTTTTAAACTCCAGCTGCTTCTCAATGAAGGCCAAAATGCCATTTGTCTTCTTAACTACTTTTTGGACCAGCCTATTAACCTTTAGTGATTCAAGCATGAGAATACCCATTTCTTTAACTTAAGCAAATTTATCATGGACCTGTTTATCAGTATCAAACCAATGCTGCAGAGTGAACTGTATCAAGATCTAACTGCTTTAATTCACAGTAATCATCTTAGGATCAGCCTTAGACTTGAATTTCAAGCTGGTGGCCAATTGACCAAATCAGAACAGACCAAATCAAATGAGGATACGTTAAGGATGAAATTTTAACTTGGACAACATTGATTTGTTGGGCTACAGCAGCTCTTAGAGCTTCAAACTGCTATGCTTGATGTGCATGCATAATTATTTTGTTCTTTCACAGGGTTGTAGGGATCTCCAGCAAGGCCAGGATATTCACTCATATCTGAGGCTCTACCTAAACAACAATATGGATTCTGCAATGAATCTCTACCACAATGGGTCAAATCGTCCATCCCATTCCTGCTTCTGAGTCCCTGGCATCTACCACCAATAGGGTAGATTCATCAGGACCAAAACTGTCAGCATAGCAGTAAATATCTGGGTGGGAGTGGTTTTGGAAATTCTTAGTATTGATTTCAGATCCAATGAAATCTCATGCCATTATGTCCTATCGATGATCACTCTCTCTCAGCTAATGAATCCATACTCTACCACGGTAAACACCACTTGGGAATTTTGAATTTGTTGTTCAAGACTTGTGTACCGGAACCAACTTAATCTCTAGCCAAGGTGTTATAATACATCTGAAGGCTGCAAGGGCACCACCTTATGCCACCTTCACCCTGTAAATTAGAGGAGATGGGTATTTGAAAGTGAAATGGAATGTGAGAATGAGATTTAATTATGAAGTTTCTGATCACAACCTTGGCATTGACCAACCCAATAATTGCTAGCCCTACCTCTTAAATATGAGTTACTGACTCACACCAATCTCTAACCAACACAGTCCACTATGCTAGTAACATTTGAAACACTACAGCAAGTCAAAGAGTGGCCACTGGGCAATAAGGGCTCTCCACAGGTAACAAGGTCACGAGATCACAAGATCACAAGACAAGGGAGCAGAAGTAGGGCATTCGGCCCATCGAGTCTCCTCCAAAGAAAAGGGAAAAAAGAAAAAGAATTGAGAAATTGGTGGGGGGTGGTGGGGGGGGGGAATTTTCTAACCCCAATTTCCAGCCTTATTCCCATATCCCTTGATACCCCGACTAATTAGATATCTATCTATCTCTTCCTTAAACGCCTCCAATGATCTGGCTTCCACTGCTGTATGTGGCAAGGAATTCCACAACTTCACCACCCTCTGGCTAAAGAAATTTTTCCTCATCTCTGTTTTAAACCTGTACCCTCTAATTCTAAGATTGTGCCCTCTGGTCCTGGACTCACCCACCAAGGGAAACAGCTTGGCCACATCTACTCTGTCCAGTCCTTTCAACATTTTAAATGTCTCTATGAGGTCCCCTCTCATTCTTCTGTACTCCAGTGAGTACAGTCCAAGAGCCAACAAACGCTCATCATACGTAAGCACTTTCATTCCGGGAATCATCCTTGTAAATCTCCTCTGAACCCTCTCCAACATCAGCACATCCTTCCTAAGATATGGGGCCCAAAACTGTGCACAGTATTCCAAATGAGGCCTCACTAGTGCCCCGTAAAGCCTCATCAACACTTCCTTACTTTAACATTACACTAACATTGTTGATGATGCCATAATACAACACATGCTTAAGAGTGAAGCACACACAAAATAAGAGCCAAGCTGCCACACAAGATCTGATAAACAGACCATAGGTGAATGGAAACAGCACTTCCATTTCCTAGGTTACCCTGTCGTACTGCTGCAGTCTTTGGGCAACTGAAAATACTGAAGGACAAAGGCAAGCTTGTGATGTAGTGAAGAGGGAAAAATAAGACGTATACTCGTCTATCACCTTCAGTTTGTAAATCTGGACTGGCCTCCCTTGTGGGACCTTGTGAAAATCCTTGCTAAAGTCTATGCAGATAACATCTACTGAAATGCCCTCATCAATCCTCTTGGTCACCTTTACAAGAAACTCAATCAAATTTGTAAGATATGATTTCCCATGCACAAAGCAATGTTGATTATTCCTAATCAGTCCTTGCCTCTCTAAGTGCAGATAAATCCTGTCTCTCAGAATCCTCTGGGGTGAGAGGCGAAGTAATTTACTGACACAATTCTGGAGTAGAGGTCCAAATGCAGGAAAGCCTAGAGTCAGAAAAATAAAGAATTCTGGAGGCACTGACAAAGGACCATTAACTTGAAGCAATAGCTGTGTTTGTCTCTCCACAGATACATCATGACCTGCTGAGTATTTCCAGCACTTTGTACTTATTTCAGATTTCCAGCATCTGCAGTTTTTTTATTTAATTTGAATAGAATAGAATACAGATAGATAGTGTTTGAAAGTGAAGTGGAATGTGAGAACGAGATTTAGTTATGAGGTTTCTAATCATAACTTCAGTATTGACCATCCCAATAATTGCTAGCCCCACCTCCTGAATAGGGGTTCGACATGTATATTCACCTGTTCCTTAGTCATCCTTCTGTCTCTGGTTGTGTTCCACCTTTTGCTACCAATGAGAAATGTTACTGTGAGCATTGCATAATCTGTATTGGTGATCTAATTGTCATGATTGAAAGCTGGCATTGCATGCAATCCATTAGATATGACTGTGGATCACCAGTGGTGCTAACTGTATAAGGTTATGATGGAATGTATAAATAGGTATGCATCCTGATTGTTAGAGATTGGTGGTGGGTGAGTAATGGAGATGCGTTGTTAAAATGGTCCATATCGGAGGTTAGTGATGCAATTGGTAAGTGGTAATATATTGACTAACCTTGAACATTCATATGATGTCATTGAACTTCACATGGCATTGCATCCATGTACACAGGACTCCACACTTGACATTCACCACCACAGCTACTTGACCCCATGTGCCATACCTTCTGGCCTCTTTGTGGATTCAGGATATCTTTCCTAATTTCCAGTTCCTATGATAAGACTACCACATGAACTTGGAGCTCATTTCCTCCAAACTTGGAGCTCACTCACTCCCACATTGTACAGTTCTTCTCTATTTTCCAGGACAGGTTCACTATTAGGAAGACTGCCAGCACCTGCTCCAGTCACTATGCACCGCCGCCCTCACCACCCCCCCCCCCCCCCCACCCCTTTAAGAGCTGCAGGCTAGCTTTAAACAGCTCATGCTGGCCTTATTATTGTTAAGGGATTTGAATTAACCACTCATCGTGATTCTTGTGCTTTTTTTTGCAAGAGCTGTCAAATTCAAATTTATCTCTGGATAATGTCACATCAGTAGTGTAACATTAGCTTCAATCAGACCAGAAAAACATGTGTCCAGACTCTCATCCTTCCAATATTCAAACAGAAAGGAACCATGTTATTCCATGCAGTATCTGGTTACCATTCACTTTCCCCCAAAACTACAACCCAAACTAAATATTGCTCAATCAACAGCTATATTATCAATTCATATGAAAGAGAATTACCACAAGAAGTCAAATCTGATGTGAATGTTTTACTCAGGCAAAAATCCAATAAGTGTTAAGACTACTGGCTCTAAATAACTCAAATAAAGTTACCTTGAGTTATGTTAAATTACATTGACATACACTAATTTATATCAAGTTACATAATCACAGAACTTTCGCACAGAAACAGGGTAGTCACCAAAAGTGTCTACAAGCCTCCTCCATTTTTATAACCCTAGTAACATATCTTTCTATTCCTTTATTCCCTCATGTATTTATTCTTAAAACTATTTGCCTAATTTTATACCTTGTTCCACATTTTTATCATACTTTGGTTATTAGATTTCCCCATGCTATATTTCCAATTAGGTTTATTGGTGACTACCTTGTGCCCACATCCTCTGGATTTGGACAACCAATGTGTAAATATTTTCTCTATGCCTACCCTATCAATCACCTTTTACTGTCTGAAGTACTGTAATCCTATCACCCTCAGCCTTATCTTTATCAAGAAAATTGTCCCAGCAGGTCTGCCTTTTATGGTCACTATGTTGTTTTCATTCTTGTATCATTTCAGTAAATGTTTCCTGAGCCTTCTCCAACGCCTGTACAACTGTGAACAATACTCCATGTGGTCTGCCAAAGTTCTGGAAGTTTCACATAACTTCCCAACTTTGTAATTCTATCCTTTTAAAAGTAAACCTCAATGTTTAATTTGCTTTTGTAATGGTCTTAACAAGTGTTGCTGCTTTTAGTGGTTTCTGTATCTGTGCCCCTCAATTCCATTGATACTCTACGCTATTTAATGGTTATCTTCCAAGCAATATGTAGTCTCCCTTATTAGTCCAACAAAAAGCATCACTTCGCACATACTATATAGAAATTAATTCGAAAATTAGAAACCCATGCTCTCATTTGATAATGCTTTACTGTATTTTGTTACATATTTGATTTGTACTAATTATTTCTCCTGATTTGGCATTGTCTACAAGTAATGAGATTATAATTCTGACTTCTAATTTCAAATGGTTAATCTAAATTGTGGATAAAAGTATTCCTGGCCTCAGTTCCCACGGAACACCACTTACCTCCTTTTGCCTGTCTGGGTAGCTAACCCTCAATCACTTATCTCTGTTGTCTGTCTTTTGACCAAGTTGCTATCCATTTTGCAATCCCATTCCACTTTGGTTATGAGTTCACAGCGTAGTATATTATTGACAGCCTTTTGAAAATCCCAATATATCACATCAGAAATATTTTTATTGTATAATGCAGGTCTTAATTATAAGTTTACAACAGTTGCTATTTTTATTTAAACAACTCATATGGATTCTGTAGTAGTGGTGTCTAAGCATTATTCTATATGAATGGAATACAATATTTACAGAAAGTAAATGCCTCCTACCTGGATAGAAATGTTTGATGTGCTTCCACTCTGAGTGCTGTCTCTGCACCTTTTACTGAGATATCCAGTCTCCTTTCCAGTTAACACTGCTGACTGCAAGTGAGAGTGTCACATAAATATACCACTACAATTCTGCTTCCTCTTTTTCTATGTCAATGGAGTTTCCTATTGCCTATATCCTAAAAACAAAACCTTCTGTATTATTTTTGGACCAAATTTTTAAGACAATATCTTTGAAAAGCAAGATGTTAATATTTCCAAAAGTATTAAACTTTATCAGATATAACATTAAATACTAAATTATACTCAACAATGGTGTTCTTAATGAAACCCATAATCACATTTTGAAATGGGGATTTCTTTATGATATTCTTAGATGCTTTCTCTTCACTCCAACTTGGATGACTGAATAGATTAAAAAATTGCAAAGCTAAAATGTAAAATGTATTGGAATTCTAAAGAATGCAGTGAAGTTCCATCACATGTTTAATAATGCTTGGAAATTGCCCAGTCATCTTATCATCTGACTAACAGTAGCAACACAATGACATGTGATTAAACATAATCCCAATCAGTTTCATTAGTGAAAATTGAATTAGTCCTTATATTGCAATAATCATAAAGTCAATATAAAAGCTGTTTAAAAGTCTGCAGCAGATCAATCAGAATCAGAAATAGATATTTAGGTTGATGTTTTAAGTGTCACCACACTTTCAACAGGTAGCTTCTCAGTATAAAAATAAATGTCTTTATACACATGAAATTGGTTATAATTTTGTTTTATATGTGTTTAAATACATGAGGAACTAATTCTATAACATGAATAGAACAAGTCATTTGCATAGCTAAATAAGCAACTAATTACCAACATATAGTAAAAGTGAGAAATCTGTAGAAGTCATTTCTCCTGTTGATCAAACTATATTTACCTAATGAAGATTTCCAAGATCTAATTCCCAAACCACTAATGCAAGCTACAATTCAGATGGTACACTTATGTTACTCATTGCTATCATATATTGGAACATGAATTACATAACAGTGAAAAAGTTGCACTTTCTTTTAACACTTGAAAAGAGTTAAACATGTCCAGTATTGGTGTACTTCCTTTGTTTTCTTGTGTCTCCGGTCCAACTTTTCTAAGTAGTCAGCCCTCTATGTCATGCAAAGGCCACTGCTTCTAGTATTTATGTTATAAGACCTTCTGGAGGGCGTTGTGGTGCTGAGATGATCCAGGCTTTGCTTCTTCCAACACATAATATTGGTTGTGTGACAGCCTCATGATATCATGAGAAAATTACACCTGCCATGCCCATTTTGCCATTTCTAGTTGCCATTTCTCTTTGGTTTTATTCAATGGTTCGTCATTTGGTTTCCCCCATTCTTTTTGCCACAGGGTCATTCTAATCAATTCTGGTTATGTAGTCAAGGGAAAAAAAGCAATTTCTCATGGAAAAGCAATGGCATGCTTGCTGATGTCCATGTAGCAGTGTGGCACTTCTACATGCTGCATCAGCAGCTTCCCTCCTGAGGTACGCATGCACCATGCCAGATAATGTTTACAGGCAAGGCCTTCTTTTAGCATGGAATAGCGTTGCACACTATTTACCACATGGACTTGAAAGCTTGAGGTCTTGATCCAAAGGAAAGGGGCTCCAAAATGTCTGAAGATCAGGTTCTGCTGTGTGGATGTTAATACTAAAAAGTCATGCAAAGACAAGTTCCATTCCTCATGGACAATCAGACGCTATGACAGTGTCATCACTGCACTAAATGAGACATGAAGAGCAAAAGATGACCAGCTCAAAGAACAAAGGGGTGGTACGCCTTCTGGAAGGGCAAGCCTATCTTCATGAAGTGGTCTGGTACCTCAGTTGCTCCACCATTGGGTAAGTGAAACCTCATGATCCTCTAACACTCTCTGGTATGAATGCAGCACACAACGGTCATCTGTGCATGAGTCCTAACGTCGGGTTCAGAATTTACCACCTGGAAGGCTGATAGAGACAGAAACTCTCATCACATTTATAAAGTATTGGATATGTACTTAAAAATCCACAACCTGCAGAGCTGTTGGAAGGTGAGATTAGGTTGGTATCTCTTTTTAGACCTTAGTGGACTAAAGGGGCTGACAGGCCTCTTTCTGTGTCATCAGTTTGCTATAATTCTACGAAAGGTGAATTAGGTTGAATTTCAAAGCTACATAGATGTGAGAAATTAGAAGGGCATGGAGATAGTACAAGAATAAATCAGTGCAAGGAATCCAAAGGATTTCTATACCAGTGGAAGGAATATCAGGAAGAAGTGACGTCAAGTAGGAAACAAATTAATGATACTTTGATAGAGATAAAGGCACTAAAAGAGGACTTTTGTCTTATTCTTCAGATATACCATTGCAGGCAAGGGCATCATTTACAGGTGAACCACAATTGCCTCAAACTGAGTGACTTGCAAGAGGGTTTCAGAGTTCACTTATATTGCTGAGGGCCTGGGTCACACATAGGCCATACCAGGTTAGGGACAGGACCAGGTTAGGGACATTCTTCCCTGAAGAATATTAAAGGAACAGATGCATTTTTACCATAATGATTATCGTTACTGATGTTAGTTTTGTGTTCCAAATACATTAACTGAATTTTAAAATCCCATTATCATGGCGAAACAAACTCGTGCCACCAGTTCTCTAGAACAACCCAGTCAATAATGCTGGGCTTCCTTTTATTTGTGTTGCATGATGATATACTCGGTCAACTGCTACCTTGGTATCAAGATCTGTCACTCTCATTTCACCAACAGACATCTACTCTATCCACTATGCTGCTGTACCCTGTTGCATCGCTGTTAAACAATTGGATTTTCTCAAAGTTATTGCAAAAAATATGTTATTGGGGTGCTGAATAGATACAAATAGATAAAGAGGAAGTATTGAGAAAAGGCTGTTAATTTTTAAAATAAACAAGTCACCTGACCTGCTGAGATTCTTCAACCAATTTTATTCCATCCACACGACAACAAAAAGTACATGAACATTTTGGATATTTTGAAGGCAATGAGTGCTGACAACATTGGATACTACAAAGGCAATGAGTTCTGACAACATTCCAGCTATAGCACAGGAGACTTGTAATCCAGAATGAGACATGCCTATGACCAAACTCTTCTATTACAGTTAGAACATTGGCATCCTAACAATGTGGAAAGACGTGCAGCTATGTATTGTTCATAAAGATCAGGACAAATCCTACCTGATCACTTATTGCCACATGCCCATTTTCATTCAATGGCAAAACAATAACATTGATAGTGGTGTTAATGATACTCACTTATCAATGCTTAGACAGAGTTCTGCCAAAACCGTTTAATGCCTTGAACCAAACATGAAAAAGGACAGATGTCTGTCAGTGAAATGAGAGTGACAGATCTTGATATCACGGTAGCAACTGACCGAGTATGTCATCATGCAACACAAATAAAATTAAGCCCAAGTAAAATATAAATGTTTGTACAAATAGTGTATGCAAAAGTTAAGGCATTATGTAACCATCCAGTTATTGGAAGATATTTTTTCTTCAACTGAATCCAAGGGGCTTGCACCATGGCTTTCACCATGGCTTTCGGGTTCATAAAAATCAATCCTTCTGCATTTCCAACATTCCCT
The DNA here is from genome assembly GCF_009764475.1 of Pristis pectinata. Classification (NCBI taxonomy): domain Eukaryota; kingdom Metazoa; phylum Chordata; class Chondrichthyes; order Rhinopristiformes; family Pristidae; genus Pristis; species Pristis pectinata. The sequence continues at coordinate 27,789,353 of NC_067419.1, forward strand.
GCAGGAAAATTGCCAAGGAGAAGCTCTTTGGAAATCCAAGGCATCCTCTACAAATGTGGTTCTTCTAAAACACTTTTGCAGCGAAATGTTAGACAGCATTCACTATGAATGTTGTGCACCAAAAGAAGTGTGGTATTGCAAAGATCCCATCTCCTTTAATGATGATAGCCTTTTGTCAGCTATACCTTGGGTGTAGCCCTCTTACCCCTGAGATAAAAGGTTATAGCTTCAAGCACTACTCCAAGTTATGACTGCAAAATCTTGGCTAATATTTCAGTGCAAATCTGAGGATAGGCTCTAACTGTCAGAGGTACTGTCTTTGGAATGAGATGCGAGGCTAAGATCTATTAGCCTTTCCAGATAAAAGAATTTATGTTACTATTTGCAAAGCAGGAAAACTTTCTCACTGTCCTGGCTAATATTTATTCATCAACCAACATCATTCAAACAATCTAACAAAAACAGAGAATGCTAGAAGTATTCAACATGTCAGGAAGCAGTTGTGGAAAGAGAAACTTTATGTTTCAGGTCAAACTCTCTCTACAGAGACTCATCTGCTGAGTTTTTCAGCATTTTCTGAAACAGGCCCTTCAGCTCACCAAGTCCATGCTGACCATCAAGCACCCTTTTATAGTAATCCTATAATAATCCCACTTTATTCTCCCCATATTCCCATCAATTTCTCCCAGATTCCATCACCCACCCACAAACTAGGGGCATATTACAGTGGTCAATTAATCTCCTAAACTGCATGTCTTTAGGATGTGGGAGGAAACTGGAGCACCAGGAGGAAGCCCACAGAGCCACAGGAAGAAATTGCAAACTCCAGAGACACAGCACCACAGATCAGGATTGAATCTGGGTCACTGGAGCCGTAAATCTGCAGCCCTACTGGCTGCACCAATGTGTGGCCCTATTGCTGTTTGTAGTATTTTGCTGTACTTGCATTGCATGCCACCTTTCCCTGTATCATGTCAGTGAACACATTTCATGCTCATTAGCTTGTACACCACTTTGGAACCCCTCAGGATATTTCAAAAGCATTATTTGAATACAAGTTCTTTTTACCATTCTTAAGAGCTGCTGGCAAACACAGCCATTTTATGATGCCAAACTCTCTGCATTAATTGAACCTGTTCAGGGAGCCCTTTACAGTGAAAAGAATTGATGTCATACAGTTCAAAGTTGTCAAACTTCACTACTGTTGCCACAGCTCTGTCTTTGCTGCCAATGGCTCTAGCCATAATTTTGCTAATGCAACAAGATCAGAATAATGAACTGAATTTCACTCCTCTCCTCTTTCTCTCTATTTCTGATTGTGCAATGTACATGAAAGTAACTTAGAGAGACTCAAAACAAGTTCTCAGTAAATCTGGATTCCTAGAATAAAATATTCCATAATCATATTAAGTTAGACAGATTTTAAAGAGCGCTCTAGAATGGAGAATGGAAATACAGCAATTAATAAATAGAAATACTGTTTTAAACTGAAAAAGCACAAATAATTAAGCCAGAAATAAAGTACTTTTAATGCTTGATGCTGACACCAGAGGTCTAATTTAGTATTTCCAAGCAAAAACAACTCGAGATGGTTCCCAAAATCAAGCCAGCACCAAGTTTAAGATAAGATTTTAAGATATCTTTATTAGTCACATGTACGTTGAAACACACAGTGAAATGCATCTTTTGCATAGAGTGTTCTGGGGCAGCCCGCAAGTGTCGCCACACTTCCGGCGCCAACATAACATGCCTACAACTTCTTAACCCGTACGTCTTTGGAAGGTGAGAGGAAACTGGAGCACCCGGAGGAAACCTACACCATCACAGGGAGAACGTACAAACTCCTTACAGACAGGTCTGTAGACTGGTCTTTCAGAACTGAAAGGTCAGTCCATACACTTATTTTATCTCACAAACTTAATTAGTCAATGGTGTGTGAAGTCCAGCAAGGCAGCAATTCTTTCAAGAATTTTACATGAAGAGATTGTATAATGGCCAAAAGACATTGTAGTTAAACAAAAGATATGGAAATCAGAAAGGAACCATTCCCATTTGAAGCAAAAAACAAACTGCTGGAGGAACTCAGAGGGTCAAGCAGCATCTGTGGAGGCAAAGAGAGAGTTGACATTTGGTGTTGAGACCCTGCATCAGGACTGAGAGTGTAGAGGGGAGATAGACAGAATAAAGAGGTGAGAAGTAGGGGTGGGACAGAAGCTGGCAGATGATAGGTGGAACCTGGCAAGGAGGTGGATGATGGGCAGATGGAACTAGTGGGGTAGAGGGAGGGGTGGAGTCAGGAGACAGTGGCAGGTGGGTGATAGAGAGAGACAGATCTACCTATACCTATATAGTCTTTACCTATCACCCACCAGCCACTATCTCCTGACTCCACCCCTTCCACCACCACCCCCCCACCCCCAACCTGGCTTCATCTGCTGATCATCTCCCTCTTTGCCTGGTCCCACCTATCACCTGCCAGCCCATGCCTCACTCCTCCTTCTCACAGGGGAGGTAGATGAATTGGAAAACCAGAAATAATTTAATACAGACAATGAGAAAACTTAAAAACAATAATCCAGGACAAAATTAGCAGCATGGACCAAATAAAGGAGAGCCAAAGATAGACTTGTTAAGGGTAAATCATGCTTGTCTAACTTTATAGGTTTCTCTTTGGTGAGATAACAAAGAGAATAGATGAAAGCAGTGCAAGGATATTGTCTATACAGTGTTGTTTAAATGTACAATATATTATTCCTATTGGCAATATTGAAACCATTGAATAAATGCAGCGGTTGTAACAGGGTAACCAGTTACAGGGTAATCAGGACAGGTAACCAGTCCTGAGGAAGGGGCTGGACCCGAAACACCCACTGTTTATTTCCCTCCATTGATGCTGCCTGACCTGCTGAGTTCCTCCAGCACTATGTGTGAGCTGTAACAGGGATACAAAATTGGCTAAGAGACTAAATAGAGTTGCAGCACATGTTTTTTGTCAGAAGGTTCAGAGCAGTGTTTCCCAGGATTTAGTACTGCTAATTTTAATATACAAACTTGAACTCAAGGTGGAACATACAATTTCAAAATTTCCACATGTGATTAAATTTACATTGAAAAAGATTGTGAAAGACTTTAAGAGGGAATTGATGGGCTAATGGAATGAGCAGATAACTGGCATATGAAATGAGGAAATTAAGGAGCTATATTTTGGATTACATAAGAGAGACTGTACTTTACATGGTGAAAGCTCTGCTGATTATCCTCCTTAAAGTAGGAAAAGTTTTGATAGCAGTGCTTTAAAATTATGAAGAGTTTAGAATAAATAAAGAAAAATTATTTTCAGAACTGAGGTGCTAATAAACAGAGGGAACTGACTTAAGGTAATTGATAAAGGAATCTTAAGTCAATATGAGCAAAACATTTTTGCACAAAGAGTGTTTAAGGTTTGTAATGCAACATCTGATAGGGTGACAGATACTAAGTTACTGCTGTTCTTTAAAAAGGTAATGGTTAAATACTTGGAGAAAAATAAATATCAGAGATATAAGGAAAGACTACAGAAGTGGATGCTTTTTGAAAAAGTTCAGACCCGTTGGATTGAATGGCTTCCTTCGGTGCTGTATTATTCTAAGATTCTATCAGCAGAGCTAAAGAACAACCATCGAAATCTGTTGTACAGAATTAAATTCCATAAATTTAAATGAAAAATATACTTAGAATTATAGCTTTGTTCTTTTTTAATTATATGGTGTTACATTATGTGTCCCTGCAAGAGAAGTGGAGCTTGTTCATGTGATTGGTGGAACAATAGTATTTTAGACCATGCTCCTAATGCACAATGGACTGAGCTCACAATACTGCTTGTTACAATTAACTTGGTGGCACTTAATGATTCTGGGATAGGAGAGATCATTTTTTATATTATTTTGAAAAATTTGTGCCTGCCTTTATATTGTAATATATTTTGCAAAACTTGAGTACTCTCATTGCAATGAGACTAAATGTAATTTTTATGAAGACCTGATCATTTATTATGTCTGAAATTGACAATACTGGTGAGCAACTAAGAGCATAATGCTTTCTTAAACTTTTGGTTTGTATAGCAATTTAACTTTCTTAGAATGGCTGTGAGCAAGCAGCTTACTCTGGTATTTGGACATTTAGGATATGAAAAAAATATTTTAGCTATTCATATCTAAAATACTTCAGATGTCCCATGTGCTGAATATTGTACTTATTATGCAAAAATTCAAATCATATTTCAAATATTATTAAGAAACACATATATAACATATTTTAATGAATTTTGCAACAACTCAGAGATTGTCTTTATTCAGTGAGGTTTCCTCTGCACAGGGGTTTTTGAGTGTCTAGTACAGTATGTTTTCTAAATAAACTGCATTAGAAGTTTGGAGTAATTTAGAGGCAATGTGTACAGAGGCTGGTTTTATTCTAATTTTGTTGGTATCTAACACTTACAAACAGAGAAGGAAGGAAGAATGATACATTGACCGGATGCCAAGTGACAACAGTTAAACTGGTAGAGTAAGAGCCTGGGACCTATGAATGCTGCTTTCAAAATAAAAGTTGAGGCCACTGCTAGAAAAGTTATAGCGATCTGATGATCAGCCATGAAGATGAGATTTAAAAGCATCTCTCTACTGTACAGCATTCTTGATCGGATTTATATTTTGCCTTAAATTTGGATAAATTCTTGATTGGCTTTTTATACCCCTTACATTTCAAGTGGCTTTTCTCATCAGTCTTTACTGATTACAGCTACCACCTAAGTTTCTTTCTTGCATTCAATGCTTAGAATTGTATTTTATTTGACCTAATGGAATACTTCTGTCTTATCCTTGAGTCTCGTTTGCAAACTTCTTCAACTCTGAAATCAAAGGGTTTTTTTAAAGCCCTATTTCCTACTGAATTACATGCAACTGAACTTATTTCTCTGAATCCTTCATAGCAATTCAAGAGAGACTGAAATCTGAGCTGAAGGATCAAAATTCAAAAAATGTAGCAGTAGTATGTTTGAGGCCATTGACATAAAACACAACTCTACAGAGATGAATAATTTTAGCTTTTGCTAGAGGCACGGATGAATTATGCGTCTGCTTTAATTACTGCTTACCTTAATAGTTATTATATCAGCAAGCAACAAACAATCTGCTGGTGAAACTTAGCAGCTTGAGCAGCATCTGTGGGGGAAAAGGAATTGCTGTTATTTTGAATCAAAACCCTGCATCAGGTCTGGGAGCTATGTGAGACAAGCGATGCCAGGTTTCAACCTGAAACGTCGACAATTTCCTCCACAGGTGCTGTTTGACCTGCTGAATTCCTCCAGCAGATTGTTTGCTCCAGATTTCAGCATCTGCAGTCTCTTGTGTCTCTAGTTACTATATCACTGTGGCTACCAGGAGAACAGCTTGAAATATGTGCATGAAGCTCATCAGTCCAGTCACATAACAGAGATGTAATTCACTAGCTATGGCTGTGGGAAATATTCATTTGTTTATCCGTGTAGCTGAAAGATGATGGATAAATTCCGATCCACATATTTACTAAATTCATCTTTTACTCAGATGGCGGAATGTAACCAACACAATCCAGGGTCTCAGCTATTTACAATTTTAGTAACTTAGGTAAAGGAAATGAATAGAATATATTCTAGTTTGCTAGTAATTCTGTGTTGGTTGAAAGAATTAGATGTGAGAAGGATGCAGACTACAAAGACACCATTAAGTGAATTGGTGACAGATAAGGCTGCAGAATATTGGGTAAAACTGAAAAGCAAAATATTTTTTAAAAGTTGGATATTGTTCTTCAGAGATTTCAGTGCTCTTATATATGAATCACAGGAAGTTAACATGTTGATACAGCAAGCAGTTACAAAGGCAAATGAAGGGGCAACCTCCTGCCTTGTGGCAGTAATGATATCAGGACTTACCCTGATATCTTCACAGACGTCTCAATTTCCAGCGCCATCGTGGAGCTGAGAAAGAGTGGCATGTGCTCCCCTGCCGCCACTAGCTGAGGCTGCCCCTGTGCTGCTCCAATGGACAATGCAATCTTTTATAGGCTTCCCAGTTGAGTCTACATCAGGTTAAACCTTGAATTTCCATTCAAGAGACTGAGAGATAAAAGCTCCTGGGAAAGAGATAGGTAATTATGTTATTATTTACTTAAGTTTATTTCAATGTTTTTAGTGTACATATATAGTTGTTCTGTTTTAAAGTTTTTTTAAACTTTTTTTTGATTTTTTAATCAGTGCTACTGACTGACTGTCAAAGACACTCACAAAAATTCAGTACCTCTAAAGCCTTTGACAGCTAGTGAGCCTAGGCAACTTCAAATTGATTCTACAAATCTGCCTACACTAATAAGGCACTACATCGTGCACCACACTAACATTTTGCAAGATTGGGAGCCAAGCTCCCTGAGCAAGACTGCACTGGGGACAGACAGTGTGGCCTGAGGTAAGTGACTAGTTAGTTTGGGGCAATGGAAGATCTGCTTTCATGCAAAGCAGTTGGGGAATAAAATTATGGAAGTCTTACTTCAGTAATTCCTCAGACTCTGCAGACTATACATGGAGTTCTGTGAATGGTCATGGACTCCACAGCTAAGGAAGAATGAACCTCTCTTAGAGAGAGTTCATACATTTTAATAGAATCATTCCTGTGATGAGAGGACTTTCCTAAAAGGAGGCATTGAGTAGGACAGATTTTTATTCACTGGAGCTTACAAGAATGAAACATATAAAATTTGTTGAGGTATCAACCAAATTGTTACTGAGATACTGGCTCTTCTCATCCCTAATGAGATCAGTAATTTAGGATGGAAAAGAGAAAGAAATTCTTCATTTAGTAGATTGCAAATCTTTGGAATTCTCTATCCCAGAAGGCTGTGGAACAGTTACTCAAAGCTGAGATCGATAGATTTTTGGACACTATGTCATCAAGGGATACGATGGAAAAGTGGAAGGATCTTTTATATCTATATGCTTTCTCCAGCTCTGATCCCTTATGTCATCATAGTGTGACATGGACCAAATGCATCAACATCTTAAGATGTAGCGATATATTCGTTCCATCTTTAGCTAGGTTACTATTGTTGGCTGCTCCTGCAGCATCTTCACAGTACCTCACCAAAACCAAGTGTCATTTGAACTCTTTAAATCCAGGTCTCGAGATTCTTCCAATCCATTCATTTAACCAATGAAGTCAGTAAAAGAGTTTATTTTAGGTTTGAGTCAGAAACATCGTAGCAATGCCACAGCAACAATCAGAGAAATTCTCACTGCACGTTGAGCCTCTACCATTGAGAATCCATCCAAGAGTCACTCTTAAGCACACTCTCAGGATCAAGGATGACTTGCTTCTGTGGTTAATTGGTAACTGGTTTATTATTGTCACATGTACAGAGACACAGTAAAAAAACTTTGTTTTGCATGCCATCCATACAGATCATTCCGACCAAGATTCCCATCTAAGCTAGTCCATCTGCGTACACTTGGCCCATATCCCTCTAAATCCTTCCCATCCATGTACCCATCCAAACGGCTCCTAAATGTTGTGCCTCAGCCACTTCCTCTGACAGCTCATTCCATAGCCGACCACCCTCTAGGTGAAGAAGTTGCTCCTCAGGTTCCTATTAAATCTCTCCCCTCTCACCTTAAACCTATGCCCTCTACTTCTTGATTCCTCAAACCTGGGAAAAAGACTGAGTACATTCACCCTATCTATGCCCCGCATGATTTTATACACCTCTATAAGATCACTCCTCATTCTCCTATGCTCCAATAAATAAAGCCCCCAGCCTGCTCAACCTCACTCTATAATTCAGTCCCTCGAGTCTGGGCAACATCCTTGGAAATCCTTTCTGCACTCTCTCCAGCTTAAAGGTGTCTTTCCTGCAACAGGGTGACCAAAACCTGAACACAAAACTCCAAGTGTAGCCTCACCAACACCTTGTACAACTGTAAAGTAACATCACAACTTCTATACTCAATGCTATGACTAATAAAGGCCAGCATGTCAATTGCCTTCTTCACCATGATACCTACCTGTGACACCACTTTCAGGGAACTATGTGCTTACAGGTCTTTCTGTTCTACAACACTCCCCAGGGTCCTATCGTTCAATGTAAAAGTCCTACCCTGATTTGTCTTCCCAAAATCCAATACCTTGCACTTATCTGAATTAAATTCCATTTGCCATTCTTCATCACATTTACCCAGCTGATCAACATCCCTCTGTAATTCCTGATAAGCATTGTCTATGACACCACTTATTTTAGTGCCATCGGCAAACTATGAGAAGAGCTAACTTTGTGAAAACATTGAGCGTTTCCACATTTATTTCCTTGCGGCAATGCCTCTGTTGATATTGATGTTTTTGGGCCCAGGTTGATCGAAATGACAGAATTGATTAGGTGATGGATGGTCCACCAGTCATCATACCCGTCAAGGCACTGGTGTTATTTGTGATTCCTTGCTCAGGTAATGACACCTGGTCCAAAAGCACACCTTCAAACCTCCCATTCCTGTTATCATGGTGCGTTCAGAGTAGTTTCCAAAGGCAGATGATGACCACTGATTTTTTTTTCTTGGCAAAGCAGAGAGTGTCCATTAAGCACTGACACCTGCTGCGAACAAGGGTTACTGGTACATATACAGTGTTCAAAGGAACATTGCCAGGAATGTACCCAGGAACTTAAATGTTCTGGATTCTCTCGGAGTCTGCACGCACATCATTAATGTTATCAGAAAATGTGTGGTCCTGCATCTTTAATAAGATTTGTCAGAGGGAAATGTGCCCCTACTAATCGTCCTCCCCTAAATATAAAGGTTTTTAATGACAACAGTGTCTTCATGAGTAATTGAAGCCACCTAAAAAGTAAAAGTTACTTTCTCCCCTGGTTTAATTCCATCCTTCACTCTGCTTACCTTCCAAATGAGATGTGGCAGTTCTAAAACAACATCTTGCATTTGTACAGCGCCTTTAGTGCAGCAAAATGTCCTAATCTTCACCGGAAGAGTATTAAATAATATTTACCAATCCCTCCCTTCACAAAGTATGGAAACGTTACCCATTAACACAGGCACTGCTTCTTTAGGATACAATTGACAACCCAGGTAAATCTAATGGAGCTGACTCAGCCCGCAGGCAGCCGCTCCCTGTCTCAGTACACAGGGGATTGGCTATTCATATTTCCAACCAGACCATTGATTGGTTGGTGAATTTGGTGGCATATGATTGGCTAGATAATGGTCTTTATTGAAGCGATTGGCTAATGTACTTCCTTTCCTTGCGTTGTGATTGGCTGATGTTGTGAATTGCCGATTGTAGCGGAAGTGCTTTAAAACATTGTGAGAGGGCGGGGAGTGGACTGGGTAAAGTAACTGTTGGGTTGGTGTTGTTACGGGTGGCTTTTTTCAGAGTTTTTGTTTTACATTAACATCGTCGACTCACTGACTATTCTCCTCATTGGGAAGGAATGGATCTAGAAAACAAAGTAAAAAAGGTAAGAAAAATTAACATTTTGCTTTATCTTTGAACCTCTACCTTATCTTACCAAGGAAGGGGCTACACCCATTTGATCGTTTCCTTTTGTTCCTACTTAATAAACCATGCACCATCTTTGGTGAAATATTTATTAGCCTAGATTCTGATGAGAGAAGGTATTTAAGAGAAGCTGGCAATGAATGAACTGTGTGGAGTGAAAGAGAAGTCCTGCAGGACATTAAAAGGAAGTTGGCAGCCGTGAGCAGCGCATTCTACAGAAGGTTTAAAAACCTTGCACAAATCTACTGTAAAAGGGGAAAGGACTGAAATATGACACCGACGTTGCTGCAGTTAGCCTCCGATGGTACTAGGCTTATTTCTCCTGGTTTAACATGACGTCACTCGATCAATTTATTATTCACTCATTTATTAGTCTGAATGTTGGCTAAATAGGTAAAAGGCATCAGAAGGTCGAGATCATGTCATCTGGCCTAAAGGTTAAACGCTGTCAAATGCAGCTTGGATGGGGACAAAGAAAGAGCTCTATTCACAGCCTTGGGCCTTTTCAGAAGAACTTTACAGCTAATTAGTTACTAGTGAATTGTAGTCCCTGTTGTACTATAGGACATGTGGCAGCTAATCTGTCTGGACCAAAGTGTTTTAAACCTGATGTGCTTTTGAATGTTAGTTGAGGGTTAATTGTTAGTAAGGGCATAAGGGAGAACTTCTCTATTCTACTTGAAAGCAGTACTATGGAATTTCATCTACTTTGGGGGTCAGACAATGTCTCATCTGAAAGTCTGCTCCTCTGGTAGTGCTTCACAGCTTCAGTGTTACATTGGGCTGTTAACTTAAGTTTTTGCTAAAGTGCCCGATTGGGATTTAACTCTGACTTTGTACGTTAAAGATCCAACAGTTCTGACACCGATCAACAGATGTGATGTTGGGTGAAGGTGTAAGATCCTCTGAACGGCAGGAGAATACTCCTAAGAGTCCAGGCCTACTTGTATTCGTCCACCAGCATCAACAAAATAGATCTGCTGATAAAGTATTGCATTGTGTATTGGTTTATTATTGTCACTTGTACTGAGGTACAGTGAAAAGTTTGTCTTACAAACTGATTGTACAAGTCAATTCATTACACGGTGCTGTTACATTGAGTTAGTACAAAGTGCATTGATGTAGTACAGGTAAAAACAGTAACAGTACAGAGTAAAGTGTCACAGCTACAGAGAAAGTGCAGTGCAATAAGGTGCAAGGTCACAACAAGGTAGATCATGAGGTCATAGTCCATCTCACTGTATAAGGGAACCGTTCAATAGTCTTATCACAGTGGGGTAGAAGCTGTCCTTAAGTCCGGTGGTATGTGCCCTCAGGCACCTCTATCTTCTACCCGATGGAAGAGGAGAGAAGAGAGAATGTCCTGGGTGGGTGGGATCTTTGATTATGCTGGCTGCTACACCAAGACAATGAGAGGTAAAGACAGAGTCCAAGGAGGGGAGGCTGGTGTGCGTGATGCACTGGGCTGTGTCCACAACTCTCTGCAGTTTCTTGCGGTCCTGGGCAGAGCAGTTGCCGTACCAAGCCGTGATACATCCAGATAGGATGCTTTCTATGGTGCATCAGTAAAAGTTGGTGAGAATCAAAGGGGACAAACCAAATTACTTTAGCCTCCTGAGGAAGTAGAGGCGCTGGTGAGCTTTCTTGGCCGTGGCATCTATGTGATTTGACCAGGACAGGCTGTTGGTGATGTTCACACCCATGAACTTGAAGCTCTCAACCTCAGCACCATTGATGTAGACAGGTGCATGTACACCGCCCCCTTTCCTGAAGTCAATGACCAGCTCTTTTGTTTTGTTGACATTGAGGGAAAGGTTGTTGTCATGACACCATTCCACTAAGCTCTCTATCTCCTTCCTGTACTCCGACTCATCGCTTTTTGAGATACGGCCTACAACAGTGGTATCTTCTGCAGACTTGTAGATGGAGTTAGAGCAGAATCTGGCCACACAGTCGTGGGTGTATGGGGAGTAGAGTAGAGGGCTGAGGGTGCAGCCTTGTGGGGCACCAGTGTTGAGAATATTCGTGCCGGAGGTATTGCTGCCTATCCTCACGGATTGCAGTCTGTTTGTTAGAAAGTCAAGGATCCAGTTACAGAGGGAGGTGTTGAGTCCTAGGACTCGGAGTTGCTGATTGCAATATAGCAACAGTGTCCACATGTATCTGCAAATTGATTGACTGTTAAATAGTACTCTTGTTGTACTCAGAATAACCTGAACTATGTAAAAACCAGTTTGGGGATTTAAATCAACATCTAATGCCACTTTCAGGATATCTGTACTTTAATATGCATTGAAGCATTTTAATCAGCCTGGGTGTCTGAATCAATAATGAAGGCTTAATCTGTATTTGAGTGTAATAGATCAGTTAATATTTCTGTAGAATTATCACCATGTTGTTAATGCATTGTTCTATCACTCTGCCTCTTTAATGTTGTATTTAACAATTAAGTAAAAGCAGCAAATGAAAATTCATTGCTCTATTCATTTTGATTTAGTGGTTTTTTTTGTATATATCTTCAATAAGTTTAAGATCGTATTTCCTAGGAAGTGTTTAATGCAAAAGAAAGTCTCTCTCTCATTGCTGAAGAGGAAATTGTTATCTTAGATGTTACTTTCATTTCTAAATTAGGATACATTACTAAAATACTGTGTATTAGGAGAAGAATACACCATTCTCACAAATGAGAACATTGTTATGTGGTTGATTTGTGATATGCTGAACATTTCACCATTTTGTTTCAATCCTCCTTTCCTAATAAGGTACTAATTTTAAGAAAAATAAGCTTTAATGTTCATTACAGTCTAATGTTAGACATCAGAAGTTCCTTAACTATCTTAAACAATCAGTATTTTTAACTTGTACAGACAAACTGTATTGTCCATTAATTTGCATAATTTAATAAATTAAGGCAGTTTTTGTTTTGCAACAAAGACTTGGAATAAGGGCTTCAAGGAATTTGTGACATCATATTTTGAAGCTGGAAATTTTGTATTTAAGCAGCCTGAGTTTTGAACCATTTTCTCTTGTAAATTAGGAGACCTGCATATTTCAGAATGTAATTACATATATTTTAACTTGAAGAAAAGACTCTCATTCTTGTGCTTTTCGTGATCTCATAATAGTCCCATTAATAATCTGAGTGTGGTCACTGTTCTATTGAAAAAAAGTCAGCACACTTTGTGCACCACAAGGTTCTACAAAAAGCAATGAATTGAATGACTAGTTAATTTGTTTTAATGAAGTGGATTAAGAAGTGAAATCAGGAGAACAGAGCTGTTCAAGTATTGCAATGGGGAGGGGGTGGGTTGTGCTCAAGTAAACAGGAGGTTATTCAGTGTTTTAACCAATGTATGAGACTTTTGATAGTGCAGGGCTCTGTGAGTACTGCACTGAAGCCTCTGCTAACACTGGACTAAATGTCTTCAATACTGATGAATTCACAAACATTCAATGCTAATGAGAATGCTTTAATGAGCGAAATCAAAAAGGAGAGGCATTGCTACAATAGGCAACTGAATGTGGAAAATGCTGCACCATGTCTGAGATTCACAGCCACTCTAGTTAGGAGTAGCAGGTTAATCACTCTTGTGAAAGCAATCCTCCAAAATACTACCCAGCAACACTGTGGGAGTACCTTCACCAGAAAGACTGCAGCATTTCAAGAAGGTGGCTCATCACTTCAAAGATATTTAGAAATGAGCCAGTGATATGCACATCATGAAAACTTTTTTGGAAAAACTAATGCAAATTCCACTAAGTAATGACTTTGAACTTGATGTGCCTTTTGCTGAAAGGTCAGCAGCCTGATTCATTAATTGCAGTTTCCATGTCCACTAATCCTTGATATTTAATAACATTGCCATCACCGAGCCCCTTTCCATCAATGTCCAGGGGCCAGCATTGACCAGAAACAAGTGGACCAGTAATTTTAATACATTCACAATTCAGGAATGTGATGGAATTCTCTCCAGCAACTGGATGAGTGCAGCTCCAATGTTACTCAAGTAGCTTGGTAACAAGAAGAACAAATTTGTTTGATTGATACACTTTCCACTACCCCAAACATTCATTCTCTCCATCATTGCCTCACCAAGGCTATAATGTGTACTGTCCACAAAATGCACTACAGTTACTTGTCTAAGCTACTCCAACAGCACCCCCAACCCATGATCTCAACCACCAAAAAGAAAAAGGCAGTGGGTACAGAGGAACACATGACCTGCAAGTTCTTCAAGTTGCACACTGTCCTGACTTGAAGCATATTATCATTCCTTCATTGTTGCTGGGTCTAAATCCTGCAACCCTCTACCCACCAGCATAGCTGGAGTACCTTTACCAGAAAGATTGTAGCATTTCAAAAAAATGGCTCGTCACTCCTTCCTTGAGGGTACTTGGAAATGTGCCACTGGTACTTGCATCATGAAAAATTAGGTTGTTTGGGGGGTGGGGGGGGGGAAGGATGCAAATGCCACCACTTAAAAATTGAGTACAGTGTGCCTTAAGTGTTCTGATGACAAGTCATTAGCCTGAATCAATAACTATGGAGGTAGCTTGGTTTGCTGAGTATTTCCAGCATTTTTATTACATTTGACTTTGAAATGAATTTATATCTTGCACCTTTCTGGGTTTTTGCAAGCTGCATTCTGTATATTAGGACAGTGAATATACTTCATAATGATGAAGCACTTCTAAAAGTGTCCCATGAAGTAGACTTTAAATTTAAGGCCCTCTTTCCATAACCTCAGTTTAGAAAAATCTCAGTTCTGTATTTTAATTCCCTTATTTAAATGCATTTGGGCCTCAATTTGGAAGATTAAAACATAATTTGGTAAACTGTGCGCTTGCCAGTATAAACACATTGACAGCTCGCCACAAAGCTGGATAGTTGTAATTTGAGCCAGACTCCTAAATTAGTTGCAGTTGGGGGTAAAAATGCTGTCTCTACACACTTGATCTATGGTCAGTATAAAATGCCTGTAACCTGACTCCAAGAATACCCTTAAACTAGCCATTTTGGATTTGTCTGCTGTTAGCAGCTGCTGGACATGGATATCTCAAATAGCTTTGTTATCACATAGGGCCTTCACTTTGACCCATATCCAGGTGTTCTTTAATGATCAAGTTAGCTTTCCAAACACTGTCATCAGTAGTTTGTGTAAAGTAAATCTCTTTGTCAAATGAACAACAAATTTTTGTCAAATGCATTTTTCAATCTGATGATAACATATTTGCAGACTTTTTCTTTTCTCTTTTATTGAAAAGAATAACATGACTGAATGAGAATTTTGGTATAGTGTTCTGACTTTCTTTTAAAAATAAGTCATTCAAAAAGGAAAACGCTTGGATTAAATTTGGAGATCTTGTGTTTTAACTTGGCTCCAATTTAAAATAGTCCTAAGGGTAAAATTCTATTGCACTGCTATTTTTCAGAAGAGTTTGATGGACTGTTCAGTATACCTGGTGTGTCAAATTATCTTTGGGGCATTAAAGCTGAAATCTTGTCTGCATAATCTTGTATACTGAACTGTTGGTCACAGATGTTTTACATCTTTTAAAGAAAATATATCTGGACTAGCACCATGGTAGATAAAGCTACTGCACAGTAATTCTGCAGCAGACATTTTGTTTGATAGATGTTGTAGCAAGTGAAAATGCATTTTCTCATTTAACAAAGCAGATTATGATTTACTAACTGACACAGATCAAAATAAATTAGTTATCTCATTGTTCAGTGGCCGCCAGATTTGTGTTAGATGTACAATGGAGTTCATTATACAATGAACACTTTGAGGTGTTCCTTATTAAGGAGGTAGGACACTTGGTTCATCAGTTGATCTGGAATTATCCTACAACTTTCTATTTCTATATGTGATCCTGGGGTATGCACTTCCACTTTTTTTCTGTGGAACCCAATCCATGCTTGCTTTTTTTTGTAGTAAAGAACATCTTGGTTCAGTCTTTCACTATTTTGAGCCTTTGTTGCTTTGTCCTATATCTTTGGGATCATGTAATGTACCATTGCCTATCATATATCCTGCTAAGATTGGCTCTTAAATGTAAAGATAAAAAACCCCTAGGGCAACATTTCTTGTGTTAAATGTAGATGTGGGTTGGCTGCTTTCATCGTGTTTCCTTTTTAAATGAAGTACTTAAACCATTGTTGGTTTCCCAGTGGGCAGCTGCTTCCCCACTGAAAGTTGTGGTGCTAGTACACTGGGTTTATTTTTGGTAATTGGTTACATCAGTTTGTGCACACTATGGTCCAAAACAATTTCTTCTTGATCAACTACACTTTATTTTTCGTATAGATGACCCTGGGGCATGAACAAGGAGCAGGGGCCCCATGTCTGAAGTGCAAGGATAAATGTGAAGGATTTGAGCTCCATTTTTGGAGGTAATGTATGTTTAATGAATAATTAAAGTGCCCCTCCCTTGTCCTGTGCTTGGCAAATCCAACACTTCTGGTATATTAAACATTTCTTGTTTCACCTCTTATAGGTAACTACTCCTTTCCACCTCTGCTCCCTCATCAGCTATAAATGGAAGATGCTTGGTCTGCAGATCATTTTTCTTTTTGTAGGTTTATGGAGAAATTATTTTCTAGTTTCAGGAAAGGAATTATTTTAAAGACAACTCTCCACTTTAAGCTACTTTACATAAAGTGAAAATGTCAGGATTGATATGATATCATCACAAGACAATGGAGCAGAAGTAGGCCATTCGGCCCATCAAGTCTGCTCCAAGGAAAAGGGGAAAAAAGAAATGAGAAATTGGGGGGGGGGGGGAACA
This sequence comes from Pristis pectinata, assembly GCF_009764475.1. Classification (NCBI taxonomy): domain Eukaryota; kingdom Metazoa; phylum Chordata; class Chondrichthyes; order Rhinopristiformes; family Pristidae; genus Pristis; species Pristis pectinata. The sequence continues at coordinate 27,805,711 of NC_067419.1, forward strand.
GGTACAAAAAAAAACACACCATTTTAACCCCAATTTCCGGCCTTATCCCCATATCCCTTGATACCCCGACTATTTAGATATGTCTATCTCTTCCTTAAACGCCTCCAATGATCTGGCCTCCACTGCTGTACCTGGCAAGGAATTCCACAAATTCACCACCCTCTGGCTAAAGAAATTTCTCCTCATCTCTGTTTTAAACCTGTACCCTCTAATTCTAAGATTGTGCCCTCTGGTCCTGGACTCATCCACCAAGGGAAACAGCCTAGCCACATCTACTCTGTCCAGTCCTTTCCCATTTTAAATGTCTCTATGAGGTCCCCTCATTCTTCTGTACTCCAGTGAGTACAGTCCAAGAGCCAACAAACGCTCATCATATGTAAGCCCTTTCATTCCAGGAATCATCCTCGTAAATCTCCTCTGAACCCTCTCCAACATCAGCACATCTTTCCTAAGATATGGGGCCCAAAACTGCACAGTATTCCAAATGAGGCCTCACTAGTGCCCCGTAGAGCCTCATCAACACTTCCTTACTTTTATACACTATACCTCTCGAAATAAATGCTAACATAGCATTCGCTTTCTTTACCACCGATCTGACCTGGTGGTTAACCTTTCAGGTATCCTGCATGAGTAACCCCAGGTCCCTTTGTACTTCTGTACTTTGAATTTTCTCCCCTTCTAGATAATAATCTGCCTGTTTATTTCTGTTTCCAAAGTGTACAACTGCACATTTCTCAACATTGAATCTCATCTGCCATTTCCTTGCCCATTCTCCTAAACTATCTAGGTCTCTCTGCAACCTTACTGTCTCCTCAATACTCCCTACCCCTCCACCTATCTTGGTGTCATCCGCAAACTTAGCCACAAAACCATTTACTCCATCATCCAAATTGTTAATGTACAACGTAAAAAGAAGCAGCCCCAACACCGACCCCTGCGGAACACCACTAGTAACCGGTAGCCAGCCAGAACAAGATCCTTTTATTCCCACCCTTTGCTTCCTGCCAACCAGCCAATGCTCCACCCATTCTGTTATCCTACCTGTAATTCCATGACCTCTCATCTTATTAATCAGTCTCTTATGTGGCACCTTGTCGAAGGCCTTTTGAAAGTCTAAATACACAACATCTACCGCCTCTCCCTTATCCACCCTACCTGTGATTTCTTCAAAAAACTCCAATAGGTTGGTCAGGCAGGATCTTCCCTTCACAAAACCATGTTGGCTAGGACCTATCTTGCCTTGCACCTCTAGGTATTCCATAACCTCATCCTTGAGGATCGATTCCAATAACTTTCCCACCATTGACGTCAGACTAATAGGTCTGTTATTTCCTTTATGCTGCCTCCCACCTTTCTACAATAACATTGCCCTTCTGTCTCATGTTATTATAGTATTAGTTGACTGTAAACTGAATAATTATTCCTTCAACATCTATTCACCTCCTCCTGGTCCCTTTTTAAAAGTGGATGGCAATCATATTCCTCAGTACAATGGAATTTAATTGGGCTTCAAAGTGGATTTTTTTTAATGAAATTACATATTTTTGCCATGACAGATTGTGTGACTCAACATTCACATACCAAAAGGCATTGATCAAGGAGCACCAGAGTGCCTGTGTTGCCTTGTTTATAGATTTAACTATAAAATACAGTGTATACTTCTATTTTGCAATATGATTTTCCTGATACTAAACAACTGGTTTATCACCTTTGGCAACTCAAATGCAAGTTGGTCAGTTTTTGAAACATCAAATTTTCATAATAGTTCGTCAGAAAAGCTAGACTTCTGGTTGGAACATTTCAGCCTGAGTACTTTGAATTCTGGATGAATTAAGTTCTCACAATTTTCTTCTTTTTGATTTCAATGTTTTCAAAGCTTCATTTTAAAATGGCTTTGCTATAAACTTGTACAGAAAAAAACTGAAATTATTAGTTGTCACAAATGGATGGCAATATATTCCTAAGCAATTGAATCCTAGTAATTCCCTTTGGAAGGAGAAATTATGTTGAATAATTATGAGAAAAATTGTTATGCTGTTCACTTTTTGTTTGAAAGCTGTAAGAATCTTTAAAACTGGCTATAAAGTTTCTACCCTTTGGATCAAAAGGATGAACCCTGCAATATTTCTGAAACTAGGCACAGCACCATATTTCTTTATTTAGCTTCTGTCTCTACATTTGATGGCTTATCATAGGAATTACAAGCATAGTCATTGGAGGTAGGGCTGAATATTTTCATCTAGACTGCCTTGGAAATTTTTATGAAGATGGCACTAGTTTTTGTTTCCCATTTCAATGAGATTATTTCTTGTATACATTATAGAATTAAGAATGCTACTAACACAAGCCAATGAACTCCTCAAATCTCTGCCTGTGCTTTGATCCATACAAACCAGCTAGTTTAATCATCCTGCTACCTATTCATAAGCCCTTTACTATTAAGCAAATTTTCTTCTCTCTTACTTAAACTCGCAAGGACATGGCCTAAATCATAATTTGTGGTTGACAGTTCCAAACTAAAACTATCCTACATACAGTAACAATGTATTTTTCCCCTCTAATATGGAATTCCTTAATATTGCAGTATGTTTAGTGCCTGATTACCTGTTTAACAGGTTGCAGTTGCACTGAGACATTCCAGATAGTGAGAGTTAATGTAGGAACAGTCCACTTGCAAAATTTGGTTTGATCAGAGTCAGTTTAGTTCTACTGGTCAATGTAGACACAGGAGACTGCAGATGCTGGAATCTGGAGCAACAAACTATCTCTGGAGGAATTCAGCAGCTTAAGCAGCATCTGTGGGAGGAAGGGAATTGTTGACATTTTGGGTCAACCCTACATCAAGACTAAATGGAGATGCAGGATGTCATCTTGCACCCCTCTTCAGTGCACTGATCACCTCAGGCTCTGATCTTGCTACACCCCATCCCTCTTTACACTGGCCATCTTACCTCTCCACCACATTGTTTGTTTCTGCTCTTCAATGTATCTTTTAACTCCATGATGAATCTTTATGAGCAAGTCCAAGAAAAAATGGACAATAAAACTAGATTGTGAAGTAAAACTGGAATTGCATTGCCAAAATTAGGTCCACTTTTGCAGAAATGGGATGAAATAATGGCACCCTAGCTCTGCCTTCATGGCAGTGCTTTCAGTTTCTCCATAGCCATTTTCTCCTTGCCTTATAAAGGTAAGCCATATTATGGCTATTCAGAAATTTTGCTAAACACTGCTGCATTTCTTGCTTCCCTGTTTCTGACAGGTGTGCAAGCTGTGCCCATAATGATGGAAGGGCTTGGTACTTCTATTCATTAGTGATTGAATTGCTTCTGATTTGGAATACTTAAAGGATGTGGAGGATAGGGAGATCAATATGGAGCATGCTAATATGCTAGGGTATTTCAAGATGTAGGAGGAGGTAGTGTTTGCTCTCTGAAAGAGCATTAAGGTGGATAAATCCCCAGGGCCTGATGAGATGTACCCCAGGCTATTGAGAGAGGCAAGAGATGAGATTGCTGTGGTCTTGACCAATAGCTTTGTGCCCTCTAGCCACAGGCAAGGTCCCAGAGGACTGGTGAGTAGCTAATGTTGTTCCATTTTTTCAAGAAGGAAAACAGGGATAATCCTGGTAACTGTAGACCAGTGAGTGTCATCTGTGGTAGGGAAGTTACTGGAGAGTATACTTAAGGATAGGATTTATGAGCATTTGGAAAACCATGGCTTAATTAGTGACAGTCAGCATAGCTTTGTGTAGGGCAAGTCATGCCTTACCAACTTGATTGAGTTTTTTGACAAGGGTGATTGATTGAAGGTAGAGCTGTGGATGTTGTCTACATGGATTTTGGTAAGGTGTTTGACAAGGTCCTTCATGGGTTGCTCATCCAGAAGATCAAGATGCACGGGATCCATGGTGAATTGGCCGTTTGGATTCCAAACTGGCTTGCCCGTACAAGACAGGGTAGTAGTCAATGGGACTTATTCTAGCTGGAGGTCTATAACTAGGGCATTCCTCTATATATAAATACAAAGTGACCTGGATGAAAATGTACATGGGTGGGTTAGTGAATTTGCAGATGATACAAAGATTGGTGTTGTTGATAGCATAGACTGGTAAAGGATACAGCGGGATATATATCAGTTGCAGATATGGTTGGAGAAATGGCAGATGGTGTTCAACCCAGCCAAATGTGAAGTATTGCACCTTGGGAGATCAAATGTATAGAGACAGTACACTCTTAATGGCAAGATCCTTAATGGTTTTGATGAGCAGAGGGATCTTGGGGTCCAAGCTTACAGCTCCCTGAAAGTGGCTACACGGGTTGATAGGGTGTTAAAGAAGGCGCATGGCACGCTTGCCTTCATTAGTCGAGGCATTGAGTTCGAGTCAGGAAGTTGTGCTGCAGCTTTAGTTAGGCTGCATCTGGAGTACTGCATTCAGTTCTGGTCACCCCATTATAGGAAGGATGTTGAGGCTTTGGAGAGGGTGCAGAAGAGGTTTATCAGGATGCTGCCTGGATTAGAGGCCACGTGCTATGAGGTTAGGTTGGACAAACTTGGGTGGTTTTCTCTGGAGTGGCAGATGCTGAGGGGAGATCTGATAGAGGTTTATAAGATTGAGAGGCCTGGATAGAGTAGACGGCCAGCATCTTTTCCCCAGGGTTGAAATGTCTAATACCAGAGGGCATGAATTTAAGGTGAGAGGGGGAAAGTACAAAGGAGCTGTACAAGGCAAGTTTTTTTTTAAAAGAGTGGTGGGTGCCTGGAATGCACCACCTGGGGTGGTGGTGGAGGCAAATACCATAGGGCTGTTCAAGAAGCTCTTAGGCACATGAATGTGAGGGAAATGGTAGGATATGGACATTGTGTAGGCAGAAGGGATTAGTTTAGTTGGGCATTTTATTACTAATGTAATTGGTTCAGCACAACATTGTGGGCCAAAGGGCCTGTTCTGTGCTGTACTGTTCTATGTTCTAAGTTGGGTGCAGAGGGCACGTATACCTATTTGGTGGAATGGGCTTGACATGCTCAAATGAAATTGTGCTTTTAACCCTCCTTTATATAGAGAGAGGACAGAAAGATTGGTGCCAAAGCAACCCAATTAGTTCTTTGGACAAATGGGCCTTCTGCCAATGGACTAAACTAGTAGCAGGTGCACAGGCGTCTGTGTAAGAACTCAGATAGGTTTCTGAAACAAGAAAATGTTGTTGACATGCATTGACCTCCTATGTTACTAGTGGTGGGGAGTGGCAGGCACACTGACTTGATTTTAAAACATTATTCTTGACAATCTAACATCCCAGATTGCAAATCTACACTTGAAAGCTAAATTTATTAAAAAGGTACAAATGTGATTAGCCCAAACTCATTGGGAAGTTGGAAGCAGAGGTCAGCAGGACAACCTGAGTTTACAGTCCATTAATGGACAGGTAATCCTACATGAACTACTAATCTTCAGACCCAAGTTCCAAGTATGTTTGCAGTATGGTTTTTCCATGCTGGAGTGCCAAGGTGGACATTGATGGCATCCAATAGCACCTCTCCATCACATCATTATAAAGCTTCTGTGACTAGCAACACTTCAAATAAAGTTTTGGTCTGCAGTATTTTGGAGCAGCTCACCAGTACAACTTTAAATATGTGAACAGCTATGATTCTAAGCTTGTGTAGGGTTTGTGACCTGTAAAATATTTCTATTACTACTGAGACACTGGCACATCATCATTTGTGTCATTTGCATATTTGTCATCCAAGATGTGCATGGAAATATTATTACAAGAATTGCCAGATTGCACCTGGATGCTGCCAATACCTAATTTAGCCTTGGCACAACCTGTTCTGATCCCTGCACTGCCTTGCTGTTGGACTGCTTATGCAAAATCCCATAATAGTTGAACAAAAATTTCTTCCAGCTGAATGGTGGCAAGAGCAAGACTATTGTCTTCAGTTTCCATGAGAAAGTCCATACCTTGCTCACTTATTCCATCCTTCCCTGACAGTGGTCTGAGGCTGAAGCCAACTGTTCATAATGGTGCCATAGTTGACCATGGGATAAGCTTTTAACATTGCAAATACACCATTTCCAAAGCCATGACCTTCCATCTCTTGTATTGCCTGGCTGCCCTTTCCCAGTTCATCAGCTTTTGAAACATTCATCTAGACACCAATACTTGTACAGTTCTGGGTAGCTTGCTGCTTCCCACCTCCCACCTGACACAAATGTAATCTTATCCAAAATACTGCTACCTGTATCCTAGTACTCACTATGTCACACTCACTCCTCCAATAAATGCTCTTTGTTTAAATAGGCTGCTGGTCCTACAGCACATCAGTTTCAAAATTCTCAGCTTTTTCCTTGCATCTCTCCATTCATCTTGGTAACCCTTCCAGCTCTCCTAGATGTCAGTGTTCCTCCAACTTTCTTGCATGGGCCCAATTTTAATTTCTGCTCCCTTGGTAGCCTTGAAGAAGGCCCTATGCTCTGGAGTACCCTCCCTAAACCTTCAGTCTCTCCACCTCCATACAACTAATCTCCATCTGCCCATGTGGCGCGAATTCTTACTGACTGAAGTTGGTGATTCCAACCAGAACTGACAGCTTTCAGCCCTGTCTTGCTGAAATTCATGGTGTTACCTTAGGGAGTTGGTCTCTACAATCCCATGCTAGTCAACCAAGTGTAAGAGGAAAATATAATTGCCTATCTCCAGTCATTTTATTATTTTTGTTGTGGGCATTATTAATTATTATTAATGCTATTGCAGTGCCTAGTTTAATTCTGGGATTGAGACTTGTCCTGATGCAAATACAGTGAAGGAATTCCTGTTGTTGCTGATGTACTGCTTTGCCAGAGAAAGTGATTTCCAATTTTAAACAGTGAGTAAGCCAGGTGACTGGCTGGTTTGAATACTCTGCAGGGAGACAATACTGCATTCTATCCTTTCAGTGTTACAACTCCAAAAGATTTTTTAATCCCATTGCATTTATTACATTGGCCCCCTTCACATCCCTGCAGGGGAAACATGTGGATATTCAAAGGGCTCTTCAGTCACAATAAAGGTTGCTGAAATGTTGTACTAATTAAACCACAATAGTTTGCTTTTCCATTGCTGGAGAGGCTGTTGGAATGTAACTGTTACTATTAGCCATTGTCACTAGCTTCAAGTTGTATTCTTCTCCTAACGAGCTGCTGAACAAAGCCTTTTCTTTCTGTTTATAAATTCCCCCTTTTTAATATAAAGCCACCATGAACAAAAGGTAATTCAAGTAGCACTACACTGTAAATCAGACCGCAAGATCAGTTTAAGGGAGCTAAACACACTTCCCACATGTTAGAACAGCCTAGATTTATTTACCATTATTAGACTGTGAACTATTGAGCAAAACATTGGCAAGGAAAGCATACCCCATGAAGTGCAAGAGTAAATTTCCCATCGTCCTTGAAGACAAGGTTGCTCGCAACCTTTCTACAAGCTTCATGAAATTTCTACATTTCTGCATTGTCAATTTTATCGAAGATGCTGAAGATCTGAAGCAAAAACAAATGTCTGTGAATGCTCACCAGTTCGGGTAGCATTTGCAGAGAGAAGCAATTAACTCTTTGGGTTGATTGAACTTCCCAGTTGAATTGATGAAAAGCATTGACCTGAACCATTAACTCTCTGGAAATAATCTTCAGTGCAGAGAAAATGTTTTCTCTCTATATTTGCACAATATCTTTGCTATTATAACTAATTAAAGTAATTTAAGTCATTTATTAAGTAGCTAAGCAACCAATTTCTAGATCTGAATATAATTCAGTGCACTTTCACATATATAATAGGAATAAACTAAACTTTGGAAAATCTGCACTCTTTGAGCATCCAGTGGTTATAGTGTTTGTTGGCATTTTAAGAATTGAATGTTTGGTAAAGCAGATAAACCACTCTAGCTTAAAGGACAACCAAACAAAATACCAACCAATTGCCAAGCTGCTGCTTCTGATGTTGTTCCCAGATTAGTTTTTGCACTTTCAATCTCCTTCACCTGCTTCCCTTTCCAGGCTTTGTTCCAATTTCTCTTATCCCTGCTACTCTTGATGATCCTTGTCTCACCATGCTCTCCAGTCTCCACTCCTCCTCTTCTCATCCCCACTGCTCTGGATAGCTGTTCTAGTTCTTCAAACCATTGAGTTACAGGTTCAAGTGCTGCTTGAGTTGCCTTTTTGTTGGCTGTGGTTTGCATAATTTCTCCTTTTTGTTTACTTAGAGCACCAAGTTAGGAGGCTAGTGTATTTCAAAAGCCAGCCATGTTTATACAAATGCTGCTTGTTCTTGCCAGTAGTTAAGACATTGAACCTCCTTTGATGTTCCTTATTGATTGTGGAAACTTTCCAATGGTGTAGGTTTGACTGAGGTTTAAGTTGCATGGATTGTGAAGAATCGAACCGAATTCCCTGCTGCTGTTCTTTGTACTTTCCTTTTATGGACAGTGAACTGAGGAGCTGTGTAACCATACACCCAGCCAGCCAATGCTGGAACTGCATATAATTTGGTGAAGTAATGTAACAAACTTCATCCTGGCTTTTTGTTAGTCTTGTATCCATAAGTGGGAAAGCCCAGGGATCTGTGTTCTGTCACTGAAGTGTGGTACATTAGAAACAACTTGTACACATGTATGTCTGTGAGAGGTTGACTTAATATATTCCAAAAAGACGTGGTGGTTTCTGTTTCTGTTAAAATCAGACAGCAGTTTGATCTGGTCGGTAGTTCATGATTAGTCCAATGAGACAAATAGAATCTAATGACTTAGTGTCATTGTTATTCAGATTAATTAAGACTAATGAGGAGTGGTCTTCCAAAGGTCCAGCTATTAACACAGCACCATCAAGAAAGTAAGGTAAAGAGGAATTATGATTTTATTAATAATAATCACTACCTTTATTGATTGTTGCATGAAACCTTTCACAACTCCAGCAGCCTCTTTGCTGCCTGAATGATATCAAGCTGGGAGCTTTTCTTTTTGTCCAAGTCCTAATTCTGTTCACTTCAGGGGCACTAGTTATGAATCTCCTACATCCCGCAACCATCCCTGCATTCCTAGATGTAAACAGTTGCCAGGATGTTACAGATTTTGAGAGAAGTCTGGATTCTAAGGTGCTTCTGACACACAACTAAGCATGTACTAATGTGGAGACCAGACCTCAGTCACTTATGACTGCATTATGGTTATATCTGGTGTATTTATTCAATTACAACTAAAATTTGTAACGAAAATGCTATGATTGATGCACAGGTATAAGTACAGCATTATTCAAGTCTTGAATATGCTTAATTGTTTGCAATTCTTAAACTTCTATGATGAAGCATAATGTTTTGTTAATTATATTTTTCATTTAAAGATGTCTATGCTTATTGTGTATTCTTAAGTGCTTGTTTCATTACTTCTGTATTGTTTAATATCTATTTTGTGGGAAGTTCTTCTGGTTTTTTTTATTTGCCTTAATTTTAGGTCATTTTCCTTTTCTAATGTCATTGTGTCCCTGAAGGAACAGGAACACTGCGCATGGCTTCTGCTTCGTCATTAGTTGGTAGGAGATATGAGGATATCCTGAGAAGCATGGTGAAGATCAACAACTTTGTGCTGGATTTGAAGCTACCTCTGTTATTATGATATGCTCAGCATGCCTTTTTCATTAAATATATTCAAGGTTAATTCACTGTGTTTGCAACAGTATTTCAGAATAACAAGAATCTGCAATTCTCTATACTAATGAGGTCTTTAAATTCACAGGAAGATCTGTCGTAATTGTAAGTGTGGTCAGGAAGAGCATGATGTCCTTATCACTACTGAAGAAGACAAGAAAGTGGGCAAACTTTTTGAAGATACAAAATACACTAGTCTCATTGCAAAACTTAAAACTGATGGAGTCCCTGTCTACAAGCGCAATATGGTAACTCTTACTAATCCAGTAGCAGCCAAGAAGGATGTAGCCTTTAACACCATTACATATGAGTGGGCCCCACCGGTCCAAAATCAGGCATTGGTAAGTGAGTGATAAATATTATTCACATGTTGTGTGACTTGCTGAAAGGCACGATTGCAAAGTAGTCTCTATTCTAAATCTACAAAATTGTCAAATTTTTTAATTGTTTTCTTTTTACAACAATATTTATATTATTCAACTTTGGTTACTATATGCTATAATATTTCCCTTTAAGAATTGAGGAGATGATCACAGCGCACCTCGGGGGGGGGGGGTGCAGAAGGAATGTTGGAGACAAAATGCAGGAAAAGATCCAAATGTCTAGCTGTATTTGCATACCAGAATAACGTGTCTTAGTTTTTGTATGGAAAACCTGAATACTTTGGCCTTTTGCCATCCCAGATGCTCTTGCATCACAACAGCTGCACATTTATCTTATTGCTTTATCTGGAGCTGGAAAATCTTCATTTAAAAGTACTAGTGTGATGAGTTCGGGGAGAATAACTATTTGGGAAACTAGTTTGTCTTTGGACAGCTGTTGTCCAAAGCTGCATGTTTCTTTAGAGGCAAATAAGGGAAAAAGTTATCTTGCTTAACTCTCAAACTTGGAAAGCTTTAATAATTCAGCTAATTTCTTCCTTTGAAGGCTGTGCGATATATGGAGCTGCTACCAAAGGAGAAACAACCAGTGGCTGGCTCGGAAGGAGCTCAGTATCGAAAGAAGCAGTTGGTTAAGCAGCTGCCTGCTCATGATCAAGATCCTGCAAAGTGCCACGAGTTGTCTGCTAATGAGGTGAAGCAGATGGAGCAGTTTGTGAAGAAGTACAAGAATGAGGCTCTTGGGGTTGGTGATATCAAGCTCCCTGATGAGATGGAAGCACAATCTAAAGAACGAAGCAAAAATGATGCTGGTGAAAGAAGTACGACAGCTGCGGTTGGGTCAGTGGCTGGACAACCTGATGCAAATTATGTAAGTACTAAAGCTTGCAGCAGTAAGGTGGAGCTTAACTTTGTTAATGGATACCTTTCTATTCTTGGACAATATTTAAAAGCTAATGCATCCAAAACAAGTTCTGTCTTTTTGTTTGTAATTATAAACAGCATCTTTAGTTTCTGATGGTTAATTGGCTGCAATGAATGAATATCTCTACATAAGATAAGGAGTCTTGATTATTTTTTTAACCACTTCAAAGATGTAGCTTTACTGAATGGAATTAAGGTTAATATTAATGTTTTTTTAGGATTGTAGTATATTTTGAAAATATTAACATATGTAAATGACTCACTACTTTTTTATTTGTATTTTAGGTGTCAGTGTATAAATTGATCAGCTCTGATACCATACTAGTTTGCAAATTTTTGTTTTTTTTTAGTTTGTTTTCCCCATTGCCTTGAAAGGAATACCATTTTAAATATGCAGCTGTTTTGGTTAGAGCAGTGATTTTTTAATATACAACTAGCATTGCAATTTGAGACCAAATCACTAGTTTATTTGACTTCATCCGAACCTGACAACTGGGAATCTCTCCCAAGCCATGGTGCCAGTGGTTCAATATGGCTTATATAGTTGGTATCTGCTGATAACTAGAGTATTTCAATATGTATGGTGGAAGCACTAGCAATATTTTCTCCTTTGATAGAATGTCACAAACTTTGCACACTGATACATGTCATGACCCAAGCATTTGCTTCAAAAGATAATTACTACTTAGTGAGAAGAGCATATAGCAATATGATGCTTAAGACTATAAAGTATGGCACTACCACCAATCTGGTGTCCATTCTTGAAATTGACAGTTTTCCCTTAAACTATGATTTCCATTTGCTTCATTGATAATCAGTGTACTCCAAAGTAATTTTAGTGTTTGTAATACTTTGCCCCAAGGATATGAGGAAACATTTTTTATTAACATGATCTTTCTCTCTATCTTGCTCCATCCCTCAATTCTTGAAAGTATTGAGGGCTCCAGAAAACATTGGCTGGGCATTTGTTTCTCTGCAGCTGTTTTCTGTGTGTTGTTTTTAGAATGATCAGTTTCCACTTCCCTTACTTCCCTGTTCACCAGTAGGGGATTACCAGAAGTAACTCTTCAACATAAAGGGGAAAAGTTCTCACTAACCTGGAAATGGAAAGGGAGCATACTTGTGTGTAAATCTACACATGTGGGTCACCCATTGAGGGTTGTCAGCTTGGGTGGGCCACTTGTAAGGAACCTAAACAGCACAAGTTCTTCAAAATTGTATTTTCTGCAGTTGTGACCAAATTAAAAAGATATATTTTCAAGTGTTGATATCATTGACAATACTGGCTGAAGTTGTAGAAGGCGACAGGGAGATTAATATCACTTTATGGAGACCTGGCATGGTCATGTACCAGAATACTTTGGATGTCTGTCCTAGACAGGAATGACAATTGAGGGTAGGAGCTGAGGTGAAGAGGCTAAATGATTGTGGTCTGGAGATGGTGGTGATGAATAGCATGTTTTGGGGATGAGAGGATATTTGGGGCAGAATTCAAGATCTGGGGGGGGTGGGCTAGTGATATTAAGGCATTCAGTTAAGTTACTTATCTCTATTGCTTGCAATCTCTGGTCTTGATTTCCTTACAATAGACAGATTGTGCCAACTCCTTCAAGGCAAAGCAACCTTGGAGATAGTCCTCAATCTAGAGTTGGGTCCTTTATTCAAAAGGTGGTTGAAGCCCAGATCAGGAACATGGATTTTACTAACTTCTGTGACCCTACTGACCTATTCTCCTGTGACCTTTTCAGGCTTGTGCTCCAGCTAGTACAATATTTTTTATTTGTATTACATCTTTAACAACTTGGGGAAAATCCAGTATGCTGCCAATTGAGCAGAACTAAACAACAGCTTGGAAATACTGCAATTATTGTTTCTCTTTCATGGCTGAGGGTGTAATTTTGCTTCTCCCTACAAAAGGACCTCTGCATTCTTCATGTTAAATCCAATATGTGCAGGAAATGTTACACCCAAGTGATGATGGAGAAATTCAACTTTGGCCAGTACTAAACATGTAAAGGAAGATTGGTCTACCAGTTGTACATCACAACATGTATTTGTTCCTATTGTAATTGATGCTTGTTTCATTTTAAGTATTTCATTGTGTAAATCCTGCTATAATTATTTTGTAGTTTGCCTTTAAGAATAACTGAGACATTGGGAAATTGCATTTTTTTTTTGAACAGAAACAATTAAACACAGTGTATTTTGCACTTTCCTTCTTCCCATGTATGAGTGCTGGCTGGTGTGAAGCTGTAAGGCAGGTTGTCCATCAACCATGAGCATTTCCTTGAGGACATTCTGCAACAGGACAGAAGACAAGGAATCCCCCCAAGCCTGCAATTACCTGGAAGTCTCAGCTTTAGTAATACTTCAAATTAGCAAAAACTCAAGCTCAAATTTTGAGTGTTCAATGGTTTGTTGATGCATTCCTTGGGTTTGTTCACCCTTAATCAAGGTGGCAAGCAGTGATGCTCATCCAGAAATGTGTACCTGTTTACTGCCTGATGTTCATGGATAGATTAACACCTGAAAAATGGATGTAAAATGTCCCACTTTTTAGGTAATTTCCAGTCTTTCTTTGCTCATGGTTTTTTCTTTCCCTAACTGAATTTGAACCTCTTCAGATGTAAAATGGAGGAAGGAAGGGATTTTTAAATGCTTACTGTTAAATCTGCAGTTATAGAAGAAGTAAAATAACAAAGTTTGATTACATCTTGTTTTATAGTTGGAAAATCAGATTCCAAGACAATCCAGTAGAATGTGGAGTGAGAACATTAGATCTATATACTTAACCTTTTCTCATAGCAAACAAAGTTGGGAATAACTAAGGACAGTTGCTCTTCTTGGGCAACTTCTTAGCTCTCATCTACAGGAGTAGAGATGTGTCCTCTACGGGCCAACTGTGCATGTTGAACTCCACTTTGGAAGTTTGGTTTGAGCACTGAATTTCAGTTGCAAAATTCATAGAACATATGTTGCAGATAGAGCACTCATAAAACTGGATCAATTTCAACCCTAAATTGTTTTAAGAACTTAACAGTTTAAATGTGGGATTTCCTTTCTCCATTTCTATTATTCGCATTGAAAATTATATCAAAAGTGACGGTCATAATCTTGATTTATAATTAAGTCTGAGCACTAGCAGAAGAATAAATCACACAAGAATGGCTGAATTGCCATGAAAATGCAGTTATGATTGAGAGAGGTGCTTTGCCTGTTTGGGAAATGGAGGAAATTTTGTACAGAAGTTTGTTTTTCTTGGCTGTAGGGAAAGAAGTAAGAACAAGATCCAGCTCAGCAGTGGGGTTTTCCTCTTGTTTTTGCCACCTCTGATGGAAATAGTTGTTCTTCTTTCCTCACAACTTCATTGGTGATGTCTTTCCACAAAAGACACTTGTACTGGTGTCTTCCACATGTTTCTGAGCTGTTGAACTCTTATCTCCTGTTTTACACCATCAAAACAAAATATGTTTTGGTTTGATCCAGTTCCCATGTACTCTTTATTCCAAATAGCTCTCTGTAAACTACACTTACAGATGTACAGATTTACAAATTAGCACTTGCAACATTAATTGGAGTTGGTTTATTCTTCTCACATGTACTGAGGTACAGTGAAAAGACTGCACTGTGTAATGAATTGATCTGTATGAATGGTATGCTAGACAGAGGTACCACAGTACAAAGTAAAACAATAACAGAATGCAGAATAAAGTTTAACAGCTACAGAGAGAGTGCAGTGGAGGTAGACAACTTTCTTTTTGTATGACCTGTCACCTTATTAAGCTAACAAGGTACAGCTCGCAGGTCCATCACCTTGCAAGTCACTTTTGATTCCTCCAGTAATAAACATTTAAATCTGAAATTGGTCTGAATGAGCACTTCCAAATATGCCTTAATTTTTTTTATCCAAATACTTAAGACCTGAAGGAACTGTCCATTTATTTTCAATATATTGTGTTGGCTGAAAGAATGGAGAAAGAATAAAGGAAACTAATCCCTTTCTATCCTTGTACACAAAGTGTTTATTTCTGAATGTTGGGAGGGGAATAATTGAATAAATACTGTCTCCATGCCCAGATATATCATCAGCCCATGGTAAACAGATCCAAAACACCACCATGTATAACACCACTGAAGTGTTTCATAATGTATCTACAACTCTTTTCACACTTGTGAGAAAACTACTCCACACAGCAGTCCATGGATCCATTTTATTGCACATGTCTTTGTACATTGGAATATCTAGTCCCTGGACTTTTTAAGTTGGAAAATACTCTCAGCCTCATGGGAGTTCCGATTTGGTTTGGATCCAGTAAAGCATTTTTGAGTTGTTGAAGTAATGAAGTATGTTGCCAGATGCAGAAACTGTTCTTACCATGCCCATTTTTAGCAGGGCCTGAAATACCCAGCCATTTTTGTCATGATGTTTGCGCAATACCGTTGGCTAACCCTCTCCTAAGTACAATGCACAACAAACTACAGTATAAGCCAACTTTACCCAAATCCTGTGCTCTAAATATTCTGAACAAATGTAATGTGCTTTACTTCCTATCATAGTCATTAGTATTTACAACCACTGGGCAGCAGAGGGGGAGCTTCACCACCTTCTTTCTGACAAAACAATCCATTTCATTTCAACCGTCGTAAGTAGGTGAAATATTTAGTGAGTAAAATCTGAAGGTCCAAACAAATTTTCTGTCCACACCCTTTGTTATTTTAGCTATACATTCCCTGAATTTATTTTTCACTCAAATGCAATATTTGGCAGCTTCATTTGAATTTTCAACAACATTTCATGCAAATCTAGCAAGATGTTGCATGCTAACAACTTGAAGAAATTCACTTCTGCTGTCAATCCTTTCTTCATATATTAAGTATTAGTTTTAGAACTTAGCTGATTTGTTATCTTAATATGATCAGGTTGAAGTTTTGATGGAAACTGACTTTTTTATAAACGGGATCTGTGTTCCTTGGGATTTGGATGCATGGCATTGTTTCCATTATTTTCATTGCAGTTAGCCTTTCAATATGAGAAAACAAAGCTGACATTAGTATGCTAGAGAGCTCATCCAGAATTAGCAAGCTGCTTTGTTTCCACATCAGTTGTGATTTTCTTTCAGTAAATAGCTTTAAGGTGTGGACATAGTGAAAGTTTCTATGCTAGATAATGGATCCAGATTCATTGATTTCTGCTGAACTAGTTTTTGAAATTCATAATGTAGTAGAAGTGCTACCAATTCCTTTTCCACAATTATTTTATCAAAATAAGCCATTCTTCAAATAAGTGAGACACTCAGCAAATTATTCCCTCCCAGGGTCAATACAATTTTTGCGGAAGTCCTACATGAGTCACTGGTTAGGGAGCAGGATCTCTTGCCTTTTAACACTAATCAGTTTTAATGAGGCTTAAATAGTTTGTGAATAATAGTTTTCTGTAAAGTTGCTGCTAAATTTTTATTAAGGTCTTTTGCATTAAATCGGTAACAAAATATTCTTCAAAAAAAAATCCTTGGATTGGCCCATTTTATGATACATTCATATTATTTACTGCAGATTAGTGCTTTATCTTCATGTTTTCCATTTCATTGTTCTTTCCCTGTAAGTAACTCCCTGAGAAAATATTTTGGTTTCTTTGCTAAAATGGAACATTTAGTGACGCACTTATTAAACCTTCTAATTCAGCATTTCTGTTTGACACTCGCTGTTTAAAGATATTTAACATGATAAATTGTGGATTTAGACTGAACAAATCACTCTACAGTCCAGATTAGTTATACTGGTAAACAAATGCAAATTAATTTCTAATTTCTGTAATGATACTGGTATTAGATTTTAACTGATTCATAACCAATTTCAATAATGATATCAAACAACTGAACACCAGCAGGGTAATCTTCTAGCACCTAGAAGATGCTGCTGTGTAATCACATTTTGCAGCTTCCGATTTACTACATAACTAGTGAACAGTTTTATTGAGCAGTTGGAGTGCCCTTTATCACCATGAGTAAGTTTACATTGACTTGTTGCCTTTTGAGACTCCCAAGTATTCACAAAAGGAGTATATTGATTTGATACCTTTTAACATCCTCAGATTGTCCAAAAGCACCTTAGTGCCAATTACCTTTCACTCAGGATTAGGACATGGAGGATAGCAAAATCAGGGAGGGGTATGCTGATACTCTTAAAGCATCTTGCTGTCAAGGTGGTGGTGTTGGAGCTCTTGAATATTATGCTGGATAAGTCCCCAGGGCCTGATGGAATCTATTCCAGGTTATTAAGCGGCGATTGCTGCAGCCTTGACAGAGAACTTTGTATCCTCTTTAGCCACAGGTGAGGTCCCAGAGGACTGGAGAATAGCCAATGTTTTTCCTCTGTTAAAGAAGGACAGAGACAAACCAGAAAATTATAGGCCGGTGAGCCTTGCGTCAATGGTAGGGAAACTATTGGAGAAAATTCTTTGGGTTTAGGATTTATATGCATCTGGAAAAGCATGGACATATTAGGGATAGTCAGCATAGCTTTGTGCAGGAGAGGTCATGTCTTACAAACTTTGAGTTTTTGAGGAGGTGACAAAGGTGAATGATGAGGGTAGGGCAGTTGATGTTGTATATTTAGTAAAGCTTTTAACAAAGTCCCTCATGGTAGGCAGATCAAGAAGATTAAGGCACATGAGACTCATGGAGACTTAATAGATTGGCTTGGCTGTAGAAGACAGAGGGTAGTGGTGGAGGGATGCTTTTCTGACTAGGTCTGTGACCAGTGGTATTGCACAGAATCATTTGGAATGTAAATGTAGTTGGGTAGATTAGTAATTTTGCAGATGACACAGAGCTATACATAATGAGGAAGGTTGTCCCAGGATTTGGCAGGATGTAGACCAGTTGAAAATGTGGGCATAGAAATAGTAGGTGGAGTTTAATACAAACAAGTGTGACGTGTTGCACTTTGGAATGTCAAATGTAAAAGGAAGGTATACAGTAAATGGCAGGACCCTTGGGAGCATTGATATAGAGAGGTATCTTGGTGTGAGTCTATAGCTCCATGAAAGTGTCAACACATGTAGATAGGGTGGTAAAGGTGGGGTATGACATAATTGCCTTCATTGGTCAGGGTGTTGAGTATAAAATGGGTGCCTGGAATGTGCTGCCAGGAGAGATGGTGGAAGTAGATACAATATTAACATTTAAGAGGCATTTGAACAAGCGGGGAGTGGAGGGATATGGATGTTATGCAGGCAGATGGGATTATTTAGATTGGTATAGTCAACACTGTCATTGTGGGCTGAAGGGCCTGTTCCTGTGCTGTACTGTTCTAAGTAATCGCTTTTATCATATTAGTAAATGTGGCAACTAAATTATGAATAATAATGATCCAAAACAATGGAACATTAGTCTGGTTTGGTTATGGAATAAATTTTGCACAGAACATTGGGAGAATTCCCTTGCAGTTTATTGGCTATTGTGATAGGATCATTTACATTCACTTGAACAGATGAGGCCGGAGTTTAGCATCTCATGCTAAGGATTGTGATTCTGTCAGTGTAGCAATTCTTCAGTACTCTTGAAGCAAAGTCCAGAGCATGGGTTCAGGTTTCTGTGATAAAGCTTCAGGTAATTCCTGTCAGAGTTCGGAGTGCTACTGGAGTGGTAAGCTGGTAGGAATAGCAAAATAAAAATATTTGTATATAGTTTTCTTTCTTCCTGTGACTATAATCAAAACTTTAAGTTGGGGGAGGGGGAGTTTACTTTTTTTTTCAGGGCTGTTTGTGAGATGCAGCATGTATAATGCCCTAAACAATAAAGGTTGATACAATAGAGTTCATTCCCAGATCTTGTTAACTATCTCAGCTGGACGGCAATGTAAAGAGGAGCTAAAATTCATCTTGGTGGCTTGGAAATGGGTGAGGATTCCTGCTTCTGATCTCTGTCCAGTAATCATTGCTTGAACTTGTATGAACCTGCTGTGGACAAAATATGTCTGGGCTATAATGTTCCCCTGGTCTCCCACCAAGAGTCATAATCGTAAGTGCTGCTGTCTGGGTTCAGATAGGGGCAAGAAACTGCACAATGCAATTTTAAAAGAATAACAGATTTTAGTGTTCTGTAAGCAAACTAAGATCAAAGAACTTTCAGTTATTGAGAATCTGAAATAAGATAAACTACTGGAGTATTTGGCAGGTTGGGCAGCTTCTGTGGAAAGAGAAACAGTTAACATGTTGGGTTGGATCCTTCATAACTTTTGATCTTTTTCCATTAATTTCTGTTAGAACTTGCATCTGATGAAGTAAATTAGTCATTACTGTAATTTTCCCCTGGTATCTCCTTGTGATTCAATAGAATGCCAAAGAAGCATTTTGACCTGAAACATTGTTTCTCTTCCCACAAATGCTGCCTAACCTGCTGAGTGTCTCCAGGCACTGTTTTATTTTATTACTTGTATATTCAGGCTTGTAGATCTCTAATATGGAATTTTGTAGCGGTTGCTACCGCGGAATAAAGAAGACTCTACTCGGAGGGTTGCCAAACAGAACTCGTTTATTTTCCCGCCTTGCGCGGGCCCTTTAAGGGAGAAAACTCCCGCCCAAAAAAAACCGGCAATGACGTAAGTCCTACGTCATCAGGACTTTCCCGCGCGCGGGTTCTCCCCGTCGCTCGGAAAGACGAGGCCCGCCGCCATCTTGGGCCTCGTCGCTCCGACACCACGCGACCCGACTGCCGAGCCGGTTCGCCCGACTAGACGGTGAGTCGCCACAATTTGATAAATTAAGTAGCCCCATCACACTTGGTATTTGTACCTGAAAGTGTTATTTTCATTTCTAGACTGTAACAAATTTTTAGCTATTTTCTGGGCTCTGATTATTGAATTGCAGACTTTCGTCCTTGTTCTAGGCATGCTTCCGTTGCAAGTTGGACATGAAGAAGGGTGACCCAGCTGTGTATGCAGAGCGTGCTGGCTATGACAAGCTGTGGCATCCTGCTTGTTTTGTCTGCTGCGTCTGCAGTGAACTACTCGTGGATATGATCTACTTTTGGAAGAAGGGAAAACTGTACTGTGGTCGTCACTACTGTGACACTGAAAAGCCACGCTGTGCTGGCTGTGATGAGGTAGGAAAATTTTTGTTTGGAAAGGTAGACGAGTGCACAATTTCAACGTACCTTTGCTATATTTTGTATCATAGAAATCCAGTTGCAC
Organism: Pristis pectinata; assembly: GCF_009764475.1. Lineage (NCBI taxonomy): Eukaryota > Metazoa > Chordata > Chondrichthyes > Rhinopristiformes > Pristidae > Pristis > Pristis pectinata. The sequence goes on from NC_067419.1 coordinate 27,825,884, forward strand.
ATGTAGACTTTTTAAGAGCAGTAATGGCATACTGTAGTTATTCTTCCATTAAAAAATGTAATTTTTGAATCTTTCTTTTAATTTTGTCATTCTCCCAGCATTCAATGAGATCTATTGAATCCCTTGATACAAAACCTGAAATAACTACCTCTAGCTAAAATCTTACTCGTCTTCACCTTTAGAAAAACATAACAGTTGAGAATTGGATTGTCATTTACAAATTTTGCGGTAAAATGCACTTGTATACCAAAACAGCTATAAGATTTCAAAATTCCACTCAATGCAATGCCTATACCTCATTGATCTTAAATTTCTTCAAATCACTTTGAATTACCAAAAGCAGTAAAAAGACAAAGGCAGTAAATGTATATGCAAGTCTGCAATAAAACCAGAAAATGCTGGAGACACTCAGGCCAGGCAGCAGCTGCGAAGAGAGAAACTGAAAAATATGTCTCTTGTCCTTTTTTGATGAGCCATTTCTTCAAGTGAATCTTATTGTGTTAATAAGGATGTGACTTTGTGCTCAATATCTTGGAAAATGGTTTTGTAGGGATCAAACAGAACCGCTTATAAATGTGCAGTACACCCCCTTTGTAATGGTGAGGTTGTGTTCTTAGAAAAGCATCTATGTATCTCTACTTTCAATAACATAAACCCAAGATTTGTTGTTTCTTTTGCATTTTTTTCTTGCAAATTCTGTAAGAACAAATTTGATTCTGTATTATTTTTTTAATAGTGATTAGTGAATTTGTCAAGGGTGAATTTCTGTTCCCTGAACTGCCATAATGTGGGATTTACACTATATAGTCTACTTCATGATCACCTGGACTTTAGAGAGCAAGTCAGTTTGCACTTTAGGCTGTAAACCACAGAACAAGTGTCTTTAAATAAGCAAATGACGGGAGGAAGGGAGAACACCATATTTCTAGAGCTTGAAACTTGTTTCTCTTCCATTTTAAAAAATGATGGCAAGATGCTGCACTTTACTGACAGTGGTGGCTTTACTGAAACTGGCCAACAGTCTGCTCATAACTCTGAACACCTTGATAGCTTTCACAAGTGGTATTCCAAAGTGAAGTTGAATGTACATAGCTGCCAATATACTACTTTAATCCTTTTGAAGCTTAAAACTGGAATGTAAAAAAATTAAAAAGATGCCTTCCAGCATGAACAGATCAAGCAGATAGCTCCTTAACCCACAGGTCACCACCCCTGCTCAGAGGTGAGACTGCAGACCAACTGTGTGTTGAGAGAACTTCAGTAAATAGTTTAAGTGACTTCTACTTGCTTCAAATATCCTGCAAAGGAATAATGCCTTTTAAGGTGAGATTTTCCAGACTAGAAGGCCATGCACAATCATGCGAGGGGGGGAAAAGTGCCTTGCAGGAGCTAAATATAAAAGAATGAGCTGTATGGATAATTCAAAAGTGGCAACAAAGTTGAAATTGTGATAGATTTCCTAGATATCATAAAGTGAAAGTAGCTTTGATTACCTAATTCCATTTTCTGCCATTCTGCATTTGTTACTAAACAAGGATTTGGAATGAAATTGGTTACATATTTTCCTTTGGAAAGAGATTAAAATTGGTAACAAAGCATTTTCTTTAAGTGCCTACTTCATCAGGTACAGTATATCAGTGTCCTTAGACAGGTACTCATGATTCCCGGTGCCATTCTGGCCTTCTGGGGAAATCAGATAGCAAGCTATAGCTCCCCCATGCATTGGTCCCTTGTAAGGCTGCCTATTCACATAGCGTGCAAGAACCTGTTGACTGCAAGACCTGACCTTTCCTAAACTCTTTATATCAGTGGAAAATTACTCATAGTCAAAATCCACAGGGAAGCCATTGTTATAAACTGAGTTCAACTGTTTTTTTTAAAAGTCTGAAACACCAAAAGCAAGTTAAGTATGCATGTGTTAACCTTTTCATTGCTGAGGTAATCATGAAAGAAAAATGTGGGGTACTGTGCACAATTAAATATACTCTACAATATCCAATTTCCTACCTATAAACTAGCCATAGTTGAGGGAGCAATTTTTAAATTTAATTTTCCTTTTAAATGCCTACCCATTAATATTTTAAAGCTCAAAGCAACATTTTTCATAAAAACAATATGAAATTGTAGACAATAATGCTCAAGTTTGGTGGAATAAGTTTTGTTTTATTTAATCATGATCATTTAAGTGGACCAACAGTAAAAGCATGGATATTTGGCAAATAAGAAACAATGGGTTTCAACTCGTGTTTTACCTGATTCTATGAAAAAGACTCATTTTAAACAGATGAATAATAAATGTAACCAGCTGCTCTTATGTAGACATATTTATTTATACAAATCTGCAGTGGGAATATGAAAACTATATTTACAAATAACTTATTTTCCAAAAACCCCTCTAAAGGTGCTTTGCCTCACCTACTAAATGGCATTAGTGTCAAGTTATTCTCCCAGTAGTCTGCAATGTCATAGGGGATGCAGGTTCATTGCTTGTTATTTCCTGTAACACAAATTTACAATAAGACCTAAATCTTCCATTTTCTTCTGGTTTTCACTTCTGGCCCTGCACTGTAGGTGGCACTGTTGTACATGTTCTGTTCATCTGCCCATTGGCCTGATGTCTTGTCCAAGTCTTTAAAGCATGTTTTTTTGGCTCACTGATTTGCACTTTACCATGTGCAATTCACTCAAACTTGCCACATCACTGACTAGAAATTAAAAGCTCATATCTGGAATTCCACAAAGAATTTTTCATGCAATTGTTTGTTTTTTTAAGTGAAGATAGGATTTCTGTTTATCTCACACACTTCCACTTTATTCTTGTGTGAGAATCTTACATTTCTCATAATTTATTAGTCAATCAGTACCACGAAGTTCAACTAGAAGGCCTGTGGTTGATTATTAACTTCCACATAATTGCACTTGACCAGAATGCAAACTCTTTCACCATAACAATTGGTATCATCTATACTTTGGTTCCACTTTTACTACTTAATCCTGCCATATTCCACTTGCTCCTAATCCTGTCAGTACAGACAGCAAGGGAGTTAAAATGCAGTTTTGTAATAAATGCCAATCAACATTTGAGAACCAACCTCTGGTTAGACCACACTTGGAGTATTATGTTTTTTTTGGAGTGATGCAGGATGACAGGAGACTTGATAGAGGTTTTATAAGATTGAGGGGCATAAACAGAGTGGACAGCCATCACCACCTTCCCAGGGTGGCAATAGCCAATACCAGAGGACATCAGTTTAAGGTGAGTGGAGGAAAGTTTAGGGGAGATGTCAGAGGTAGGTTTTTAGGAGTAGTGGATGCCTGGAACGCACTACTGGGGGTGGTGGTAGTGGCTGATACAATAGGGACATTTAAAGGACTCTTAGAGCAGCACATGGATGTAAGAAAAATGGAGGGTTATGGGCTGTGTAGGAGGGAAGGGTTAGATTGATCATAGAGTAGGTTTATATAGGTCAGCACAACATGGACCAAAGGTCCTGTACTGTTCTCTGTTCTCCTGATGCTGAATGTACTCTCCTGGTTATTTGTGACTCCATGCAATGTCAAATTTCTGTACCTGTGTGGACAGAATAATGGACACAGGCATCCTCTGATCAAGTCCACATCCCTGTTACTGTGATTCCCAGTGTATTAGAGTTTGCTTTGCAAACTTCATTTTTGTTTCTGTAGATCCCCTCCTCTTTTCAGAAACATTTTGCATTTATTTTGATTTTAATGCTGGTTGGTTCCAAAAGGGGGAATAAAGCAGCAAAAATCTTGTTTAGGATTGTATCTGTTACCTTAGCACACTAGGGGATATGAATTAATCAAATTACTTTTGTGAGTTTCTTCATTCTGGAACTTGTAATTGCAATAATTATATTCTTTTGTAATACCTCACATTGTAATCAATTAATGTTGAGCCAAATTCGCTGCTCTTATAACTGCCATCTTTCTTTCTCATTCCCCAGCTAATATTCAGCAATGAGTATACCCAGGCTGAAGGCCAGAACTGGCACTTGAAGCACTTCTGCTGTTTTGAATGTGACTGTGTCCTTGCAGGAGAAATTTATGTGATGGTGAACGAGAAACCCATCTGCAAACCTTGCTATGTGAAGTTTCATGCTGTGGTAATGTATCTTACTAGAATGACTGAGTACAGTATTAAAGTTAAATGGTCAGAAGGAAGATTGATCTGCCCTTGAGAATTGAATGATTTTCAGTTAACACTTCAGTTGAGATGGCATTTACGAAAAGTGCAGCTGATGGACTACTTGAAAACTTATTTTTGGCATTTTGTGTCAAGTAAAGCTGTTTTTGTTCAGGTGTCCATGTACTTTTATGAATCCAGGCTTAATTTTGAAGGTGGAAACTGCAGCACCAAAACATTTGCTATATATCAAGTTCAGTAATTAGCTATTTGCAAAAGATATGGACTGTTCTGTTATCAATATAATTATGAATAAAGTAATTCATTGTCATAAACTAGTATAGCACAGGAGGTGACTATTTGGACCAATGATTTGGCTCTGAGGTATCGAGTTAGCTCCATTCAACAGTTCTTGCCCAATATTTTTTTTATTTCATATACTTGTTGAATTTGAAAGTCAGCATTGAATCTGCTTCCACTGCCAAATCAGGCAGTGCTGTCTATATCCTGACCGCTCTTTCCATATTTAAAAAAAAATCATATCCCTTGATTTTGTTAATTACCTCAAATTCTTATGTACCATATCATTCATAATTGAAGAAAAATCACTAAGTATAATCATTAAATTTTATGTTGGATTTCTTAATCTTTAGTTCATGGAAAAGATTGTAAAAACCTGATTTAAGTGTTTTATCACAAAACTGGTAAAGATCTAAAATATTGAGAATTTTGTCCGCTTACCCAAGAATATCAGCTGTCTGATATACCTACCTCCCACATGTCAGTTCTGATGACTTTGTAACTGAATTTATGGAGATGGGTTTCACTGGTGTCCAATGCTGTCCCACACAATTGGCCAACCATGAGCTGTCGATAATAAATTTCTCCCAGTCTCTGAGACACGGAAGGGTTGAAGTCAAGTTTTCCACAATAACCAAAGGTTTGAGGTCATTCACGTCCATCTGACATCTATCCATAACTATTATAGCAGGGATAATTTGTAGTTCAACAAGAGATCTGATGTGCTTTGAGTTGGCAATTAATCAGTTTGGTCGAGTTCCTGAATTGGAAAGAGCCACGGACACTGTTCTGTTTGAATGTATAGTCATACAGCAAGGAAATGGGCCCTTCAGCCCAACTGGTCCATGGCAAGCAAGATTCCCATCTAAGCCAGTCCCATTTGCCCACAGGAGCAAAAACATAAAACAGTGAGATTTGAAGGGAGAAGCTGTATCCAGAAGGCATGCAGAAAATCATTTTTGAAGTTGGATATTGCATAAAAGAAAATGATGTCAAAAAGCAAGAAAATCTGATGCAAAAGGCCAAAGCATGATGTTCTGGATGGGAGAGAAGTGAACTAGTGTTAAATGGCTGAGGTTCCTTGCTGATCCAAAATTTGTCACCAGTACCAACTCTTGTGGGTGTAGCCATTGCTGTGTCGCCACAACCCTAATGAACACTTTGAGAAATTTGGCAACTATCGCAATTGTGCTTCCTTAGAAAAGGAGCTGCTTTTATAATATGTGGTCAGAAAGTGTGTGTATTTGGAATGTGAGCTAATTGGCAATGGGGAGTGAGGATGCAATTGAGAACTAGATATCTTAAAAACAAAACTCCATGTTAATACTTGCCACATTTTGAATCTTTAGAAAGAAGCCACCAGAATCTGTGCAACCATTATTTCATTCCTTACATCAATTTCTCTTTTTTTTTAGGTGTGCCAGGGCTGTCATAATGTCATTGATCCAGAGGCTCAGCGTGTTACATATGGGAACTACAACTGGCATGCCATTGCTGAATGCTTCCTGTGCTCCTGCTGTGGCAAATGCCTGATTGGCCAGAAATTCATGCCAGTGGAAGGAATGTTGTTCTGTTCAGTGGACTGCAAGAAGAAGTTGATGTCCTGAAGAGGCAAGATTAATGGCAGCTAAACTAAATGCTGAGTGTGGCATTTTGGTTGTATCATCTAAATTCTGGTACTGGTGGGTTGTGAATTGAGGAATTGCTCTGATTTCAAAACATAGGAATATGCTAATGAAAGTAGTAAGTGTTGCATGATTGTAACTAAGGAATTTGTTAATGCATATGCATGTTGGTGAAATCACCTTTTTGAAAAACCATTTGTATTTTATGCAGCTGTATACTCTGAAGATCAAAGCTGGAAACTTCATTTACAAAAATGTAAGACATGGTGTTCCTTTTCAATACAAAGTAGATGCACATTCAGACAAAGTACCTTTTTTTGTATTTCCTTTCACTTAAATAAAAGTTCAATTAATCTATTTTTCCCCTTGAATGTTCTAATTCAGACATGAGCTTCTATTGTGCATGAGACTTGGAAGTTAAAATGCCTGTGGACACTGAATTTCTCCAGTTTAAATCTCACATACCAGTGAAGTGGGGACTAAATTCTAGGTTGATTCTCAAGGTGGGTATTGACTAAGTGCAATACTGCTAGATGTGCTGATTTTTCCAGATGGAGTCATAGTAATACAGCACAGAAACAGGCCCTTTTGGCCCAACTTGTCCATGCCAACCAAGATACTGATCTAAGTTAGTCCCATTTGTCACACTTAAACAGATCAGTGGTTAGAAATGTTATGATATTGTGGCAGCTTTGTGTATACATTGCCTGTCAGGATTTGTACATTAGTGAATACAGCTCAAAAGTACTTCATACCTGAAAGGTATAACACAAGTACAATTCCTGTTCTCTTCTGCTAAGCTGATGTTTACAGCTCACTAGCATGTCAGGCACACAGCCAGCATGCTTTGGCTGCATGCCTGTTTGGAGGCTGGGAAATTGAGCTTCACTGACAACACTTAAAGGCACACAGTGCCCTTTGCAAGCATAGCAAGTGTCTGCAGTGGAGGTGCCATGAAGTTGAGTTTCTCCATTCCACGTCTTTCCAGTCCACCCCCTGCTACTTCTACCCCTACACTGTGCGCTTTTCAAATTGTGGCTGCTTTCATCTCTTGTTCTTTGCATTGGAAGCCCGGCTTTCCTGAAGATGTCTCTATCTAGCCCTAGCAAACACCATCTGAGAAGGGCAGGTTATTGGGTGGACCAGAGTTGGAATGTTCAAGCAGTGAAAACTTTATCCACAAATGTGCAGGAGAGAAGGTATCTGGAGCCCATCCTGCTCTACCACCACCTGTTGCTCATGATGCCACAGTTATGCAACATATAACAAACAATCATACACTTCTACAAATCTCCCAGGTATCCCTGACAGCAGATGTTTGGCTGGAAGCTTGGCTTTCATGTTAACTCTACTGGATTATTGATGTGTCTCCAGTCACAGCAGCAGGGGACAGGTCTTGTCACCCTGATAGCTTGTTTGGGATTTTGCTGGTAAACTAGTGAACTTTCATGTGCCAGGAAAACCAGGTAGACTTGCATGGCAGAGCAGTCTGGATGGTGAGTGGAATTCCTTCATTCACAAATGTAGTTAGATGAGAATAGAAGACATGCAAACCAATCAGGGGCAATCATCAGCTGCCTCAGAAACTGAAATAGGGCTGAAGCCTAGAACAGTCTTTGCCTGCTTTACTCTGCCCAGTGGAAGTGAGGTGGTTGTTTCCACCCCTCGTAGAATCTTTGTGTTGCTAATCATCATCAGGCCCTTAGGATACTGGATGACTTGCGACCACTCTAATTCTTTGGGCTCTGAAGTGACTGATACAGCCATTATGGGACCAGCACACAGTAGCCGATGCACAAGCAGACAGTTTGAGATGATGTACTCCTACCACCATTTTTACTGAGCTTATGTTCCTGACAAATGGACTTAGTTAACCAGTGCCATCCTCAATATACCTTCTCCATTTGAGCAGTCAGGGGCCAAGGATGTTGCACCTTTGAGGTCTCTTGCAGTCTTGGCTCCTGCTTGGGGGAACAACATGATCTAACTATTAATGTGGCTGAAGGCTGAGCAGTCTTGGCCTATTTTACTCCTTCCATGGAACGTGGCAAGTTCTTGTTCTGACTTGCAGACTTTTTATAATCTCCATAATAACAAGTAGATAGCAAACTGCTAGGTAGCACTGAGGTCCCCTGTTGCAGCCAATATCACAAACAGTAGTTTTTACGTGATGCTTCACTACCCAAAATGGGTCACTAAAACCCTTCTGTTGAGTCAAACCAAGGGAGCCAACACCATCTCTCACCTTCCTGGAGACCAATGCTGCCAGAAACACTCCTTCATGAAGACAAAAGAGACTGCAAATGCGGGAATCTGGAGCAACAAAACATCTGCTGGAGGAACTCAGCAAGTCAAGCAGCATCTGTGGGAGGAAAGGAATTGTCAATGTTTCAGGTCCTCCCACAGATGCTGCTCAACCCACAGATGCTCCAGCAGATTGTTTGTTGCTCCTCTCATTCATGTTGTACAGGAGTAAAGGTAGAAGCAAAAACAAAGAAACAAGCTGCTGGAGGCACTCAGCAGTTCAGGCAGCATCTGTGGAGGCAAAGGTAGGATGTTATTCTGCTGACAAGCAATACTGTATGCTCCAACTCCTGTGAACTTAGCCGGGGAGGGGATTGGGTGGGGCCTGGAGGAAAGAGGGGGCAAGGGGTGACTGAGTGGAAAAGAGGGACAATGCAATGATAGGGACAGAGTCTGGACTTGGCTCCTTTTCATTTGACGTGGGGCTCAAATCAGTTTGCTGCACACTCACCAACCACTGCACCTCAAAAGGAAAGACACAGCTCTGAAGATTCAGATCCAATAGGAAACCAGGGGCTTAAACAACAGCTGATTCATGGAAGGTCTAGCAACCTCTCTCCTCCCTTCCCTCTGCCATTCACCATCCCTCCTGCACCTTCTGTCTCAGACTTTCTCCTCTTGCTCATAAAAACAAAACTTTTGCACCAAAATGCTGAATGCCATAAAAATATCTAAAAATCAATTCATTATTACTCAATGATAACAGGCATTGAAACTTTAAAAGACAACTGGTCGATCTGACAAATGGGAAACAATGTCATGGTAAAAGTTAGATGAGTCTTGAAGGGCACTTGCCATTTCTGTGTCCAGTTGCCAAAGTATTTAAGAAACTGCATTTAAGATTATAGTCATGGGCATTCATGGTCATATGGTGTGTTGTCCAATTACTGGTTTGAGGTTCAGATCCGGAGGAGGTATTTAACCAAAATCTGCCTACTTTTAGATGGCCACAAAGGATCCCAAGATACCATCTGAAGAATGAAGGGACATTCTCACCACTGGGTCCTAATGCACGAGTTGTAAAGTGCTGGTATACAGATACAGCAAGCAATAAAGAAATTTAACTGAATTTTGATGTTTATGGCTGTGGGAACTGATGACAAAAGTAGTAAAATTATATATGGTAATGGTGAGACTATATATGGGGTGCTGGGGTATAGGTCTTCTTATTTAAGGAAAGATGCAAATACACTGGAACCACTTCAGAGAGGTTTTACTAGGCTAATACCTGAAACGGGCAAGTTGTCTCATGAGCATGAGGAAAGATTGAGCAGGCTAAGCTTGTATCTGCTAATATTTAAGAGTGAGAGAGGCTTGACTGAAACATACAAGATCCTGAGGGGTCTTGACAGGGTGGCTGTGGAGAGGACATTTCCTCTTGTAGGAGAATCTAGTACTGGTGGTGGGGTAAGTCACTGTTTAAAAGTTACTGATTGCCCACTGGACACAGATACAAGATGAAATGTTTTCTCTGAGTGCCAAAAGTCTTTGGAACTCTCAAAGGCTCTGCTTTACTGCCCTTTGATGGAATATTTTTAAGGCAGAAGTAGATAGAGTCTTGATAAGGGGACGAAAGGTTACTGCAAGGGGACAGGAATGTGGAGTTAGTTACAGTCAGATCCATCAAGATCTTATTAAATGACAGAGCAGGTCTAAGGAGCAACACTGCCCACTCCTGCTTCCAATTTGTATCTTTGTTGTCTATGTGTGGATCCTGGTTAATATTTATTCCTCAATCAGCACAGTTAGCAGATTTTGTGTCACTACCAGGGCTGTTAATAGAAGCTTGCAGTAAATAGGCCATAATGTGTCCTACATAACTATACCTCAGAGCTACTTGATTAGTTGTAAATGAACTTCTGGGTGTCCTAAAAAGGACACGAAAGGTCTCTTATAAACCAACTTCTTAGCAACAGCTGCCTTGATAAAGCAACAAATGTGGAGTCCATAATTAAGTATTTCCATAAATGTCTCTAATACCTCCATCGTGTTCCCTAGACGTCTATGAAGGAACCCGATTCAAAAGAATGGAAGGCACAATCTGAGCAAACTCTGCCTCCTGCCCTAACCCATGTTCAGCCCTCAGTTACTATTTTACAACCATAGCTTGGACATAATGCAATGCGGTTTTTTTGGTCATCGTTTCTAAACAATATTGTGGCTGTTTTGCTGAAGGACAGTAGAAAATGATCAAAAATTAATGAACTCCAGCTGCCATCCTCCATATGCTGTTACATTTATAGTAAACTAACATGGAATAATCCCGAGGAGTCTCTCCACTCAGTATGTTTTTGATTCCGTCTGAATTGAAATTTCTTTTTAGGTAGCCTAGTTATTCACAAATAACTTTATTTTAGTTTCTTAAAATTAATAGGCATTAATTCACAAGGCTGTCTTTAGGCTTATATTTAACAGACCTAATTTTAGTCCATCTTTTCCCTTGCAGTCATTGAAGATATATTTTGGGTGGGCGGGGGGGGCGGAATTAGTTCTTCTTATTAATTCCTATTGGTGAGCGACTAATAGAAAGCTCAGTTTTCTATTGCTCTTGTAAGTGCACCAAAAAGTTCAAGATAATTCATCAAGTACTTCATATTGTGAATATTTTAGCAGAGCAACTCCGTCTGAAGTTAAGCAATACTTATTGAATAAACAGTGCTCCAGGGGTGGGGAGGTAATTATTTGTAACATGTCAAGGTTCTGATAAAAGAGTTCTTCCAGAGTTGAGACACGTTAAGCATTGTACTGCTTGGGACGTGCAACATCCATTGACATCACAATGAGCTTGTACACTTTACACACAGCTTTATCAGTCTTCACTATAAGGGTTACAAGTGACATTCCAGAAATAGTTGCAAATAAAAAGTGGAATGGAGAGGCAAAATTGAGAACATTAATCACTGGGGAAATGAAACTGAGCAAATTGTTGGAGGTGCATATGACAATTTTCTGGTTTCTGATGGAATTTTTTCTCTGGTCTTAAAAGAAATGATTAGTGAAACAGCTGATGCATTGATTTCAATTCTCCACAATTCTGGAGAATAGGGGTAGGTTGCATTAGACTGGAAAGTAGCAAATGTAACTCTTATTCAAAAAAGGAAGGGAAACAAAAAAGAAGAAATTATAGACCAGTTATCTCAATATCCATCACAGCAAAAACTAGAAGTTGCTAAAGATGTTATAACTGGGCACTTAAAAGAATTCAAGGTAATCAGGCAAAGTCAATATGGTTTGGTGAAAGGGAAATGGAGATTCATATTGCCTCCTCATCATTTTAATATCCTTTCTCAGTTCCCTAATTTTTGTATTCATTGTTTTCTGTTGGCATAAGTTTTACATGCTTCACCATGACATGCACTTTAATCTTACTTAATTTATACACAAAACTATCTTTTGATGCACCTCTTAAAAATAATTGACTCTATTCTCATATCATCTTATGCAGAAAGATTCTTCTCTTCTGATCTCTCTTCGTCTTTGCTCACACTTTCTCCCCAGTGATTTTGTCTGACCCCTTCATATCACACTTGGTTTTCTAGTTCCAGTATTTTTTGGCTATTTGTCATCCTTCGCACAATTTGAATCAAGAATATGAAAGAAAGAGAATTGTATTACAATTGTGGCAGATCCCAGTGTAATGCCAGGCCTTTGCCAGTATTGCAAGGATCAAGTCTCCACACAAATCATTTACTCTTCCAACTTTCAAAACCTCTACATAGAAGCCAACGTCATTTAGATTATCACAGATTATTAATTTGTCAATCTGAGATTTTTTTCAGTACTAACAAAACTGTAGTGGAAAGCAAGGAATGGAATAAATCTTACATATGGCAAGTAAACTTTAGATGGTGGAACCACAGAACATTTATTTCATTGGGAGGTGATCATTCAGTCCATCATATACACATTAGTGGAAACAAAGCTGCCCAGCCTGATCCTACCTTCCTATGGCCCTGCAGGGCACTGCTTTTTAAGTACACATCTAAAGGCTACCCTGGCCCTACACTCATCTCTGGAGCGTCTGGACAGTAAAGACACCTACATTAGACAATTGTTTATTGACTACAGCTCCGCCTTCATTACCATAATTCCAAGCAAACTTATCACCAAACTCCAAGACCTGGGACTCAACACCTCCCTCTGCAACTGGATCCTTGACTTCCTGACCAACAGAGTGCAGTGAGGATAGGCAGCAACACCCCTGGCACGATTATTCTCAACACTGGTGCCCCACAAGGCTGCGTCCTCAGCCCCTACTCTACTCCCTATACACTCATGACTGCGTGGCCAGATTCTGGTCCAGAGCCATCTAAAAGTTTGCAGATGATACCACTGTAGTGGGCTGGATCTCAAATAACGATGAGTCGGAGTACAGGACAGAGACAGCTTAGGTGACATGGTGTCATGACAACCTTTCCCTCAATGTCAGCAAAACAAAAAGTCATTGACTTCAGGAAGGGGGGCAGTGCACATCAACGTCAATGTTTACATCAACAGTGCTGAGGTCGAGAGGGCTGAGAGCTTCAAAGAGTGAACATCACCAATAGCTTGTCCTGGTCCAACCACATAGACGCCATGGCCAAGAAAGCTCACCAGCGCCTTTACTTCCTCAGGAGGATAAAGAAATGTGCATATCCCCCTTGACACTCACCAATTTTTAATCGAAGCACCATAGAAAGCATCCTATCTGGAAGAATCACAGCTCGGTATGGCAACTGCTCTGCCAGGGACCGCAATAAACTGTAGGGAGTTGTGCTGAGCTGTGTCCACATCACGGAACTCAGCATCCCCTCCATGGACTCTGTCTACTCGCTGCCTCAGTAAAGCAGCCAGCATAATCAAAGACCCCATCCACCGAGACCTTCTATCTTCTCCCCTCTCTCATCAGGCAGAAGGTACAAAAGCCTGAAAGCACGTACCACCAGGCTCAAGGACAGCTTCTATCCTGCTATTACAAGATTATTGAACTTCCCTAGTATGATAAGATGGACCCTTGACCTCACAATCTACCTCATTATGACCTTGAACCTTATTGTCTACCTGCACTGCACTTTCTCTGTAGCTGTGACACTTTACTCTGCATTCTGTATTGTTTTACCTTGTACAACCTCAATGCACTGTGTAATGAATTGATCTGTACGAACAGTATGCAAGACAAGTTTTTCACTGTACCTCGGTACAAGTGTAAATAATGAACCGATTCTAAAATGCCATGTATTTCTGCCTCGAGACCCTTTCCAACAATGAGTTCCAGACCTTCTTGGTTAAAAAATATTGCCTCATGTCCCTTCCAATCCTTCTGCCAATTACTTTAAAATATTTACCCCTCTGGTTTTTAAACCCTCTGCTAAGGGAATAGGTCATTTCTATTTATTCTATATTGGCCCCCATATAATTTTATACATCTCAGTTTAGTAACCCATCAGCCTCTTGTTCCAAAGAAAATAATTTTAATTTATTTTTCCCCACTGCCACAATTTACCGGTCCTGGAAAATTGTAGCTACAAGAAAAGTTAGATAAACTAAATTTGTTTTCTCAGGAAACAGGAGATACAATTGAAGTGTACTAAAAATACTTTTGAAAACTGCAATAGATGCTTTGGTACAATAATTTAGTGCAATAATTTACCTTGAAGTTCTCATGTGCCAGATTTAAATGGATTAAATATCTTCAGCAGACATTTATTAACATGGGTCCAATGCAGATTAATTTCTATCCCATTGAATGTGCTTCATCTTTTTCTCAAGTACTCTTCTGGGAAACTCTCGAGCAGCAGAGAATTCCTGCTGCTAGTGTTTGAATAAATTACAGCTGGAAATGGCATTTACTAAGAAATGGAATTAAAATTTCAGAAACACCACTGAAATATTGGAGATGATTTTACCCATCATTCCCGAGTGCTGAAAGGGTTGAATCCCATTTTTATATTAACTATAGTAAGTATATTTATAAAAATAATACTTTTCAGCTGAAATGATTTATAATATGTAGACGTATATTGCAAGCACATACATGCAAAACTCCAACACAGTGAAACCACAATTGTGACAAAATTAAAGCACATGAACTGAATACAAGGCAATACTAATTACTTATACTTCTTATGCCAGGGAAACACCTTAGCCCAAGAAGCAGAGTTGTTTCCTTGGCAACCAATGTAAACATGACTTCAGAGCACAGTGAGAGAGAACCAACCTGAAGTAAATAGCAACATAGTAAAATGCAATTCCAAAAATACATCCCATTCAGTTCATGAAGTCCATGCCAGCTCCCAGCAGAGCAGTTTCATCTGTCCCATTCCTCCTCTCCTTACTTCCTTGTACCCCAGCAATTTATTCTCTCTTACACACCCTCAAACTGTCCTTTGATTCTTTCTATCTACTCCAAGGGGTAATTTACTGTAGCCATTTGAGTTACCAGCAAGTCTCTGGGATGTGGGAGGAAACCAGAATTCCAGGAGGAAACCCACATGGATGAAGGGGAACATCCATACTCTACACAGACAGCACCCGAAGTCAGGATTGAATCCAGATCTCTGGTGCTCTGAGGCAGCAGCACTAAGCCAAGAGAAAGTTTTTTGTTGCTAATTTGTTTCCACTAATATACATAAAAATATTCTCAGATATCTCAGGAATTTTTAAAATATAACAAAGTGAGCAGGATTAGTTTGTTCAATTGCCCCACTACCATTGTACAAGTCACAGAACAAATACTATACTTTCAGTGTTCTGTTGAACAGGAAAAGCACTCTAAATTTGAAAGAGAACAATAAAATAAGTCCAACATTTACATAAAACACCTAAACATTCAGAGACTCTGATGTAAATTGGTGTGTACAACAGTGATAATGATATGAACATGTATAACACATATAATAGTTAAATTGTGTTTTATTAGTCCTGGGCAGCACTACCAGGTATGAGATTAAAATTACAACATCAGGAAATAGTTTTTCATGAAGGTGAATGGAGTTTGGGCAAACACCTCAGTCCAAGAAGCAGAGTCGTTTCCCTGGCAACAAATATCAACATGACTTTAGAATGCAGTGAGAGAGAACCAACCCGAAGTAAATAGGCACGCGATAAAATACATTTCCAAAAATACACGAGTTTGTTATTGTATAAACAAAGCAAAATATCTGGCCTGGAATTCCTTTAAAAATAAAAAGGACCTTCAGAGTTAATTCCACCATTCAATTCCGTGCCTCACACTTCTGCAGGTTGGATGAAGGCAGACCATACATGGCTAAACAGGTAGATTTTATAGAGAGGCACAGACTGCAGATGGTGGAATCTGGAGCAACACACAAAATGCTGGAGGCACTCAATGGGTTAGGCGGCATCTATGGAGGGAAATAGACAGTTGACATTTTGGGTCGACACCCTTCATCTGGGCTGGGTCCAAAGGAAGGGTCTCAACCCAAAACGTTGACTGTCCATTTCCTACCAATAGATGCTGCCTGACCTGCTGAATTCCTCTAGCTTTTTATGCGTTGATGCAGATAGATTTTATATCCAATTTAGTCTGAAGAATCTTAAAGCAAAGATGATATGAAGGTCTCAAAAGTAATTAACTGAGCAAAACAAAAAAAACATGTATCAAGGCATCCTACCTTTCATTTCTGTGTTCTAATCACAGTTAATTATTTATGCAATAGACGTAGCTTTGCTTGTGAACTTTTGATTGCATTTGGCAGCTACCTACTTAAGTAATGTGTCAGCTGGTTTACTGCTCTCTGGGTTACAACATTGTCTGTAGTAACTTCCAGAGCTGGTCTGAAGGAGCCATTGGAATTGACAGTCATGCCTGTTGGTGCATTGTTCAACAATTCACTTCACAGTCAGAGAACCCAAACATTATACTTGTGACAAGGATGTGAAGTTGTGATAAATAACAGAAAGGAAAAACTTTCCAATGCTCTTGGGAAGAAACAAGGGAGAGTGAGCTAGCATAGGTTTGATGGACTGAAAGGTTCCTTATGTGCTATACCAGTGCGATATTAACCATCTTCCCACAGGAATCGTTTTTTTCTTGTCAAAACACATGCAGGATTGAAAAACAGAAAACAGTTTTATTGGTTTGGAACTAGAATCAAAATAAGAACATCCAAGGTAAGAAGAGATGCCAACCAATTATATCCAAGCATATTCTTGAAAAATTTAAAATCTGTTGATGGTGAATCACAAATCATTTAGTATTGAAAATTGCAATAAAAAGGCAAAGGGTCAAAGTAGAGTAGAAGGGTACAATGTTCATTGGAAGAATTTGGTCCACACAAGTTTGGATATGACTGTTTAACAACCACCATCCCATTCTTTCAGCTCCACACAAACAATCATTTTTTTTTATTGTTCTGGCAGTTTCCCAATTGGAATGTCTTGATTTCTGCCCTGTGTCTCTTCAATTTGCCATCAGAGTCAAATTCAGGTCATTAAGAACTTGGTTTCCAGACTGAGCAACATTTTCAGGCATTCGTTTTCCTACCAGCAACAAGTTCCAGTGGGCTAATCATCAAAGGCAATGGGGCAGTAAAGATGCTGACTCTGATTATGGTCCCATGTGAAATCTAACTAGGAATTGTATAAAGAGTGCAAATTGACAAGATTTAAGCCTAGATATTCTGACTTTCTGTTAATTGCTGCTTCATATCCATGAAGTGGCCTCTTCACCTGTTTCTTCTTAATTCGCCTGCATAATTCTGTACATTGATGTGGAAAGTAAAAGGGTAGTTTAGTGCTATAACTTATAGAAATTTGCACCACTAAAGAGTTTGCTGTAATTGTACACTGCAAGGCAAATACAGAAATTAAATGCAGCCCTTGGATCTTTGAAACTAGAAAGTGGGCTGCATTCTCAGTTGTGAAGCAGCCTACAATCATAAGAAAATTGGTAGCTTATGTGAAGGACTAGAGCCACACATTCAGTTCAACACATGAACATTATGCACAAACAATCCAATTTTGATTGTACTGTGATTGGATTTTTTCCTATCCATTTTTTACATTTCATTTTGTTGATAATCCCTCTATTGTAATAAAGCTGAATGTCCATCAAGAATCCATGAGCAAGGCTACAACAGACATGAGCTATGAAATCATTTGGATCTCAGGCCAATGGATTATGTTTCATAACCTTTATAAGTAAATGAAACAATTCTTTCTACATTTTCATAACTTTGCTGTTATAAATCTACTGTGGCAGAATTAACTAATATTTAGCTTTTATGTAACTGAAATCTGAACATTTATGTTTTATAGTTCAAATTTCATGTTTACAAAAAACTAAGACCATTCCTTACTGAGCATGCAACATATTTTGGCAAGTCTCAGGGAAACTTTAAACTGTAATAAAACTCAGCAGAGGAATGCACAGTTGCCATACAGGGCTGTAAAACTAATGAATACCAGCTCACTGAACTGAGATGTACCAGGGCATTATGAGAGAATGGTCAAGATTTAACAAGATGCGCTAAATCCATTCAAAGTATGTCATGGAAGCAATTCACTGTGAAGCCTGATTACAAGCAAATGAGTAACCCACTGTTCAATGATGCAAAGGCAAAGTAGTACAGATGTTGGAAATCTGAAATGAAAACAGAAAGTCCTGAAAATAATTCAATGGGTTAGACAGCATCTGTACAGAGAGATGCAGAGTTAATGCTGACTGGAGCTTAATTGGAATCAAAGATTGGCAGTGAAAATGGTACTTCAACAAAAAGTGACCGTTAAAGGAGAGATGGTTCAGCTACAGTGTATGTACATTCCCACAAGGGCAATTAAAGCAAAGCTCCAAGGATGGCAAAAAGATAGAGAATAAAATAAAGGACATATGGCATTTGATAATGCAAGTAAGAACCAAGCTGAATACAGTACTTTCAAGAAGTACAAGAAGAACTAAGAGGGCTAGAGATTATGAGAAAAGACTAGTGGCAAACGTTACAGGGAATACAATAATCCTACATGTGGACAGTAAATGGGTGATAAGAGGAGAAGAAGAGGAAAAAAAAACAAGGACTAAAGGAACTCTACATAAGGAGACAGACTGCATGGCTGAGCTATTCAATGAATCCTTTACAACAGTTTTTAACCAAGGAGGCAAGTATTGCTAGAGACTCAAAGGAAAAGATAGTGATAATATTAGACGGGCTAAAACTAATAAAGAGGAAGTCCTACGTTTGTTAGCTATATTTAAAGTGGATAAATCACATGGTCCAAATGAAATACATCCTAAATTGCTGAGGTACACAAGGATGGAAATATTATGAAAATGTAGAAAAAAAATACTGTTTCATTAACTTATAAAGGTCATAAACTATTGATCGTAGCTAATGTCTGTTGTAGCATTGCTCATGGATTTTTGATGAACATTCAGCTTTATTGTAATGGAGGGATTTATCAACAAGATGAGATTGCGAAGTGGGATAGGAAAAATACAATTACACAGGTACAATCAAAATTGGATTGTTTGTGCATAATCTTCTGAGCATCTGCACTTACTGGGGTGGTGCCTGAAGACTGGAGAATTGCAAATGTTACACCCTTGTTCTAAAGGATGGTTGTCAACCATAGGCCAATCAGTTTAACCTTGACAATGGGAAACTTTTAGAAATGATATTCAGGGACGGAATTAGCAGTTAATTGGATAAGTGTGGACTGATTAGGAAAAGCCAACGTGAACTTGTAAAAAGGCAAATTGTGCCTGACTAACTTGATAGAATTTTATTGGTAAAGGGATAGAGTTCCTGAGGTAAATGTGATTGGTGCATATAATATCTTGGCCATTTCTTTAAAAGGCATTTGATAAAGGTTGTCATCAATATTGAAGCCCATGTAATAAAGGATAGTGGTAGCAGGATGGAAAGTAGCTGTGACTGACAGAAAACAGTAGTAAAGAACAGATGTCTTTCAAACTGCAAGTATATAGTAGCGTTCCATAGGGGGTGGTATAAAGATCACAGCCTTATTCATTTCCAGATTAAAACTTGGGAAAGTGGTGAACTGTGCGGAGGAATAGTAACAGACTTCAGAAGGATATGGGCAGGCTGCTGGATTGAGCAGGTCGAATTAAATACAGAAAAAAGGCCAAGTGTTATATATTGATGGGAAGAATGTAAAGGAGCAATATAAATTAAACAGCAGAATTCTATGTGCCTAAAGTGGTGAACGTGGTAGTATAGATTTTCTTTTTAAAAAGTGATCAAGTAAATGGGACCTGGGTTTTATAAAGAGCAAGGAAGATGGTGGTGAATTTGTGGAATTCATTGCCACGGAGGGCTGTGAAGGTCAAATTATTGGGTGTGTTTAAGGCAGAGATTGATAGGTTCTTGATTAGTAAGGGAGTTAAGGGTTACAGGGAGAAGGTGGGAGAATAGGGTTGAAAGAAAAAAAGTTAGCCATGATTGAATAGCACAGCAGACTTGATGGGCTGAATGGCCTAATTCTGCTCCTATATCTTATGGTCTTATGACATGATGAAACCATAAAACATTTGTCCACATTTGGAATATTGTGTCAATTTCTGGCCGCTAGGAAAGATACAAATGCCTTAGAGGGGCTGCAAAAGAGATTTACTAGAATTAATACAGAAATTACCAACCTTAAATATGTGGATAGACTGGAGAAATTGGGTTGTTCAGAAGGAGGTCGGATTGAGGTGTTTAAAATCATGAAGGTTTTACAAGGTAAATTGAAACTATTCCCATTGGTGACAGGATTGAGAACTATAGGACATAGAATGAAGTTATTGGCAAAGGAACTAAAAGCAACACGAGGAAAAACTTATTTAAATAGTTGGAAGCTGGAATCCACTACAGGGGATTGGTAGGGGTGGGTTCAATCATGATGTTCAAAAAGGAACTGGATAAGTACTTGAAAGGAAACAAAAATTAGTAGGGCTAAGGGAAGGAGATGGGGAAATGGGACTGGTTGTATTGCTCTTGGGGAAAAAAAACAGTATGCTTAATGGATCTAATTGTCTTCTTCCATGCTGTAAACCTTCCTGTGATTCTGTTTTCCTGCCTGACCCACTGAGATTTTCCAACATTTTCTGCTTTTATGATCTCTTGTCAATGGAGAGCTGGGATACTTGCTGAAATGATGCTTTCTATAATGATCCATGAATTTCCTCTACCCATACAGGATCCTATAACCCAGTACACATAGCACCTTTGCTACATTATTTATAGTATCTGAGACTGCTTCTTTGGAACCTCCTTGTGACCTTTTACTTACTCTGTATGTGCCAATACATTCATGTTAACATATTCTATGCTGCAGTGGAGACCCAAATAAAATATGGCTTTTCATACTGGAATTCATTTGAACTCCCAGCACAAGACCTCCAAACATAATCTTTACTAAAGGGTAAATTTACTGATGTTGACTGCTTTGTGTTCAAAGAGAGAAAACCAAGGAAGGATCTCATTTCTCATCATTGATCCATTACATCCCCTTGATCAATTAGGAAGAGTATTAAATGTATTGAAGAAAAGACTGCAAGAAAAATAGTTAAACTTCAAGAAATTAAGTATTTCAAAATATCTGGTCTTTCTTTCTCCCTATCCAAAGTAAGTAGTGGTAATAATATGGTTGGTTCATTCTAGGGATGGTTAGAAAATTCTATATTTTTCAACACCAAGATTTGTTGCCTTTGAGACAGTCATGAATATAGATGCTAAATTGCCAAGACAAATCCATATTTTGAATATATTATTCAATGTCATATACCAGCCCTATTATATATATTAGAACATAGAACATTACAGCACAGTACAGACCCTTCTGCCCACAATGCTGTACCAACATTTTATCCTGCTCTAAGATCTATCTCCATCTGCCACTTCTCAGCCCAGGTCTACATTCTATCACTATCCTGTTGTAATCGACAGCAACCTTCTACACTATCCACAACACCACCAACCTTTGTATCATCAGCAAACTTACTAACCCACCCTTCCACATCCTCATCCAAGTCATTTATAAAAATCACAAAAAGCAGGGGTCCCAGAACAGATCCCTGCGGAACAGACCACTGGTCACCGACCTCCAGTCAGAATATGCTTCATCTACCACCACCCTCTGTCTTCCATGGGCAAGCTAATTCTGAATCCACACAGCCAAGTTTCCCTGGATCCCATTCCCCCCAACTTTCTGAATGAGCCTTCCACGAGGCATCTTATCAAATGCCTTACTGAAATCCATGTACACCACATCCATTACTCTACCTTCAACATGCTTTGTCACATCCTCAAAGAATTCAATCAGGCTCGTGAGGCACGACCTGCCTCTCACAAAGCCATGCTGACTGTCTCTAGTCACCCTAGGCTTCTCCAAATGCCAATAAATCCTGTCTCTAAGAATCTTCTCCAGTAATTTGCACACCACTGAAGTAAGACTCCCTGGTCTGTAATTCCCAGGGTTATCCCTACTCCCTTTCTTAAACAAAGGAACAACATTTGCCATCCTCCAATCATCTGGCACTACTCCTGTGGCCAGTGAGGACACAAAGATCATCGCTAAAGGCGCAACAATCTCTTCCTTCGCTTCCCGCAATAACCTTGGATATATCCCGTCTGGCGCCAGTGACTCATCTATCCTAATGTTTTTCAAAAGTTCCAGCACATCCTCTTTCCTCACGTCAACATGCCCTAGCGTATCAGCCTGTCATACGCCATCCTCGCAAACATCAAGGTCTCTCACTCTCTCTGGTGAATACTGAAGCAAAGTATTCATTAATGACCTCCCCTACCTCTTCCAACTCCAGGCACATTTCCTCTTTTATCCCTGATTGGTCCTACCCTCACTCTAGTCATCCTCCTGTTCTTCAAATACATGTAGAACACCTTGGGGTTTTCCTCGATCCTACTCACCAAGGCCTTCTTATGCCCCCTTCTAGCTCTCCCAAGTCCATTCCTAAGCCCTCTCCTGGCTGCCTTGTAACTCTCCAGAGCCCTGTCTGATCCATGCTTTCTAAACCTCAGGCAAGCTTCTTTCTTCCTCTTGACAGGATAGTCTACATCTTTTGTCAACCATGGTTCCTTCACTCTACCGTCCTTACCCTGCCTCAATGGGACAAACCTATCCAGAACCCCAAGCAAGTACTCCCTAAACAACCTCCACATTTCTGCTGTGCACTTCCAATTTTTCCCAGAGGTAACTTTAGGCCAGTACTGAATTGATGATAACTGCAAGATTTCTATCCAGTAATCTGATTGATTCAACCCAAATAATTATAGCCTTCCTGCTCCTGAAGAAACCACCCTCTCCATTAAAACACAGACGTTTTAAGAATGTGGGTGTCTGCACTACCCATTTAAATCACCTGTCAGCAGTCCTTTGACTCTTCATTGAAGTTATACCAAGTGACATGAAATCACTTCTTGATGGTGTGAAAGGAAGTTTCTCTATGAAGTTGGGCTATGGCTTCCTTCCACTTTATCTGTGATTTCAGTATTGCTGTGCGTAAGAAGTTACAGCACAAATCAAACCTCCTGCATGAAAAACATGATGATGCTGAGGAAATCAGCAGGCCAGGCAGCATCTATGGAGAAAAGCAGACAGTCAACGTTCCAGATCAGGACCTTTCTTCAGGACTGAAGATAGGAAAAGGGGAAGCCCAATATATAGGAGGGAAAAGCAGAGCAGTGATAGGTGGACAAGAGGGGAGGCGGGGTGGGCACAGGGTGGTGATAGGTAGATGCAGGCAAGAAATAGTGATCGGCAGGTGCAGGGGAGGAGGGGAGATCAGATCTACTGGGGGATGGGTCAAAGGTAACGAGGAAATAAAAAGGGGGGGGGTAGAAGAAAGAGAGATAGGTTGGGAAAAGGAATAAAAGAGGCATGGTTGGGAGTGGTTGTCAAGATTACTTGAAGTCGGAGAATTCAATGTTCATGCCAGTAGGCTGCAAGGTTCCAAGACAGAAAAGGAGATGCTGTTCCTCCAGTTTGCACTTGGAATTCTCCTGGCAGTGGAGGAGGCCAAGGACTGACACATCAGTGATAGTGTGGGAGGGGGAGTTGAAGTGACTGGCAACTGGGAGATGCAGGTCGCAGTTACGGACAGAGCACAGGTGTTCTGCAAAATGGTCACCTAGTCTGCATTTGGTCTCGCCAATGTAGAGGAGGCCACACTTGGAGCACCGAATGCAGTAGATGATATTAAGGGAGGTTTAGGTGAGTCTCAGTCTCACTTGAAAGGACTGTTTGGGTCCCTGGATGGAGGCGGTGTAGGGGCAGGTGTTGCACCTATGGCAGGGGCAGTGGAAAGTTCCTGGGGTGGGAGCGAGATGGGTGGGGGTAGAGGAGTGAACTAGGGATTTGCGGAGAGAGCGGTCACTGCAAAAGGCAGAAAGGGGTGGGGAGGGGAAGATATGCTTGGTAGTGGGGTCCCATTGGAGATAGCAGAAGTGGCAGAGAATGATGTGTTGGATACGTAGTCTGGTGGGATGAAACGAGAGGACAAGGGGGACTCTATCCCTGGGTCTGGGAGGGGTGGGGGTGAGAGCAGATGTGCGGAAAATGGCAGAGATACGGGTGCAAGCTTTCTTGACCACAGTGGCGGTGGGGGGGGGGGGGGGCGCGGTGGGGAAGCCAGTTAGTAAAGAAGTTGGACATCTCAGATGTCCGGGAGTGGAAAGCCACATCATGGGAGCAGATGTGGCACAGGCAGAGAAATTGAGAAAAATTGCAAGAGACAGGGTGGGAGGAGCTGTAATTGAGGTAGCTGTGGACATCAGTGGGTTTGTAGATGTTGGTGGATAACAAATCTCCTGAAATGGAGATGGAAAAATAGAGGAAAGTAAGAGAGGTGTCAGAGATAGTCCAAGTGAACTGGAGAGCAGGGTGAAAATTTGAGGTCAAATTGCTCCTGCACTTGCCCATAGTTATCACCATGGTGATTAAATCTGGAACAGTATCACAATGGTTTTGGGAAGGTCTATATTGAAAGCTGGATTGATACCTGTGGGACAGCTTTATGAAGAACTTCATGCAAAACACAAGTACCAGCTCCAAACATATTTAATGCTCCAGTCAGCAAATCATATCAAGGATTGCTGCCCCTTCCTTTGACAGCACACAGTTTGAGTCTTGCCACAAGGCAATGGTTACTGGGAAAGAGGATGACTCCAGTCCTGGACTAGTAATTGGTTTATTATTGCCATATGTACCGAGATACAGTGAAAAGCTTTGTTTGCATGCCATCCAAACAGATCATTCCATACATAATGTACACACAAGAGATTGCAGATGCTGGAATCTGGAGCAATGCACAAGATGCTGGAGGAACTCAGTGGGTCAGGCAGCATCTATGGAGGGAAATAGACAGTTAATGTTTTGGGTCGAGACCCTTCATCCAGACAAGATAAAGGGTCTCAGCCCGAAATGTCCACTGTCCATTTCCTTCATAGATGCTGCCCGACCCGCCGAGTTCCTCCAGCATCTCATGCGTCATTTGATACACATACCTCTCGCTAATACAAAAGGAAAAACAACAACAGAATGCAGAATACAGTGTTACAGTTAAAGACCAAGTGCAGTGCAGTACAGTACAGAGACACAAATAGGGTGCAAGTGCCATGACAAGGTAGCTTGAGAGATCAAGAGTTCATGTTTATCAGATAAGGTCCGTTCAAGAGTCTTATAACAGTGGGATAGAAGCTGTCCTTGAGCCTGGTGGTATGTGTTCAAGATTTTGTACCTTCTGCCCAATGGAAGGGGGAAAGAAGACAGAAAGACCGGGGTGGGAGGGGTCTTTGATTATATTTGCTTCTTTCCCAAGGCAGTCTATATTTACGACTGAATTTGCAGGGAGAGTGAATCCTGATAAAAGTAGTAACTAGTCAATTTTGCACTGATCATGGTGAATGAACTGAGTCCAATTCATGGCCTTGGATGATATTTATGTTTTCAAGTTGATTTAATAGGCAGTAAAATTTGATTTCGATAGTTTGCAACAAAAGTCAGTAAGATCAATCTTTCCATTGACATCAATGGGCAATCAAGGAACTGGTTGTTCCCATGGTTTTCAATTACACTGAACATTCCTTCTGAAATTGCAAACAGAAATATTTGATGCGAGTTGAGCCTTCTTGAACTTATTCAAAAGGCGGCTTAGATCATATGGCACCCCACTCCCCTCCCAACTGCTACTCCTGTGTCCTTAAAGAACAAAACAAAAAAAACAGTACAAATTGATGTCATAGAGTCGTCAAGAGTTACAGCATGGAAACAACCCATTGAGTCCCTGCTGAGCAATCATCCTTTTACATTAATCTCATGTTAAGCCCACTTTTTATCTCTCCACATTCTCATCAACTCCCCCAGGACTCTACCACTCACCACACACTAGGGGCATTTTACAGTGGCCAATTAACCTACCAGCCAGCAAGTCTTTGGGATGTGGGAGGAAACCAGAACGCCCGGTGAAACCCATGCAGTCACTGGGATAAAATGCAAACTCCACACAAGACAGCACCTGGGTCTCTGGTGCTGTGAGGCAGCAACTCTACCAGCTGCAGAGCTGGAAATGCCCTGTTATTAACCCGAGGAGGAATATAGGAAAACATTGAAAAAAAATGTTAAAAGAAATTAAAATTTTGTCAACCAGTTTGTGGTGGAATAAATATTTAAAGCTCATAATATTATAACGATATGGTGGATAAAAAATTCAGCTAATATACTGGTGATAATATTTCCAGTAGCATGCCACATTCATGCAGTCTCTTGCTTGTGTTGAGAATAATAAAGATGTTTCTCATGAGTCCATTAAATTGCTAAGCAGGGAGTGGTTATTTCAGCAGTCATGAAGCTGCTGTGAATTAAGCATGGACTTGACTTATAGCGAGAGATTGAAAGGAACAATATATTAACCCAGGAGAGGAAGCACGACAGGATTTCATTCACCAGAACTAGGGTTTCAAGTCCTTCAATTATGAGGACCAGTGGCATTGATTCCCTAGAGTTTAAGGCTAAGGAATGCTGTTAAAATGATGAAAGAATTCGATAGAGCAGATGCATGGGAACTATTTCCTCCTATGAGGAATGGAGGACAAAATGGTGCAGTCCTATAAAAACTACTTTTCTCACATAAACATGAGGAGAAATGTGGCATTCCTTTCCCCAACCAGCTGTGAGCACTGAGACAACTCAAAGTTTCCAGATTGGTAATCAACACATCCAATTGGATGGTGGAACAGGGTTAAAGGCCGTACATCTCTATTTTAAGAAAGTTAGCGAAATGGATATGAAAGCCTTCAATATTGATCATAACATGGGAGAGTGTAGCTATTTACAGAAGCACATGAAAAAATCACTGTGGCTTAGGATGCACCACCATGATGATCAATAATTTCAATAGCTCTATAGTATACATTGACGTCATTAATAAGACCACAAGTCATCCCACTTCACCAGCAGCACTGTGGCCAACTCTATTTCCTGAATTGGCTTATTTAGTCATCTATAGAAATTCAATACTTATTGCCTTAACCAAAGTTTGAAAACTGCATATCACCAGCTCGGGTCAATGGCTAGATGCCAAGAAAAGTGCAGGGAATGGTACGTGTTCTCCCAGATCTCCTTTACAGAATGCCTTCCAGGATTCAGAGATGGTATGCCACTTACATTAATTGGGGAGTTCAACCAGTTTAAGTTGGCATAGCTCCACGAAGCATATTCGTGAAATAAATTCAGTTCATCCAATAAAAACTGTTTAAAACTTCATAGATATCTGATGAGTCATTTTAAATGTTAAAATTTCAGTTTATATTTCAGCAAGAATTTAGTAGTCTGTGACTTAAATGTCATTCTGGCCAATGAGCAAATTCAAGCTTCCCTAAATTGTAACAATATAGTACAAAATATATAAGCATTACATTTGGAACTGACACATTTGAAAACCTTGTATAAATAAAATTCATAATTGAGTTCAGCACTAATTTCCATTTTCTGCTTGATGTGCTTGCGGTAGTCATGCCAAATGTTATTGTAAACTGTTAGTGCAATAATGGTATCACTAGGTGCTGCAGAAGAGCATTCTTCTTTTCCTTGCAAAATCCTGCAGGGTTGATGATGACACGAGTTAGCTGATGGGATTAATATGGGACCAGCAGACTCTGCCATGTTTGGGGGTGAGTAGTTTGGGAGCTGGTGCACTCCCCCCATTGTTTACCCAGGGCTCCTGGCCAATCACCTCAAAATTCTCAATGCCACCTTGAATACTCCTTGATTGTGACAGTCATGGATCAGGGATCCCCATGTGTCAATGGAGATGTTATAACAAATCTTTGAGAACATCCTTGAATTGATTACTTCACCCATCTGGTAAGGTCCAGTTGTGAGAGCTTGAAGACTGTTTAAGGTCTGGTGCTGACATGCAAGTGACGTGGCCTGTCCATCAGAGCCAACTGAATGTAGTTAGAGCCACATTGTTGGGAATATTGGCCTGGGAGAGGGAGTTGATGTTGGTTTGCTTATCCTGCAAGTAGATATGGAGGATTTGGTAGAGTCAGAATTGGTGATCTCTCTCTTTGAGCTGCCTTGCTCAGTAGCACACAAGAGGGCATGCTGGGTTTAAGGTCTTGATGTTGTCTTTTCTTTCAATGACAAAAGACCGTGGTGGTGCACTGAAAGCAATGGTAAATTTTGTTTTCAATGTCTGCCTTTGGTGAAAGGTGATTGCTGATACCTAGAAAGTGGTCTACATCTTCCAGGGTTACTTCGTGGACCAGTATTGTCAGAAGGTTGTGTTGCACAGTGGGGGACAGATTGGTTGAGGACTCGAGTTTTGCAACTTCTCTTAAAAATCAAAACAAAGGACACACATGACAAGACAGTCATGGTTGTAAAGGCAAAAACCTGCAGATGCTATAAAGTGGAAAGAAAATAGATGCTTGCTGGAAGTTGGTAGAATGAGAAACAGGTAAAGTTTCAGATCAATGATCTTTTGTCAAACTAGGAGAAGTTAGAAAACAATCATGTTTTAAGTTGCAGTCAAGACCAAGAGAGATTGTGATGCAAATGGTGATGTTAGGGTGGGCAGAGGGATGAAGGATTATTCATTGAAATGATCCATCTGGAAGAGATGTAAATGGAAGGAGGTGAATGCAGACAGAGGAGAGAGAGGAAAATAAATGCTAGAACTGAAGTACAGAAGACAGCAGTTGCTGAGACTGGCTTTTGTGATGGCAGGAATCTCAGGAAGAAACCAAGTGAATCATCCACTGGCACTTCTGGATGAAGATGATTGAAAATACTTCAGCCTTGTCTTCAGTAGTTATGCTGGACCGCACTATCAATGAGGATGGAAATATTCATGGATTGTCATATTTGCCACCCATAACTAGATGTGGCCAGACTCCAGATCTTTGATCTGATCCACTGGATGTGAGATTGCTTAGCTCTGTCCTTTCTTTGCTAATTAGTATGCATTTGGTCCTGTGCTACAGCTCCAGGAGATTGGCTCCTTATTTTGGTTATGACTGGTGTTGTCTTCTGGTGATTGATCTCCTGGTTAATAGTATTGGTAGATTGAGGGACATGCCAGGCTCGAAGTTACAGATTGTGGTGGTGTACATTTCTGATGCTGCTGGTGGTTCATGCCATCTGATGACTTGCCAGATCTGTTCTCAGTCTATCCCTTTCAGCACGATTGTAATGCCACACTGTATGACGGAAGATGTCCTTGATGTGCAGACAGTACTTTGCCTCTGCAAGAACGATGCATTCAGGCACTGTAGACAGTAAATTCAGTCAGCTGGCCATGTGAGTAGAAGACCAATGTAGCTGATCACTGCTATTATATCTGATCAGATCCTTAAGCTACAAAGAAGATGGAGCCTGAACAAGCCAATGGGCATCAATTACATGAGGTAAACAATTTGACATAATTTAGTCTAGCCATGCAAAGCCCAGTCAGGTAGCATACCTCTGTACGTGTTACAACCGCTTTCAACGTTTACTGCAAAGTTGATGACCTTCCTTAAGTCAATAAAGATGCATTATGAGGATTGGCAGCATGCATGTTCCTTCTTGGCAACTTTTATAAAGCAATTATTTGATTTATGAACAATTATTTACTTCAAATTCAGTTTGGAATTTAACAGGCCATTTTCTACAGACAGCCATAATAACTCAACAGAACAAGAATTTAAATTTTTCCAAGAATGTTCAAGAACCTTGTTTTATCAAAAATACCACAGGCGCTCTCTATACAGAAGGTAGTATTATTGTTTGAGAAGTAGCCATCATTCTCCCCTTGCGTCATAAAGGACTTTTAAAATATCAATCACCCCACAAATTCCTCAGCTTTGCAATCCATTAAGCTTCTCTTAGTTCAAGATTCTTCAGTTCTGTCAAATTGTTCAAAAATTCATACTGAAGTGGAAGTAACATTATTAATGTTTAGAAACCTAAAGGTTCAATAGCAATATGTTTTTCCACACAAAGAGTTAACTAACATCTAGAAATTAGATTGTCTGATTCCACAGTTTTGTGCACAGCATAATTCAATTTCAATGAAAAATAAAATGCAATGGAAAAAAGAAATCAGAGCCTCACCATGAATTCTAAGCTCTGTGATTTCCTTTCCACGTCTTGCGCGGGTCTGGTGACCAAATGCACAAAAGAGCCCATCATTGTGCAAGACATTAAAAAGCAAAAAGCTTTGAATTCAGGAGATCTTATATAAAAACAGAAAGTGCTGGAAATGTTCAGTAGATCAGACAGCATCTGTGGTGAGAGAAACAGTTAACATTATCGGTCTGAAACATTAACGCCATTTCTCTCCTACAAATGCTGCCTGACCTGCTAAGGGTTTCCAACATGCTTTGCGTTTAACATTGAGCAACATCAGGTTGGACCAGTTCCCACTCCACCGAGTCTGGGGACAGGAATCCCTTTCACACTGATTCCCTTCAAGCAATGTGCTTATCTGGTTCTCGCTGCAGGCTACAAACCACACTCTCCAAGGCCACCTTAGCAACCTGCCTGAGACCCTACCCAATCATTGATCTGCTGACACAACGCTCCCCTCACCCACCAATCTGTTGATTCAACAATCATTACAACTACACAGCCTTCTCCAAATGATCAGTGGCCCACCCCCACCCAGCTCTTTCTACTTCCAACTCTCACCCAGCTCTTTCTACTTCCTACTCTCACCCAGAGATGTTCACCTCTGACCACACTTCCAGTCCCACAATCTACCCACCAGACCCTGGCCCCCCTCCTCCTAAACAACCCTCCCCCACCAGGTCCATGGTCCCCAATGTAATCCCACCCTAGACATACCTGGTGCCTTTCATGCATCCACAATGACAAAGTGCATAAAGGACGGGCTTTTCCTTGTGCAAGGCTGGTTCGGGATACATTAGTCGTTCTGTGTTACTGGATTTTCCAGCAATTAGCCCTTGAACAAAATGCTTATACAGCTAAACAGGTTTAGCTACAGGTGCCTATCACCACCAAAACAATAATTGTGTGGGTATTACAAATATTACAATATTAAAGGATACAGAATAAGATTAGGAAAAAAATTTGAAATGGATAACCAGTTAAGATACAAGTACCAGTGTGCACCTAATGAATAGCATGGTTTCTTTCAGTATTATTAATCCCATCATTCAAAAAAAAACTAAGATAATATCCTCTGAATGTTGCTATTGTATCTATTGGACAAGACAAAGCTCTGGAATTTACCCAATAGCTTCTCAGTGGACTCTAATTGCAAAGAAATCCAAACAATTGGAAGAATAAATGAACCAAAGGATGGTTATAATTTACTAGCAATTTTAAGTCACTGTCTAAGACTAGGCTTGAGAGGTTAGCAATGTCTTGAGGCACGAATGTCAACCATCCATAGTTATCGTGACAGGGATCAATTTGAAAGTGAAGCTACTGCAAAAGTAATAGCACAATTATTGAGTGTTATATGCTAGCTATTCCTTCTGTAGCTGATAAACTTGGCTGGAGTGAACCTCTGGATTTATGTTACCGAGTTATCCTTTCTGATTCACCAGGATTCAGTCCGATGGCATGCAAGGCAGAAGACCAAGATTGCTCAGAGACAAAATCTTGTTCTCCTGTTTTCGTCCATCTCTACCCTCCCCAGCACCACACCAATGAAATGTACTGGCCTGTAGTCAAATTTTTGCAGAGTTCATTACTCTTGTTTCAACATGCTGTGTGACTAAGAATCTTTAGAATAAATAAGCTGAAGTCCAATGACTCAGAGTTAATGTTTCCATTCTGAAATTTCAAACGAGAAAGGAAAGGTTTGATCACTGGTCAGTACTGAAGTAGTTTCTCTCTCCAGGCAGCAGTTAGGTGAGAAATTGGTGCTGGTGCATTTAGATTGTGGAAGAGTGCTGTGGATTGGAAATGGAGAATTACCCAAGTTTCCAATGATTTTTAAATGTCCAGAAACTCCTGGCTGATCAGTAATGATGCCCTCTTGTGAGGAAATCACTGCAACACAGTGCCAAGACAATGGGCTGAATCATGTGGGGCTTGGTCCATTGCCAGACTCATGACCCACGCTTACACTCTGGGGGTTTGGGGCAAAATGAGCTGAATCTCCATGCATGGGAGGTATCCCACATGGTGGAACAACCTTGGGAGAGCTAGGCTTTAGCGGGCAGTTCTCGAGGCTCCTGAACATGCTACACGTGGCCTTTAACAGTGTGTATTGGGGGTCATTGTGATCTGTTGCACAACTTTTCACTGATAAGGGCTCAGGCTGAATCTTAACCAACAGCTCTGAGGTGAAAGATGAAGAAAAAGGAAGAGGAAGGCAGAGGAGAGGGAATGGAAGGGGACAAGGAGTAGGAAAAATAACAGGAAAGGCAACACAAGAACCTCTTCCTAACTGGCCAGTTAAAGGTCAACCCACGGCAATTCGTTATTAATGAATACAATCCCAATCCCCATTTTGCAACTGCTTCCATCTTATTTTCCATTCTGTTGCTGCCTATCACAATGCCTGCTTGACCACAATGAAAAGATAAAGGGCAAAAACAAAACCACAAACACGATTTATGCATCAATCCATGAAAACCATAAGAGGGTATATTAATCACCCTCAGAGTCTGCCTTTCAATGTCCCTTGACCCGTCTTCATTGCTTCACCTGTGACGGTAACATCGCTGGTAGAAGACCAGTGCCTTCAGGTTGCAGATAGGTTTGCAGGACAACCTTCAGAAGCTCTGGGCCTGGGGTGCCCAGCTCCAGAAAATTCCCTCAGTACCTTAAAGGTTCCCTCTGGCTACAATTCAAACCATTACACTGGCCCATTAAAACTGTGGACTATCTAAAATCAAAAGCAGAAAATTCTGGAAGCATTTAGCAAGTCAGGCAGCTCGTGGGCTTTCTTTTTCTTTCAGTAGTTACGTAAATAAGGAAGAATCAGTGCTGGCTGGTCAAAACTGCAATATATACGAATCTCCCCAAGTGTAATTTGTTTTACACTCGAATCATAGAATATAGAACATGACAGCACAGTACAGGCCCTTTGGCCCACAATGCTGTGCCGACGTTTTATCCTGCTCCAAGATCTATCTGACCCTTTCCTCCCACATAGCCCTCCATTTCTCTATCATTCACATGGCTATCTAAGAGCCTCTGGAATGTCCCTAATGTATCTGCCCCCACAACCTCTGCCGGCAGTGCGTTCCACGCACCCACTACTGCGTAAAAAAAATGTATCCCCCTTATATCTTCCTCCAATCACCTTAAAATTATGCCCCCTCATGTTAGCCATTATCACCCTGGGAAAAAGTCTGACTGTCCACTCGATCTATGCCTCTTATCATCTTATACACCTCTATCAAGTCACCTCTCATCCTCCTTCTCTCCAGAGAAAAGCCCTAGCTCACTCAACCCATCCTCATAAGACGTGCTCTCCAATCCAGGCTGCATCCTGGTAAATCTCCTCTGCACTCTCTCTAAAACTTCCACATCCTTCCTATAATGAGGTGACCAGAACTGAACACAATACTCAAAGTATGGTCTAACCAGAATTCTATAGAGCTGCAACATTACCTTGAGGCTCTTGAACTCAATACCCCGACTAATGAAGGGCAACACACCATACACCTTCTTAACAACCCTATTGACCTGTGTAGCAACCTTGAGGGATCTATTGACATGGACCCCAAGATCACTCTGTTCCTCCACACTGCTCAGAGTCCTGCCATTAACCTTGTACTCTGCCTTCAAATTCGATCTCCTGAAGTGTATCACTTCACACTTTTCTGGGTTGAACTCTATCTGCCACTTCTCAGCCCAACTCTGCATTCTATCAACATCCTGTTCAATTTCAATCATTCAATTTCCTCCCCATTAATCCTGTTATTATGCAACTAACATGCTGCATAAAGTGAAGTGATTGCTTCAACGTCTCCTTCACCCCTTTCTTTCTGTCAAAGGCTTCTTTATTCTCTTTTCTTTCAGTCAGCCTCTAGTCCTTTCTCAAGTTCTCAGCAAATTATCTATTAGAGAAAAGTTAACCCCACAGAACTCTAAAGAACTGGTCTAAAGTTAACATTTATTTTCCATGTATTTCATTTGGGGCATGCCATTCCACATTATATTATGAAATCATACTTATAACATAAATATTATGATTTCATATTTATAATATAAATGTGGAATGGTATGGCCCAGCAGCCAAGGATTAAATGGAGACACGGTTGCATGTTGTTTGACAATGGTCTACAGGGAATTCAAAGCACAGGCTATCATAGGGGGTTTAGAGGATTTTAATCTCTTCAACTGACAGAGTGAGTGTGAGGGTAAGAATATTAACTCAAACTCTGAATACAAGGTATGTGCTTGTAACAATACTCATCAGTACAACAGATAGTTTTATAAAACAATTTAATCAACTCGCAACAAAATATATTGAAAATATCATGTTATTATTAGGCCTGCGATTTGCCCAGGTTGCAAAATACCACTCAGTGCAGAGTGCTCACTCCAATGAAATTGTGTGATAAATAAAGCAATTGCTGTGCTTTGAAACTTTTAAGATTGCCGGCATCAATTACTGATGCCCAGAAAAGTGTGGACCGTAGCCAGTGGAGAGAGACTGTGGCTGGTAGACTAGAAGCAAACCTCCTAGAACAGGGTCCAACAAGGTGGCAACACTGAAGTTGTTAGGATGGTGTAAAATGTCTTTAATGGTCTCTTGCACTCTCTTTTTGAACTCTTTTCAATCTGCAATTGATAAATTTGAGTTCATTGTCTATTTCATTTCAAGCAAATGATCTTTTGTAGTGTATCAGTCATGGAGTAATTGTACATTTCTATCCCAGTCTGCTCCAAAGATTCAGGAGATGTATAACATAATAAACAGTCTGATATTCAAGCATTTCCTTCTGATGTTCAATGAAATGCAAGTTGAGTCTCCAAAGTTTGAACTTATTTATCACAACCTTATGGCTCCAGTCTTGGACAGACTTGGTAACTAAGTTTGGGCTTATTTTTCTTGATTTCAATAAAAAGGAAAATAACAGATAGGGTAGCAGCCACACATTGGCAGAAGATTTTCAATTTACTGTTTAACTCACATTGCTATCAGATAAAACTGTTTTGCTTAAAAATACCATTAGATAACACTGCCCCACCCAACCTCTTGAATGGGAAAAAAAGGTTGCCAATGCTGCTTACCACCCAGAAAATGTTGGAGGAGATCCTATCCAGCTGACCAAACATTATGTTAAGATTGCTAAATACTAGATGAAGGTTTTCGTTAAAACTGAGATTTTGACAGATCTAACCAATCCTTCTGGTCTGACACATATCTTCCAGATGACCTCCAAAAACATCTCACATTGCAGCTGCTGCTTAGACTAATAGATCTTATGTTCTGTACAGCTAGTAAGCACATAGCACTTGTGGAAAACTAAGAAAGCCTGCAAACATGGACAGTAAAGGGTTAAAAAATAAACAGCACTATTCAATTAGAAGACATTAGTAGGAGATGGGCTAGAGTAAATATTTAAGCTACCTTACTAAAGTATATGAACTAATAGCCATTTCATCATCAAGTGTTTTTATTTCTCTCCTGTAAAAGGGAAGGAGGAACAATTTGCATACCAGGTCATCTTTGGGTAAATTGTATACCGAGTAAAATCACTTTGAGGCTCATTGTTTCAAAATAATATCATTTTGGAATAAGCTAAACAATGAAAACTAATTGAGGGATCACAGTTGGTTTTTATTCAACAGCATATTACATTAATATAGTAGTTTTGGCAGAAAATTGTCCAAAAGTTCTTCACAAAAGCCTGTGGGAAATGAGCACTGAGCCAAAGAAATGAACACTAGCGTGTTGACTCAAAAGCTTAATCAAAGAGATGGGTTTCAAGAAGGAACTCAAAGGTGGAAAGGGTGAAGATGTGGTGGGATTTAGAGACTGAAGTCCAAAGTGTGTGATCCCAGAGGCTGCAAGTACAGACCACAGTGAACAAGGAATAAAAACTCAGCAGGATGGATGAAGGTGGTTTTGGCAGAAATCATGTTTACATTCAGGAGATAGTTAAGTATGTGTAGCAAAGATTTTTAAAATGAAGTACAGGGATTTGGGCATCAATCTTGTTTAATGAATACAAGAATAGTGGGCAAAAAAGATATTAGATAGGTTACAAGGTGACACAGCCCAGCACATCACAGAAACCAGCCTCCCCTCCTTGGACTCTGTCTTTACCTCTCGCTGCCTTGGCAAAGCAGCCAGCATAATCAAAGACCCCACCCACCCGGGTCATTCTCTCCTCTTCCATCAGGTAGAAGATACAGGAGCCTGAGAGCGCATACCACCAGGCTTAAGTACAACTTCTACCCCACTGTGATAAGACTATCGAACAATTCCCTTATACGATGAGATGGACTCTGACCTCTGATCTACCTTGTTGTGACCTTGCACCTTAGTGCACTGCACTTTCTCTGTAGCTGTGATACTTTACTCTGTACTGTTATTGTTTTTACCTGTGCTACCTCAATGCACTCTGTAGTAACTCATTGTAACTGCACTGTGTAATGAATTGACCTGTACAATCGGTATGCAAGACAAGCTTTTCACTGAACCTCGGTACAAGTGACAATAATAAACCAATACCAGCCAAGTTGCAGAAATTTAGATGTTGGAGTTTATGGAAGTGGAGGGTCAAACACTGGCAATAACATATTGCTTTAATCTGATTTAGGGGCAAGGGTTGAAGGGTTGTATAGGTGAAGGTGTTAGTGACTGAGTAAGGGGTCTGCATTACTGAAGTGAAAAGGGAGGAGAAGTAATGAGATTAAAGTTTCAAGGTGTGGTCCAAAAGGAGGCTCCAGTTTTAGACAGCATTTGGGGAGGAAATGCAGTTCATGACTGTCCGAATACAATGGCTGGCTCTTCTCAAGATTTAGTTAGTAGAAATTAACTCCTTGATTGGATGCTAGACTAGTGGGCTGACAGAAGTATTCTGAACTTGCATTGCAACATCCAAAACTCTCACCTACAATAAAAAGTATAGTTTTCCAAACATTTTCTTTCATTGAACAGTTTTATAGATCATTTCTTAATCCTCTAATGTAGAAGATACACATCAAATCAGCTTGTTTTAATTCTAATTGTTACCTGCGTTAAATGCTTAACCAGCACCAGAATGACAAACAAGTTTCCAAGCAGAATGGTGCAGCTTCCCAGTACATAGAACATAGAGAAAGAGCCACACGCAGGCCAGTAATGAGAGGGGTTCCCAGCCTCTACACGTTATATGAATATAAATTATTCAATCACGATAGGTGGTTTTGCAGCAATGATTCTGTGCAACTTGGCAAACAAAAAACTTCTGAAGAGGACCTCCTTCCTGGCTATCCTTACCCAAAGGCAATTAAAGCAAAATAAATGTAAGATGGTCTACATTTTATTATTTTGTTTCCAGCTTCTCAGTGGGAAGAAGTTGACCCCAGCTACAACGTGCTACATTCCAGGCAAGTGATTCACCAGACATCACAGCCTGAAATGCCTCAGAGCATGTAGAATCAGTTACTATGCACAGTGGTGGTGTTTGGGAAAGAAATCACTGTGGAAACTCACAGCTGGCAAAGCTCATTTGATAGCGGCTGTGACTTTTAAAACTTGGTTGATGATGAACAGTGGCATCGTGGTTGATGATGTTGCAGAATGGCGATATAGACATTTTGTCTGGCACTTCACCAATATTCCAAGACTAAATTACATAGAACTACAGTGAGCATAGATTTAACATCCCTTTTGAAAGTAAACCTTGCCAAATTTTAAACAACATCTACATTGCCAGAGGTGAACTAGTTTTTGGGTCTTGAATCTAATTGAAGTAATCTTTTAATCTGTCAAATGGTATGATTTAGTTTCTGCAGTCTGTTTAAAAGAACTGCAATACAACTAAGAACACTAGCTGAGGAAATTCTTAACTTTTGTTCCAAATAACAATTTCCTTTCTAAGTCAAATATTTTGACTATAAATGGAATTACCTTCATAAACATACCCAGGCAATTGCAGCAGTAGAGCAAATTAGAGCTCTGTCCTGCAGTATGTTGAGTGATAAGGCTTGGGTTCTGGCCACATTCCTCCACATGGTGAGCTACCAATCACAGTTATGCCATTCAGGGAGAGTCTGAGTAAAACCCTGAGGACAGGAATCTAAAGCATGAGAAGAGGAGAAAAACAAGGGAATCTCGCACATAAGGAGCAGGGGAACCAAACAACAAAGTGCTTATTATTTCCAGCACCTTTCAATCTATTCATAAAAAGATTAATATTTTAAACATTTTAATGTTTAACATAGGAAGCTTAGATATTATCAATAACAAGTAATGCTTTATATATATCTTTTTAACCATTCTGTTGGTTTCTGCTGTCCTAACAGTGGTGAGCATTTTCCCCCATATACAAATACCAGAGCATTTCTGCTGAAAGAGATACACAATTAAACACAGAAATGGAGAAGTTACTATCAGAGCTATGCTTTCCCAGTGTTACCTTCACAAAAATAAATCCTGCTGTCTGGTTTCCCAGCCAGATATTTCAAGTGCTGCAAAGTTCCTATACTTGCATGGTAGATCCAAAGTAAATTTGCAAAGACAGTTGTCAAATTTAAGTCTAAATAAATTTCAACTAAATTTGACACATTAATTATTGCCAGCCAATCACTCCAGCACTTATTATAAGTTAGGACCTCATTTATTTAGATGTTAATTGTTGCTGGAGTTTTGTTTCCTTTCAAAAAATTAAAACCAAAAGTTTTGCTTGGTCCACTAATGTGGTTTTTCTTTCCCCTTGTTTGCTATATTAGTCTCTTACCTGAACTTAAATTCACCATTCCAACTTGGACTTTCTAGTGCAAATCTTGCACTGTTAGTTTCAAAATGCTCAAAGCTGATTGGTTAATTTAATAAAGTTGTTTGCCTTTATCCAGTCAGATCCCATATCCCCTGTAGAAGGCATCACATTGCACCAGCTGACAATTGTTAGATTAAGCAAATGTCTTGTAACCATTGATTAT
The DNA here is from genome assembly GCF_009764475.1 of Pristis pectinata. NCBI lineage: Eukaryota > Metazoa > Chordata > Chondrichthyes > Rhinopristiformes > Pristidae > Pristis > Pristis pectinata. Next base: position 27,864,782 of record NC_067419.1, read on the forward strand.
CATATAAATGACTTAGGAAACTCCTTTGTCATTATATCAAATCATTTCAAATTCACAATAAAGGTTTGACTAAGTTCTCTAATACACTTCCAGCAACCTAGAGAGGAATATGTCACAATGATTAAATGGGCAAGAGCAAGTCTAATTATTAGCAAATGTTCTTTATAGATAATTTACAAGGATTTCTTGACCATTATAAGATTGCCACCCTAATTGCACAGTTTATGCTGTCATGTAATTGTGGAATTATTTACTGTCCATGTTGCTGCTACAAAAAACACAGAGACACTTGAAAAAATGTTAGTAATTTACCAATGAGAATTTATATGTAATTTATTAAGCTGAACTTTATTTATAACCCTTGATGACATAGTTGCTGTCGTTTAGTGCTTCACAGAGTATTAAAACACATTGCTTGTCCTGCATGGGGGCACAAAACACAATTAAATTTCTCTTAGTTAACTAGTGCTAAATGTGAGCAAGGCTATCAGCTGTCAATTGTCCTCAGTGGGATGCATTGACTTCACTGGAATTGACTGCCATGAGGTGAATAGAATAGGATATCAATACTTTTGCACGTGTTTAGTGCTAGCAAGCAAAGACAGATCCTACCCCTTTATTGCTTTACCATAACTGCACTGTATCTATCCTCTTTTGTGTCTTTGTGCCCTAATTTCATTGGGCAGCAACTGTTCTTGTGTGCACACCAAAACTGCTTCCTCACAGAAAGCAGAAAGGAAAGACATGTTTTTAAAGAAAAATTAAGATACAAATTTGTCACACATACCCGTTTTGTAGATTATGTTACTCAAAGGGTTCAACAGATTTGCTAACTTCAAAAGAATTCAAATGAACGATTGCAAGTCTGGGCAGTACATTAGCAGGGGTTGCTGCCTTACTTTCATGATATAGCAAGGATAGGGAGAGATTAGCTCTATTTATTTGCATTCCAAGAGAATGCAGTAGCATGACAGATATGAATGTTTGCAATGATAGATGGAAAGAAATCCGTCTCTGAAGCTGTAAAAATGTAACACAGATAGGATAGTCAAGATATACTGAAAATGTTTTGTCTATACATACCACTCTTCATTGAGGCGCATTGTATTAGATAACTTGTAAAGAATCCAAAAGTAACATTTGGCATAAAACAAGATTTAAAGAACAAAAATGAAACTGTGAAGTATTGAATTTCTATAAAGTATTGATACCTGCATAAACATTTAGAATTGGGTGGGATGTTGTATGGTTTTATGGTTTTTAATGTGATTCAGAAATCACTGATTTTTTAATATTCTAAACTCATTGAGGCAGGCTTTAACTTGAAGAGTAGAACTCTGGAGACTCAACCAGAGAGGGATGGGTCTTAATGGTTGGATCACGTTGGTCTTCAGCTGGCAGCTCCATAGAAAATTTCAGTGTGACTGCACTGTGAAGGACATCTTACTCTTACTTCTGCATTGAACTATGGAAGCTCGAGATGAGCTGAAGGTCCGATGCTAGTGCATCTGATCCTTTTATCTGCCACTGCACTCAGCACTGATCTCAGAGGAGCACAAATGTCTTGCGCATAGAACTAGTGTGCACTTAACATCTGGCCCCTCAGCTTTATGTCAGGAATGGGGTGGCTAACCTGATTGAAAAGGTAAGGTCAAGTAAACGAGCTGGCATTTCTTCATTATTTTATGTAATCCTAATATTTTTAATTAATATTTTCACTTAAATCAATTTTTAAGTATATTTATTTATCTTTGACCTTTATTTTTTAATTATTTTAATCCTTTTGTTCTTAAATTGGTCTAAGTCAAAAGGTCAGTCTGGGACCATGACCTTAGCATCCACTGGCTGACACCTGATCATTGCTCACAGACCACAGCTACAGCAAGACCTTTAATGTACAGGGCATCCCCTGGTTATGAACAACCGACTTATGAAAGAGCTCCTGTAATATTATTAAATTCAAAAGTCTGACATATCTACATATGTTAGTTCCTACAAATGACAGAGCTACTTTCTTCCCTCTGTCTGCTTTTAGTAATTGTTCCTTCTTATCAGTCTTATGTGCTTTTGATGCCATTCATTCCAATACTGTGGAGGTATGGTTAACATATTGAGTGATTTTTGTGAATTTTCCAACTTATGGACAAATCGGGTTATGGACATCCATAAAAACGGAACCAATCTGTTACCTGGGGATGGTCTGTGGGACCACTAGCACAGCCACTAGAATTGCATGTGTGCCAAGTGCCAGTGGCAGGCCAGATCAAGCACCATCCAGCTAACAACAGCACTGGTGAATTCATCAGTTTAACTGCCTATATTGGATGAAATTTGATAGCTTTCCATTGGCTCGGCAAGTAACATAGTGCTGTGGGTATAGTGGAGGATCTCCCATCTGAATTTCTTGGAATTAAACAGTATTCAGGTATCTGTTTAATTCATATTGTAGATTAGTAGTATTTTTGTGTATCCGTTGTAACTGTTAAATGTTATTTGTGTTTATAAGCAAATACTATGAAAACATTTAGTTATTGAATTTATTTATTAAAGGAAGCTTAATATTTAATGAGTCACTTTTTTATGAAGTTCAAATTTCCTCTTTACCACACTATGGATAATGAGACCAGAGGTGTTCCAATATATAATTTCTATCTGAATGCAAGGGAAAATGGTGTACTGACTCCTTTACCAATGGAACACTTATTTTTTCAGTATTGCTTTTTGATTTACTGTCATAGTTCTTGAAGATCTAGCAGCCTGCATTTATGTGGAACTTTACATGCACTCGAAACCTAGAGGGCCTCACATCCATTTTCTGAGCATAATAAGTGAGACAAAATAAGTCAACATGATAGTTACTGCACCCATAGCTAGGTTAAACAAATGATAATACAATGAAAGTAAACAATCTAATTTGGGCCATGTTGGCTGAGAGATAACTGTTGGATCATACATTTGGAGAACTCCACTGATGCTCCACACTTTGCATTGTGGGGCGTTGTTACCAGCAAGCAGATGTGGAATTAGTTCAACATCTCATCCAACACTTCCTACATACAGAATGGAAAGAAAATTTGACTTATCTGCTCAGGTCTCTGGAGTTGGAATAGTTGTATTCATCAGTAGTTCAGCAAAGAATGCTCTTGATTCAAATGTGGATCTAATTTACGTTCTTTATTAACAAATATGATTTCTGCAAGATTAGAATCAGTCTATTCAAAGGAGATGAAAAGGTGTACTCTTTAGTTGGTCATCCACAAATTAGCATTTATGGTAGCCAGGTAGCTCCATATTGGTTGATTGATACAGTAGTGGGCAATTAAACAGGAGCAAAATCTGAGAAAATGCTATCTGAAAGAAATGGTCACAAAGTCTTGAACCAATGGTGTGGTACAAAACAATATATACTTCGTTGACTTGCTCATTTGGTACTAATCTTTCATATAACAGTTCACTTTGTTGTGAAAAGAAAATAGATGGTCATATTTTTGGTGTGAGTTATTAGCTTGGTAACTCACACCTGCTGTAGGTTAGATGAATAAAACCATTCACAGCAGCTGGTGTTCATTCAGTGTCATAATCCACTCATTATTAGGCAGGACACTGATTTCACATCAAAAGGAAAAGCTGCCTCTATCCTTATTGAATATTTCAAAGAGTAATACAACTTTGTACAGAATAAGTTGTCATAAAAATTAACTGACATAATATATATGACCACATTTGATCATTGAGTATGATTATCTTTCTGGAGGATATTAGTCAGTAAAATCAACTTTAGAAATTAACTACACAGATAATGCTGGAAACATTCAGCGGGTCTGTCAGTATCAGTGGAAAGAGAAACAGTTAACATTTCTGGCCCAGGACCCTTCATCAAAACTGGGAAAGACAGGAACAGGTTAGGAGACACAGCAGAGAAGGTGGGGGAGAGGGATGGGTAGAACAAAGGGACTTTTTCTGACAGGTTGAGACAGAATGACCCAATGTGACAGTTAAAATCAGATTACGCTTCTTTGTGTGTTGTTACAACACATTACATGCACAAAGAAGCTAATTTCAACTGCGAATTAGGCATCCTGTCTCAGCCTATCAGAGAAATTCCTTTTGTTCCACTCATCCTCCTCTTCCCCATTGCCAATTTACAGTATTTCTCTTTCCCAGTTCTGTTGAAGAGTCTCAGACCAGAAGAATTAGTTGTTTCATTTTCCACAGATGCTGCCCAGCCTATTGATTGTGCTTAGTGTTTTCTGTTTTTAATTCCGATATCCAGCATCACCAGTTTCTTTTATTTTCAATGAATTAAAACTGTTGTCTAAATACCTCTCCTTTCCTTTAGATCTGGTGTGAAATGTGGCAGTGAAATGATCACACACACTGTAACATATGTTACATTAGGATTTGGTCAGACCATAAGTGGGCTTAAGAAATGCTTGACAATTCCACATAAATACTGATTACATTGGTAAGAGGCAGGAGCAGTTATCTAAATATAAGTAAAGTGAAATAAGGCTATCATTTTAATTGCTATATTGCTAACAGTAAGATTACAGTAATTGATGCATTGTCATTAATGAGATCCTTTGTTGTTTTCATTTATTTGGATCCTTTCCAGCTTATTCAAAATAGGATTCATACATACATACACCTCCTGAACCTGATGCAGGGTTTCGACCTGAAACGTCGACAGTTCTTTTCATTCCTACAGATGCTGCTCAATCCACTGAGTATCTCCAACAGATTCCAGCATCTGCAATCTTTTGTGTCTCCTGAACCTGAACCTTATCCAGATCCAATTTATTCCAAGGTACTATAGTCAATGCCAATTGAATAATTTTACATTTTCTTACATTTTCTCCATTTGCCAGATCTTTGCCCACTTACTTAACCTGTCTATGTCCATTTGTAGCCATTCATGGCTTATTTTCCTACCTATCTTTGTCTCATCAGCAAATTTAGCAATTGTACCATCGGTGCATTCATCCAGGTTATTTATATATCTTGTAAATAGTTGATGCCCTAGTACCAATCCCTGTGGCAAACCACTTGTTACATCTTGCCAACTAGACGAAAACCCCATCTGTACCCACCATCTGTTTCCTGTTAGAAGATAATCTTTCCATGCTAATATTTTACCTCCTGCACCATGAGCTCTTATTTTCTGCAATAACCTTTGATGCAGCACTTTATCAAATGCCTTCTGGAAATCTTAGTACATTCAATGCACTAAGATTTATCCACAGCACATGTTACTTCTTCAAAGAACTTCAACAAATTGAAAAAGCATGATTTCCCTTTAACAAAGCCATGTTGACTTTGCTTGATTACCTTGAATTTTTCTAAACGCCCAGCTATAACGCCTTTAATAACAGCTTCTAACAGATGGCCTGTAGTTTCTGCTTTCTGTCTCCCTTACTTTTTGAACGAAAGAGTTACATTTGTTATTTTCCAATGGCATAATATCTAATGGAACATTTCCAGAATCAAGGGAATTTTTGGAAAATTAAGACCTCACATCAATGCACAGAGGCAAGATCGACCCCATTGTCTGAATCAGCATCAACAGCACCTATGACATGTTTGCAGATACAATATTTGTTTTTCATTTTTTATGTGAAAAATCCTTTCTCACATTTCAGAAATGTGCATTAGCAAGGTGGGGGCAAGGACTAACAGAATTGAAGGCTACTTTTAAAGCTGACCATTTTATCTATCAATGGCTCTCTAAAGATACTGTACCCTATTAGAAGTACTGCCATGGTTTGAGGACCAAACCTCAGAAATGGTATTTTTGCCCTGGTCCAGTGTAAATCCATTGGAATGAAGAAAGAACATAGAGCGTTTATTTGATGAGGGTTTCCATAAACTTGAGTTCTATTGCCTTGAGTTTTGAAGATTCAAAGGTGGTCTAATTGAGCTGTTTAAAATGATTAAGGGATGTGAGAGGGTAAATACCAAAACATAAACCCTAATGGAAAATCCATAGCAAGATGAATAATCTCAAAATGAAAACTGAGTCATTTAGAAAGTTTTCACACAAAGGACAATACAACTGAGTGACTCATCCTTAACAGCTGTGGATGCTGATCCACTTAAATTTTCAACACTGAGATCAAATGATTTTTGTTAGATTAAGGTATGAAGGGATATGGAACAAAGGCACATACAGATCAACCATGATCTGGTTGAATGGCAGAACAAGTTCAAGGGGATGAATGGCCACCTCTTGTTCCCATGTCCCTAATCCTACTATCCTATGTGCTCTGTGACACACACAGTGCTGCAGAGGCGACTGTTTACCTTTTGCTGGCAGGCTCCAACCATTCCTTGCTTTCCATTTCAAGAATCAGCTGGAAGTACCGAATAGCTGGTCCTGCCTCACCATCAGAACTTGTCAGAAGTGTGGTTCTGGGTCTAGTCACGAAGAAATTCCAGGAATATTCTTCAACTGCTATAAGCTGCAAGTTTACAACTAGCAAGCAATGTTCTGATTGTAACAGAAAAGGCCTTCATCTACTCTGATCTGACTCAGAGTGAGTGGCAAAAAGTTTATGCTCCAAATTGGTCACAGTGTCCAGCAGTCATACCAGTCATGCACTGCGGCCAGTTTTAAATACCAATCAAGAATTGTATGGTTTCTCCTTCACTCCGTGGAAACAAAGAAAGGAAAGCAGCTGGTTATGAGACCATTGAAAACTGCCTCTATAGACATGCCCTAATATGAGAAAGTATTGGAATTAGTGCAGCTTTTCTGAACTAGCCAACACAAATTCATTTGCTGCGTCTGGATTAGATTTCAGTTTAATAAACACAAAATGCTGGAGGAACTCAGCAGGTCAGGCAACATCTATGGAGGGAAATAAACAGTCGACGTTTCGGGTCGGGGCCTTTCATCAGGACCTTCATCAGGGTCTCAACCCGAAATGTTGACTCTTTATTTCCCTCCATAGATGCTGCCTGACCTGCTGAGTTCCTCCAGCACTTTTGTGTATTACTCCAGATTCCAGCATCTGCAGAATCTCTTGTGTTTCAGTTTAATAAAGCCCTTTTCTTCCACATTTTACATCCTAAGATGTGCATGTGACAATGTGGTATGCGACTTTGCTGCAAATCAGCTAGTTACAGCAATGCGGTTCTCTGTAATCTGCATAAAGTTACCAATGCAGATGACTAATTAGCAATAAATTTTATTCTTGGTCACTCCATATCTGACCCACATAACAAATGTCTACATTTAATGGTTGAAGAATAGTTCTGACCAGTTTGAGCACTCAGTTAAAAATGGTGCTTGAACAGCATGACGTAATTATGTTACTAAGGCATCCAAGGTAAATACAGAACATTTGCAAACAATGGGCAAATTCTACATGATTAAGATTCCCACAATTACTTGTCCAAATTGTCATAAGATCAACTGACACATTACATTTTCAGGATCATGTGCAATCTGAAACAGCTAAACCCGGATGTGCAGTGTTAGAATTAGAAAATAGGTGAGAGTGACATTGGACAATGGAGAATAGTTGGTTTTGGTACCAAAGTGAGACATGGGTGGAGGCTTACTTTCCAAAGAGTGACATACTTTAACGTAGATCATTGAGTGCTCAGCACCATTCCTCAGTCAAGAAACAAAAACTGAAGAGCCCGGTATAGCACATGTAATGCACCACCCTCAGTTATTGCAAGAAGTACATTGCACCCTTTATTTATATTAGTTAGAGCACCCCTTATTTCTCCAGGGGATTGCCTGAAGGAAGAGGTTAGGCCCAACACCTTACCAAATAAGGATCTAGTTTCTTCAGGATCCCATTAACAAATTGGAAGGTGTCATCTCATGCACACAACAAACATAAAGGCATCAAAACCAGTCCAGATGAAGGGCCTCAACCTGAAATGTCAATTGTCCCATTCCCCCCAGATTCTACCTGACCCGCTGAGTTCCTCCAGCATCTTCTTTATTCCAACATCTTCAGTCTCTTGTGTTTCAGCCTTAAAGGCATTAATGGATAGTGCCACAAGAAATATGAATAACATTTCTGACAAGAGGTAAAAAATGAACAATAATAGATAAATGCTACACTGAATGTGGAGCTCGGAGAAGCAGAGTCAGTCTATGCTTTCCAGCCCTTCCTGTATTCACTGCAGCCTCCTGTTGACTTTCAGGTCCAGCAGGCTGACTTTGAGTTCACAATCAGAGCTTAGAGCCTTTAATTTTCTTTTTTGAAGACGATGTGCAAAGTTGTGTTACTCTTTCAGAATTCCTGTTGCCAGGGTGAATAATGGAAATAAAATATTCCTGAAATCACGGACTGGAACTAAGCTGCCCATAACCATCAGTGAGGCCAGCACAGAAGAGGAATTTTGGGTGGAAAGAAGGCTGCCAGTGGGCACGAAAGAAAGGCCTGCAAACATTCAGCCAAGTAGTGAAGAAGCTGAGTGGGAAAGGCCTTGTCCACAGAAGTGCACGTCGTGACTCTCCTTTGAGCCCAGTTCATTAAAAGAGAGGCTAAGAGGCACTTTGAATGCGTTTGACAGTGGGATGCTGCTCAAACACAGAGGATCAGCTCATCTGGCCCCTTGCATCAGGAAAAAGTAAGTCTGGGGAGTGGGTGGTTGCTGCAGACAGTAAGCCCAGACAGCCAGCTGAGCCATGGTGATCCAACCCATTGGTATTGTTTCTCCATCTTAAGTCTTAAAATGGCCAAATACATTCTATTAAATATCTGATCTGTTAAATATCTGTTAAATATCAACACCAACTGGGATGTCAAGGCCAAACGCCACACACTGGAGATTATATGGAGTTTCTGGTTGCAGCACCTCAAATAGATAAACTGTTGCTCACAGTTGACACAAATTCTTCAGTTGTTTCCACAAAGGATGATATTGAGCTCAAGTTTTCCACTCAGAGAATGATTTACAGAATGGAAGGCAGTCTGGGCAATTTCTGTGCATTTCTACTGGGAAGTTAAAGAACAGGAACCCACAGAAGGACATTGAAGGACACAGTGCTACCTCTTGCTATCAGTTAAGCAAAGCTGGAGGACTCATGTATCAAAATTCTGCAAAAGATTGCATGGAAACCACTTTAAATAGTACCATGTACAGTCAAAAGAGATTCTTAGATGATGACTCTTTCTTAAAACTTCATAATTTTAGCTCTTCTCCCTTTTTATCAAGATTGATGCAAAGAAAGCAGCTTTGAAACAAGCAAGTTCCTTGGCTCTATCAGTTTACTTTTAGTCAGATTGACCAGAAATGTTTACTTTATGCAAGAATTGTGGAAGTTAAAATACAAAACCTTTACAAGCAAAATAAGACGTCAACCTGTTGTTAAAGACGGGACTGAGTCTGTCAACCCAGCTCAGGCTTTAACATATATCAAAGCACTGTTTGTATTTTATCGTATCCAGGCAAGTCCATTTAACTTTCCATCCCGCAGCCATAGCTGTTCTTTCCTGAAGTCAAGCCAGGAAAATCTTTGCAGCCTTGGCATAGGAATGGTGGGAAGCCTCACTTTGCAGTGGACCAAGTCCTGAGCTGCAAACTTTATATAACTGTGTGTTTCTGAGACATACTTTCAGTTGTTGCATACACACTGAGGTAAATAACGTTGATGGGTTTAAGTCTGTGATTATTGTTGAACAGCATATTGTTTGCATTAAAAATCAGACTTTGGCACTGTTACAGTTCTATTTTTCAGCTGCTTAAGCAATTACCCAGTGTTCTTTTATCTGGGTGTTGCTTCTCTGATTACAAAGTACTTTGTTGGTCTCCTGCCATTGATTCTGACTGTTAATAGTGATGCCTGAAATTTTAAGATAAAGCTATTAGTTTATGTTTGACTACAAAAAGAAAATCCAAACAATTTCCTCAAATTTAGTGTCCAATTAAGTTTTTCATATAAATTGTGCTTAGAGGTAAAGAAGGATTGGCCTTATCTTCGACATCTGAATTCCTTTACTGGAAATACATTTTAATCTTTCAGCTGGTCGAGATCCTGACTGGCAACAAAGAGTAATTTAAAAAATATATCTGTGATGAATACATGAATCAAGGTGATCTAGGTCATTTTTCACCTACAGAAATGACTCGGGCAGGATTTGAATCCAAAATGGATTCATGTGCAGGCAGAAGAGATTTAGATTAATTTGGCATCATGTTCAGCACAGACATCATGGTCGAAAGGCCCGTTGCTGTGCTGTACTGTTCTATTTTTCCTAAAATGAGTTTCTGATGAGGGGTAGAGATGTATGTGCAAAATGGAGCTGTGGGCAGGTCCAAGTACTTTTAACTCTTTACCTACATGCTGAGGGTCCACTTTCTGCCTGAAATAGGTGTGAAGCAATAGGAGGCCAGAATGGATGGGTACTCAGTAGGCAGCTGAGACCAAAAGAAGCCAAGCAATGAGGAAGCTGTGTGGAGACAGTCTAGCCACAGGGAAGTGGCAGAGCTTATTACTTCCCTGAAGTGGCTGTAAGAATCATTCCTTCTGCCAACCCCAATAAAGTTTTACCATTCTGGAACTAAATGCATTGTTTCAGAATGAGAGGTTTCCCATTTAAGCTGGAGATGAGAATGTATTTCTTCTTCCAGAGGATTGGGAATCTTTGGCATTCTCCAACTCAGAGAGCTGTGGAGACTGATATCATTGAATGTATCCAAGGCTGAGGCTGTCATTGTTTCAGGGGAAGTCAAAGCTTACAGCAAACAGGCAGGAAAGTGCAGCCGAGGCCAAAATTGACCAACTGCAATTTCACTGAATGATCAAGCAGCCTCTAGGGGCCATAGTGTCTATTCCTGTGCTCTTTCTTATGTTCTTACATCCTTACTTTCTTTGGCTGAATGGGTTTATTTGTAGACCAACCATCTGCAGACCTATTTCAGTCTGGTGGGAAAGCCACGGCTATTTCCCCTGCAGTCTGCTATACTGTTGTTGGGGTCTCATTAATGTCTAAGGACACTGAATAATGCTTATGCATGAAGCTCCACATTACCAGTGGGAACTGCCCAATAGGGGCAGGCACAGTAATGTAGCGGTTAGCGTAATGCTATTACGGTGGCAGTGACATGGGTCATTCTCCCTTCTCTCCTCTCCCATCCGGAAGAAGATACAGGAGCCTGAGGGCACATACCACCAGGCTCAAGGACAGCTTCTATCCAACGGCGATAAGACTATTCAATGATTCCTTTATACGATGAGATGGACTCTTGACCTCACAGTCTACTTTGTTATGACCTTGCACCTTATTATCCACCTGCACTGAACTTCTCTGTAGCTGTAACTCTTTACTCTGTATTCTGTTAGTTTTTACCTTGAACTAGCTCAATGCACTGTGTAATGAATTGATCTGTAGGAATGGAAAGCAAGACAAGTTTTTCACTGTACCTCAGTACAAGTGACAATAATAAACCAATACCAATACTAATATAATAAACAAGTATGAATTTCAGTCGCTGTCTGTAAGGAGTTGGTACTTTCTCCCTGTGTCTGCGTGGGTTTCCTCCAGGTGCTCTGGTTTCCTCCCACATTCCAAAGGCGTACAGGTTAGGAAGTTGTGGGCATGCTATGTTGGCACTAGAATTGTGGCGACATTTGTGGGCTGCCCCCAGAAGATGCATTTCACTGTGTGTTTCGATGGACATGTGACTAATAAAGATATCTTATCTTTTCTTATCTTAAATTCAACAGTTAAAATGAAATCAGTAGAAAATGGAGCCACTCCATGCTAACTGCTTGGCTACTCTATTCCGACCCAGCAATGTGCGTTGGATGTTATCTTTTTCCATTAAGGAAATGAAACCTTTGGCCTCACCCTTATTATGTTCAAACACCACTACTCCAATGCACTCTTGGCCAGCTTTATATCCTCCACCTCCATCAGCACTTACACCCTACCCTGTGCTGCCCTTCCCATGTTGCCCTGCTTACTCATCCCTGCTATGCACACTCCTCAAATGTAGAACTTTTTTTTCATATTAAGATCTCTTCATGGCTCTACCTGTTCCCATCTCATCAGCTCTCTGAAAACTCTAAGCCTCTCGTGGCGCAGTGGTGCTCCCTTGCATAACTTCACAGCCTTTTCTCAATTACATGTTGCTATTTTCTCATCCACAGAGATCCCAATTTCTGACATACCCTTTTTAGCCCATCCACCTCTCTCTTGCCTCCTTTAAAACCCATATTAAAACCCACCTTTACACCTCTCTTAATATCTAATTCCTTGGCAATAACATTTTGCTGGAGCCAGGCCTAGCACTGGTTTTCTTGAAATATTTTCTCCAATGTACTTGCCAACAGTTGGCCAAAGAGAAAAGTGGGTGGCATAGTGGCATAACAAGTGGAGCCGCTACCTCACAACTCCAGTGACCCAGGTTCAATCCCGATCTCAGCCTTGACTGTATGGAATGTGACAACATGGGTTTCTTCATGGTGCTCCGGTTTCCTCCCACATACCAAAGGTGTGCCTTCCTAGGTTCCTAGGTTGGTTGATCACTGTCAATTGCCTGTGGTGTACATGGGTGAGAGGGGTTGTTGGGGATGTGGGGAGAATACAGTTCAGAGAAAATTATTGGAGGAAATGGGATTGTTCTGCTAGTCAAATGGACTCAATGGGCTGAATAGCCTCCTGATATGTCACAAAGTAAAATGGAATATGGAAATGGGAGGCCAGGAATATCTCCAATACATCCCCACTCACCTCATTGTTAGGGCAACATTTGGATGGTTAATATTCCGGGTACAGACCCAGTGATACCTGCACATTTTACCCTTTCGGGAAACCAAGTATTCAAGTGCAACAAAGAGGATAACCAAACCTTAAGACCCTGATACCTGCAGAGAGACAGGCAGTGGGAGCTTCTGTTAGCAACCAGGAAACCCTGAAAATACAATAATGCAGAGGTTGTGTTGAATTATTAACATAAATCGCTGGAAATACTGAGCAAGCTAGGCAACATCTGAGGAGAGAGAAGCAGACATCTTTCAAATCTGTTCCTACCTCCTGATAGGTTGCCTGACCTGCGGACGATTCCAATATTTTCTCTTCATATTTCATTTTTACACTTCAGCATCATTTTGCTTTTAGTCTGCTGGAATTTAAGAGCTGGACCACATTTGAATGCTTCTTCTCAATTTGCTACTTTAAGCCCAGTTCAATTGTTTGCAATCGGACTCTGGTGGAAAGCTGAAGCCACATAGTAGTAACTGAAGAACACTGAGGAAATCCCTGCCAATTGAAATGATAGAGGTCAGTGCAGATGGGGTCAGGCACAGTTAGGGTTGAGGGGGGACTCAGCCAATCACATGAAGATATTGGTTAATCCATCATAAAACAACTGATCAGCCAATCGGGGGTGTGGTGATCAGCCAATGATGGTTTTAGGTGTCAGTTGATTACAGATCTGCGTCTCCTGACCCATATCTGCCTCTTGCAGGTAGTCACTCCCACCTCCCTTTCACTGGAAAACCCAGCCATTAAATCTAAATTATTGATCAAACCTGAAGAAAGATGTGTTACTTAACTATTATAAATAGGCAGCTGCCATTGGGCAGGAGTCCCACAACACCAGGTTCAAGGACAGCTACTTCCCTTCAACCATTCGGTTCTTGAACCAACTTGCACAACCCTAATCACTACCTCAGTATAGCAACACTATGACCACTTTGATCACTTCGCACTAAAATGGATTTTGTTTTATTTTGTTTTTAATTGTGTTCTTTCTAGTAAAAATGGTGTATAATTTATGTTTAATTTATGTTTTTTCTTGTGAATGCTGCTTATGTGATGCTGCTGCAAGTAAGTTTTTCATTGCACCTGTGCATGCGTGTACTTGTGCACATGAAATAAACTCAACTTTGACTTTGGAGCAGTTACTTGTCTGGCCCCTGAGTGTACCTACTTAAACTAGATACAGGTGGATTCATAAAAAGTTGTTGATGTTTTTCCCATTGAACTACCCTTCAGATGCCCTCTCGCCCATCCCGCAAGTCAACATTGTCCTTTACACCTTGGCACTGGATAACTGATGCATTTAAAGTGGGCCTAAGAAAGCCCAGGGGTAAGAATGGAGTCCCAAACTAAACAACGAAAAACAAATTTTGGTAGAAAGGACTCGATTGGGTATGAGATGCTGGTTGGTTTTGCATTCTTCCACAATGACAGACTTTAAAGTCAGGATGCAGTCTTTTTCGCATCATAACAAAATACTTGGTTAGGTGAATACAAAATGATGAATAAATATTCTTTTCACCAGGTACCTATTTTTGTTGGCCTTCCAGGACAGTTATTTTACTTTTCCATCTTACTCACATCACTGAGGTTCAAGCATGATGAGATACTTTAAACACATGAAGTAAGAATCTAAGCATAGAACCTTCTGTGTATTTTTACAGAATTCCCCAAAGCCAATGAATTATACACCAAGTCGTCCAGGGTGTTTAACTCTGGTCACAGAAAGCAATTGAAATTTGACCTTGTGCTGCCAATTTTTTTAATTTTCGAATTTCACAAGCCGAGATGACTAAAGATCCTCCCCATGTGACGGCAAGGTTCCATTCCTGTGAACTGTTTGCAACCCAGACAGGTTGCAAGTCAGAAATGCAGCTGCAGACCGAGTTCCGAGACAGCAGAAGATGCCTGCAGCCCTTCACCAGCCGGCAAATCCATCCCATCGGTCTCCCAAATGCGCGTTCGTATGTACAGGCTGAACATAAGTAGGGTGATAGTTACCTGGGGACGACCTGTACCTCAAGAAAGGTGATATATTAGCATTGATCTTTCACTGCCGTAAGTCAATAGCCACCTGCACTGGAGAAATGCTGTTGCTTCCAGCTTGGCCCCAGATGCAATATCCCACTGGCACAGACAGCCTGCTGCGCTCACAGAAAGGCTTGAGAGTCAGTGAGGCCCCATGCCCAGGTTCACCGATAATCAAAGTTGAATGCTGGCGAATATCTTTGACATTCACAAACATTAAATGACATTTATCACCTGTGAAAATATAAAAATGTTGCTTAAAATTGAAAGAAAGAACTAATTAATATTTTTTTTACATTCAAAAACACATGCGCAGAAAATAAAACACAGAACACAGAAGTTAGAAAACAATATAAGCTTACTTTCTCCAGGAGGCTGATTTCTCTCATTCATTCAGAAGGGATGGTGTTCTGAGACCAGGTTTAATCTGGCACAGGCTCAGAAGACAGGCTTTGCTGTAGCCTGTGGAAGTTTACACTGCCCCTTTAGACTCCATGAAAAGCCCACAGTGCAGCACAGACAGTCGGGTGGAAATTGCCACTGCCCACTTAGGCCATGTCATCCTGGAAACCAGGACTTCCACAGAGAAACATAAATAAATTACCGTCGGCATGGGAAAGGTAGGTCAGGCCCACTAAATTCACCAGATGAGACAGGCAGAATTGTGAGATGTGATCATAGTGATTGAGGATCATGTTAAAAAAAGCAGAAAATGCCAGAGGGGGTATTTGTGATGAGAGTAAGAGTGATGAAAGGTCATGGGCCTGTAACATTAACTCTGTTTCTCTCTCCACAAATGCTGCCTGACCTGCTGACCATTGCCAGCATTTTCTGCTTATATTTCAGTTCCCAACATTTGTCTTTTTTGGTATTGGTATTGGTATTGGTTTATTATTGTCATTTGTACCGAGGTACAGTGAAAAACTTGTCTTACAAACCGATCTTACAGGTCAATTCATTACACAGTGCAGTTACATCAAGTTAGTACAGAGTGCATTGATGTAGTACAGGTAAAAACAATAACAGTACAGAGTAAAGTGTCACAGCTACAGAGAAAGTGCGGTGCAATAAGGTGCAAGGTCACAACAAGGTAGATCGTGAGGTCATAGGTCATAGTCCATCTTATTGTATAAGGGAACTGTTCAATAGTCTTATCACAGTGGGGTAGAAGCTGTCCTTAAGTCTGGTGGTACGTGCCCTCAGGCTCCTGTATCTTCTACCCAATGGAAGAGGAGAGAAGAGAGAATGTCCCAGGTGGGTGGGGTCTTTGCTTATGCTGGCTGCTTGTGAGAATAATTTTACTCTGGAGGATCATGTCAGCTGAACACAGTTGCTAACACTTTCTGAGTCACATTTCGTTCTATGATATCCAACTTAAACAAAATCTAACCAGTTCAAAGTTTTTAAGTCTCCTTCATTTATAGATGTCCTTGTAAAATTCACATCTGCAAAATAAAAAAGTTGTCACTCAGTCCAGACAAAATAGTGCTGCAAATCTGCCCTTCACACATTGATATTCTGAGATTCTTGATGGAATGTGATTATGATCATGGACTAGTAATCCATAACCCTATCAGTCATGTACTTATTAAAACATAGAAGGAAGCCATTCAGCCCATTGACTCCATACCAGCTGCCAACAGAACATTCCCAAAAACCTTCTTATTTCTCTGAAACCCGTTCTCACTCACCGGCCCATCAACTTCCCTTTGAGTTTTTTGCCACTTACCTCTACTAGGAGTAATTTCTTGCCACCTACCTATACCAGGAGTAATTTACAGGAGCCAATTAACTACCAGCACATCTTTGGAACGTAGGAGGAAACCAAAGCACCCAGAGAAAGATCCACTTGATCACAGTGACAATGTGCAAACTCCACTCAGACAGCACCCAAGGCTCAGAACCAGGTCATTGGAGCTGTGAGGCAGCATCACTTACTGCTATGCCTGAATGATTGACCCGGACTAGAGGAATGAGTTCATCACACCAACTTGAGAACTTACATGTTAGGTACATGAGTCTGGAATAAATGGTGATTAGGTTTATCGTAGAAGTCTATCTAGTTCATCTGTGGGGAGAACATCTACTATCCTTGCCCCTTGTGAACTACCTATGATTGCAGACCAACAGCTATTTATATCCTTGAATTTTAACTGAAGTGGCTAAGTAAACAACTTAGGAGAACCAAACTGCAACAAAAACCAATAGTGAGACAGAAATCAGATGGACCACCTACACTTTTCAAGGAACTGGAAATGACAAAGGCATACTGCATTGTTCTTCTCAGTAATGGCTGGGAACATGCCATAATGACAGAATCACAGCAACCAGACAATGTCTGAGATCCCTCCGTCATGTTCGCTGGGATTTCTTGTTCCACCACCAGGACAACATACTGTAACTAAATATTTAGTTAATACAAACAGAAAATGATGGAAATGCTGACAGGCAACTGTTCAGATGAAGAGTCTTCAACATCAAACATTAACTCTGTTTCTCTTTCCACAGATGCAGTCTGACCTGCTGAGCATTTCCAAAATTTTCTCTTTTTATTTTAATTTCCAGTATCTGCTATATTTTTTGATATTTTTGATTTTCAGAATATTTAATTAGGTGGGATAGAGATACACAGTCAGCAGAGAGTCACCTGAGAGACCTCATCACTCAATTCAAACCTAATGAATTCTCCAGGCATCAGGTTGAATAGCAGTAAAGAAACCTACTGATTACCGATCTCTCTCACCCGATGAATCCTCACTGAGACTAGAAGAAACCTTCTTAGGAATTCCCTAGGTAATGAGGATGACTTGTTTCCTCTTCAGTTCTAAGGAGAGGAAGATGCTCTCCTCCTAATGTGGTGAGGCAATTGCATATCAGCTGCCACACAAACTTGACAGAGCGAAATCTTGCTCCAATAGCAAGAAGGCCCAAGGCATTTGGAGATCAGGCTCTGCTACACACAAACACACACACACACACACACACACACACACACAAATAAAAAATATGACTCTTGCAGAAGACTTTCATTTTACATTTTGTTGAAAAGAGCAATTTTAATGAAACTGCAACTTCAATGGCAAAACTCTCACAAAAATGACCAATACTTATGACCGTATAACTCTAATAATATACACAAGATTGGCTTACTCTATGAAATAACCTTGTTAGAAAATCTCTTTTGCTCAGGTAGTGCCCACAAAGGCTTCATTTAACAGAAGTGTCCTTTCATCCACAGTTATTAAAAATACCCTTTTCTGGAACAAGAAGAGATTTTCAGGTTTCAGCATTAATTGTGCTGGTGCTGCATGAGGCAACAGGCTGAGGAAACTTGGAAAAATAGGGTCCAGCAAGCTTCACATCTGATTCCATCCACACTCAATTTCCAATCTAGTTGCATTTTGGGGAATAAAACTTGAATTTTCTTTACTAAACATGGAAAAATGACAGGACAGAACATAGAACATAGAATATAGAACATAGAACAGTACAGCACAGAACAGGTCCTTCGGCCCACAATGTTGTGCCGACACAGCTATTCCCTCCTACCTACAGAATGCCCATATCCCTCTATTTTCCTTCATTCATGTGCACATCCAAGCCCCTCTTAAAAGCCCCCAATGAATTTGCCTCCAACACCCTATCAGGCAACACATTCCAGGCATCCACCACTCACTCCGTAAAAAACGTACCTCTCACATCTGTTCTGAAACTACCCTCTCTCACCTTAAATGCATGCCTTCTGGTATTGGATCGCTCAATAATAGGAAAAAAAATTGCTTGTCCACCCTATCTATGCCCCTCATAATTTTATACACTTCCAACAGATCACCCCTCAGCCTCCGCCGCTTCAGAGAAAAGAGCCCGAGTTTATCCAGCCTCGTCTGATAGCACATGCCCTCTAATCCAGGTAGCATCCTAGTAAACCTCCTTTGCACCCTCTCTAAAGCCTCAACATCTTTCCTATAGTGAGGTAGTGAGGTCACCAGAATTGCATGCAATACCCTAAATGCAGCCTAATCAGAGTTCTATGGAGATGCATTATAACTTCTTGACTCCTATATGCAATACCCCGATTAATAAATGCAAGTATTCCGTAAGCCTTCTTAACCACCCTGTCTACCTGTGTAGCCACTTACAATGAGCCATGGACTTGCACCCCAAGGTCTCCCTGGTCTTCAACACTGTTAAGGGTCTTGCCCTTAAGAATATACTGCCTCTTGACCTTAGTCCTACCAAGGTGCAAAACCTCACATTTATCCAGGTTAACCTCTATCTGCCATTTCTCTGACCACATCTGCACCTGAGCTATATATTGCTGTATCCGTCACCAGTCTTCTACACTATTCACAACTCCACCAATTTTGGTTTCGTCTGCAAACTTACTAACCCATCCATCAACATACTCATCCAGATCATTTATGTACATCACAAACAGCAGAGGTCCCAGCACAGATCCCTGCGGAACACAACTACTCACAGGCCTCCAGCCCAAATAAGTCCCTTCAACCACCACCTTTTGTCTTCCGCAGGCAAGCCAGTTCTGGATCCACACAGCCAATTCTCCACTGACCCCATGCATCCAAACTTTCTTGGTAAACCAATTACGTGGGACTCTGTCAAGTGCCTTACTGAAGTCCATATAGATGACATCCACAGCTCTACCTTCATCAATCTCTCTTGTCACCCTGTCAAAAAACTCAACCAGGTTAGTAAGACATAATTTGATAAATGTATTTAAAATTATGAAGAATGAAACAGGCTAGAAAGAAGTTGACTGTTCCTATCCAGTGAAGGTTCCAGATCAGAAGGCTACGTGTACTAAGATACAGTGAAAAACTTTTGTTTTGCATGCCATCCAGACAGATCATGCCTTACATAAGTACATTGAGATAATGGAAAGAAAAACAGAATGCAGAATATAGTGTTGCAGCTACAGAGAAAGTGTAATGCAGGTAAACAAATAAAATCCAAGAGTGCGCAAAGAGGTAGGAGATCAAGAGTTCATCTTTAGTGTATGAGAGGTCCATCTAGTAGAACATGCTTTCAAGCTTTTGTGTCTTCTGCCTGACAGGAGAAGGGAGAAGAGAGAATGACAGAGTGGGAAGGGTCCTTGATTATGTTGGTTACTTTACTGAGGCAGCGGCAAGTGTAGACAGGGTCAATGGAGGGGAGGCTGATTTCCGAGATGGACTGGACTGTGTTCACAACTCTGCAAGGTCTTAATTAGGGTTGAACATAAAAAATTTAAAAAGGGGTCCAAGAGAAACATTTTTAAATGGAGGTTGTTTAAGCTATGGAATTCATTATAAAAGTTAATGACTGAAAAGCAAACTGTGAGATTAATTTGAAATGCACTGGTCCACACCACCAGGTTCACGAACAGCTGCTTCTCTTCAACCATTCAGTTCTTGAACCAACCAACAAAACCCTAATCACCACTACAGTTTAGCAACACTATGACCACTCTGATCACTTTGCACTAAAATGGACTTTGTTTTATTTTGCTTTAATTGTGTTTTTTTCTAAAAATTGTGTATAATTTATGTTTATGTTTTTCTTGTGACTGTTGCTTATGTGATGCTATGTGTCTGTGATGCTGCTGCAGGTTTTTCATTGCACCTGTGCATACATGTACTTGTGCATACGACAATAAACTCGACATTGACCTTGACGATGTCATTCATAGTACTTCCATTCCCATCCATTACCAATTTGTTTAGTGTTTCCATTACGCAGCCTTGTGCCTTTTTATAAGCATTTAAATCAAGAGTCCAAAGACATCAGTAGGGGCCCAATGCTATTTTCTGTGGAAAAAGTGGAAGCAGTATAATGTGCTGAATCCACCCTGTACTGTTGGTGGAACAAGAACAGAACGATAATCAGAAGCTTGCCTGTAGCTATTTACATCGTGGGAATCAGTTGGGAATTCAATTGGCACGGTATTCTCGGATATTTTTGACCTGGAAATCAAAATAATTTTGTTTTATTCTGCTTCATAACTTTCAACTACATATTGTACATGCTGAGGGACTTTTTATTCTAGTTGGTGGGGTGGAAGCAGCAGCAGCAGTAGGTTTCATGTTTTGCCATCTGCATTTAAGTGATGGAAATGAGCAGATGGTCAGATGATGCCTTGAGTCACTTATGGTTAATATTCTCTTGGAACTCTGGCCGAAGAGAAATCAGTGCTAGTTATTCCTTGGCTTTCCACAGTTATTCCACTGAAGTTATTACTGAGAAGTGGGAAAGCCCCTTTGGAGAGGCATTGCTGTCAGTTCTGAACCCCATTCACAACAATGTGTTAATCAAAATTTATGAAAGCATTTTCCTTGTGAAGTAGATCCCTTAAGTACTAACGTTACTGATATAATCCAAATCTTCCACCAAGATCTACCCAAATCAGCTTCCACAGATTTCCAAGATCTCAAGCTTGGGAAATCTGTTCATTAAATTCCCGCCAGACTAACTTACTGCCCGTACAGCAGCCCATTGCAATAATAAGAAAACATGGCTGCCGGGGAAAGGAAAGTGGAGCTAGTTAATTGATTTAATTAAGTTAGCTTAATGTTCTTAATTGTTCTTAGTGGAATTTTTTGTCTTTTAAATAAAACACTATTTTATTCATAAACAACCCAGGTAATATTGGATGTTTTTGAATATCAAGGGGATTCAAGTTCATTGACAGCCAGAGGACCTGGGAGCTGTCAGAACCAGTCTATCAGGGTGACTAGCCACTCACACCAGTATGGACCCCACCCTGCACTGCCATGGGACATACAGACGTGCTGGGAATGGTCTCTCAGTAGAAGACTGGCCTTGAACCATACTAGAAAAGATGTTAAAATTAGAAAATGCTGGAAACGTTCAACAGGTCAGGCAGCATCAGGGAAAGAGAAATGGAATTAATGTTTCAGGTCATGAGAAGGTGTTTGTCTTGATGTGGTGCCATGGTTAGGTAGCTGAGCTAGCAGCCAGAGTTTTAGATCCAGATACTGTGGTTCAAAACCCACCAGAACAGCTGGGGAATTTAAATCCAAGTGGTTAATTAAGCCTCAGTTACAATAACCTTGAAAGGGTAGGACTGGTGTAAAAATCCATCTGTCCTTTAGGGAAGGAAATCTGCTGTCCTTACCAAGTCTGGCCTATGTGTGACTCCAGTCTCCCCAATGTAGTTGTCTCTTAACTGCCCCCTCAGTTCTGGGGCCATTAATGATGAACAATAGGCACTGGAGTTGCAGATGTTCACATCCAATGAACAATAAATAAAATGTATCTGAACAAAAGCTAACAGGCACTTTTTGAACTTGCACTTTGATACATGTAGTGTAAATTATTTATGATTTGTAGTTCAATCCTTTAACTGAATTTTTAAATACACATACTGTTAATTGCTAATTTGCCTCTTGGGAAATGCTGATTTTAATGAAGTCATAATTGTTTAATAGGCATAAATGCTACTGTACAGGAAATGTAAAGATAAATTATTTTATTCATTTGTGCTTCCCTTAATATTTTATATCCTTTTTGAATCTGACCCAATGAAAGGCTGATTTTATGTAACAGATAAAACAGTTAAAATAACTGTTATAAATGTTTATGAAGACAGAATCAAAATTAAAAATGTTGATTTACAGTGTAGCGATGGGCTACGCACTGAGCTAGAAATAATGACACGCAGTCTGTAGGTTGCACTCAAGATTGGTTTATTCAGAACTTTGCCGTGCTGGCTTTAAGCAGTTAAGTTCCCGCCCTCTCCAGGTGGCAATGACGTCAGAGGTGCATCACCAAAACCTCTTCCCGCGCAAGGGCTTTCTCCCCTCGCTGGTGAAGAAGCAGGCCCGGCGCCATTTTGTGGCTGGCCTCTCTGCCGACGCGTGCGCCGTTTTCCAAGCCAGTTCGCCTGCGTCGAAAGTGGGTCGCCACATAACACCCCCCCCAGAACCGGCGATACACCCCCCAAAGTCCAGAGTCTGGATCAGTCGCTGTTTGGGCGGTCTGCCTCCGCGCCATGGAGCCTGAACCTCAACCGGCTGCGCCAAGACCACATGGGCCGGTTTGAGCCAGTCCACCATGAAAACCTCCTTTTTCCCCCCAACGTCTAGAATGTACATGGACCTGTTGTTCCTGAGCACCTTGAACGGCCCCTCATACGGCCGCTGTAGTGGTGTCCGGTGTGCGCCCCTTCGTACAAATACAAACTTACAGTTCTGCAGGTCTTTGGGTATGCAGGTGGGGATCTGTCCGTGCCATGAAGTCGGTACGGGGGCCAGGTTGCCGAGCCTCTTGCGTAGTCTGTCCAAGACTGCCACAGGTTCTTCCTCTTGCCCCCTTAGGGCTGGTATGAACTCTCCTGGGATGACCAGGGCTGTATCGTACACCAGCTCGGCCGACGAGGTGTGCAGATCCTCTTTGGGTGCTGTGCGGATTCCAAGCAGGACCCAGGGAAGCTCATCCACCCAGTTAGGCCCTTTCAGGCGGGCCATGAGAGCCGACTTCAAGTGACGGTGGAAACGTTCCACTAGTCCATTCGACTGAGGGTTGTAGGCAGTCGTGTGATGTAACCGTGCTCGCAACAGGTTGGCCACAGCCGACCACAGGCTGGAGGTGAACTGGGCGCCTCTGTCCGAGGTAATGTGGGCCGGTACCCCGAAGCATGTTACCCAGGTTGCAATCAGCGCTCGGGCGCAGGGATCAGCGGTGGTGTCAGTGAGCGGGGCTGCCTCTGGCCATCTCGTGAACTGGTCTACCATAGTTAGGAGGTACCGCGCTCCTCTCGACACTGACAGGGGCCCCACGGTATCCAAGCGAATGTGGTCGAACCTCCGGCGGGTGGGTTCAAGCTGCTGCGGCGGGGCTTTGGTGTGCCTCTGCACCTTGGCTGCTTGACACTGCATTCACGTTTTGGCCTATTCGAACCTGCTGGAGACCATCTGGACGGTTGTCCTGATAGATGGGTGTGCCAAGCCGTGTATGGAGTTGAAAACTCGCCACCACCAGGCTGCTGGGACGATGGGGCAAGGTTGGCCGGTAGCCATGTCGTACAGGAGGGTCCTCCCACCTGGGCCTACTAGGAAGTCTTGCAGTTGCAAACCTGAGACTACGGTCCTGTAGCTGGGCAACTCGTTGTCTGCCTTCTGCGCCTCCGCCAGTGCTGCATAGTCCACCCCCGGGACAGGGCCTGGATAGCTGGTCTGGAGAGTGCGTCCGCCACAAGGTTGTCCTTTCCTGAGACATGCTAGATGTCCGTCGTGTACTTGGAGATGTAGGACAGATGTTGCTGCTGGCGGGCCAACCAGGGATCAGATACCTTCGTGACCACGAAGGTCAACGGTTTGTGGTCCGTGAACGCGATGAATGGCCTGCCCTCTAAGGAGTACCTGAAATGTTGGATTGCCAGATGTAGTGCCAACAGCTCCCTGTCAAAAACACTGTACTTGAGTTCAGGTTGCCGCAGGTGCCTGCTGAAGAACGCTGGGGTTGCCAGCGCCCCTCGATGAGTTGCTCCAGCACCCCACTACTGCCGTGTTGGATGCGTCCACTGTGAGGGCGGTTGGAACGTCCGTTCTGGGGTGCACCAGCAGTACGGCATCTGCCAAGGCTTCCTTGGCTTTAACGAAAGCGGCTGCAGCCCCTTCATCCTAAGTAATGTCCTTGCCTGTACCCAACATCAAGGTGAACAAAGGGTGCATGACATGGGCTGCTGAGGGGAGGAAACAGCAGTAGAAGTTGAACATACCAACGAACTCGTGCAAGTCTTTGGCTGTGTTGGGCCGGGCGAAGTGGCAGATCGCGTCTACCTTGGCGGGCAGGGGTGTTGCCCCGTCTTTTGTAATCCTGTGGCCCAGGAAGTCGATGGTGTCGAGTCCGAACTGGCATTTGGCCGGGTTGATTGTGAGGCCAAAATCTCTCAGGCGGGAGTAGAGCTGGCAGAGGTGGGACAGATGCTCCTGATGATTACTGCTGGCTATGAGGATGATGTCCAAGTAGACGAACGTGAAGTCTAGGTCACGTCCCACCACATCCATTAGCCGCTGGAACGTCTGTGTGGTATTCTTCAGGCCAAACGGCATTCGGAGGAACTCGAACAGGCCGAATGGGGTAATGAGTGCTGTCTTGGGGTGTCTTCAGGGTGTACCGGGATTTGATGGTATCCCCAGACGAGGTCCACTTTGGAAAAGACGCTTGCCCCGTGCAGTTTTGCTGCAAAGTCCTGTATGTGTGGCACAGGGTAGCGGTCTGGGGTTGTAGCCTCGTCCAGTCTACGGTAGTCGCCGCATAGTCTCCAGCCCCGGAAGCTTTGGGCACCATGTGCAGGGGGGAAGCCCATGGGCTGTCTGACCTCCATACGATCCCCAATTCCTCCATCCTCTTGAACTCCTCATTCGCCAGGCGGAGCTTGTCCGGGGGAAGCCGTCATGTGCAGGTGTGGAGGGGTGGTCCCTTGGTCAGAATGTGGTGCTATACTCCGTGTCTGGGTAGGGCTGCCGTGAACTGTGGTGCCAGAACCGATGGGAAGTCCACCAGGATTCTGGTGAATTCGTTGTCCAACAGCATGATGGAGTCCAGGTGTGGGGCCGGTAACTTGGCTTCGCAAAAGGAGAACGTCTGGAAAGTCTTGGCATGGACCAGTCCTTTATCATGCAAGTAGACCAGTAGGCTGTGAGCTAGCAAGAAGTGTGCCCCCAGGATTGGTTGGGCCACGGTGGCCAGTGTGAAGTCCCACGTGAACCGGCTGGTGCCGAACTGCAGCTGCACTGTGCGGGTGCCATAGGTCCGTATCGTGCTGCGGTTTGCGGCCCTCAGGGTGGGTCCCAGCTCCCTGTTGAGGGTGTCGTACCCTGTCGGGGGTAAGACGCTGATTTCCGCTCCAGTGTCGACCAAGAAGCAGCGTCCTGACTATTTGTCCCAGACGTACAAGAGGCTGTCCTGGTGGCCAGTCGTCATAGCCATTAGCGGTGGCTGGCCTTGGCGTTTCCCGGGAACTCGCAGGGAGAGCAACACCGGCAGGCTTCTGTGCCCCACCGCTGGTGGTAGAAACACCACTGTACATTAGTCTCCTCACTCCTGCCCCTGGGTTGTTTGCACTCTGTTGCCAGGCCTGGTCTGGCCTGCCGTTGGGCACGTGGCTTGGTAATCTGTCCAACAGATGCCCCGCTTTCCTTCCTGGCTTTCCACAGCACATCTGCCTGGGCCGCCACCTTCTGGGGGTCACTGAAATCTGCGTCGGCCAGTAGCAGATGTATGTCCTCGGGCAGTTGCTCTAGGAATGCCTGCTCGAACATGAGGCAGGGCTTGTGTCCTTCAGCCAGGGCCAGCATCTCGTTCATTAATGCTGACGGTGGTTTGACTCCCAAACCGTCCAGGTGCAGCAAGCGGGCACCTCGCTCCCACCGTGAAAGGCTGAAGGTCCTTACGAGCAGCGCTTTGAATGCTGCATATTTGCCGTCCTCCGGGGGCGACTGTATGAAATCCTCAACCTGGGCGGCTGTTTCCTAGTCAAGGGAGCTCACCACGTAATAGTAACACGTGGAATCAGAAGATATCTGCCGAATCTGGAACTGGGCCTCTGCTTGGTCAAACCACAGGCGTGGTCGCAGCGTCCAGAAGGTTGGCAGTTATAGTGAAACTGCGTGAGCAGATGAAGGGTCGATCATCTTCGGTCCAAATCCTGTTTGGACCATCGGGGTCACCAATGTAGCGATGGGCTACGCACTGAGCTAGAAATAATGGCACACAGTCTGCAGATTGCACTCAAGATTGGTTTATTCAGAACTTTGCCGCACTGGCTTTAAGCAGTTAAGTTCCCGCCCTCTCCGGGTGGCAATGACGTCAGAGGTGCATCACCAAAACCTCTTCCCGCGCGCGGGCTTTCTCTCCTCGCGGGTGAAGAAGAAGGCCCAGCGTCATTTTGTGGCTGGCCTCTCTGCCGACGCACGCGCCGTTTTCCGAGCTGGTTCGCCTGCGTCGAAAGTGGGTTGCCACAACAGCACCCAATAGAGGTAGCTGCAGTCAAGGGGATTCAAAATAGTGAATCAACATTATCTTGTGTGTTGCTCTCTCATTTGTTTTCTTCAAATACAATTTGCCAGTAAGAGCAGAGGACCATGAAATTTACCATTCTCTGTCCTGAGCAGATGCAAGTCAGTCTGAGATATCCAGAGTGGGAGCGAGGTGCAATCCAGAGTGCAATTATTATTTAAACTGTGGCGACTTTTCATCTGACTTACAATGTATTTGTGCTTCACTTGGTAAAACGTTCTAATGCAAATCAGCCACAGAATGTTGCACCTCGTGATGGTGAAAGGTTCCCAACCTGTCACTAACAAGAGGGAAACTAACTGTTATACCCTCCTGCCTCCCTTCTATAAATGCTGCTTTGGCCTGAAACCAGCATTTTCTTTTGACCATTAAAATCAAGGGGATAAAGGAACTGAGGACATTTTCCAAATATTTGTAATTAAAGATGAATTTGCTTTTTTTTTTGCTCTCATACACATACTTCCTTTTTTTCTCCCACAATTGAAACCAATACGAGGGGAATAGGAAGACCAGGGCAGGAGGGCTGGAGAGGGAAAGGCTGGCAGGTTTTCAAAGTCTTCAGTTGGCAAGTGGAGCCCACCAGTTCTGAAGCTGGCAGAACATCAACACTGAAAGGATGTGGGATAATTAGAACCAACTCGGGGATTCACTTATTCCAAATCATTTAAATTCATTATGCTTTCGATCAGACCAGAAGCGGAATCATTCTTTTTTGTGTAATCCTGTGTCCACTTGATGTAATAAACAAGTTAGTCATCCACTTAATCAAATTTAACTTAACTATGTTTAACCCGCTTCAGCATACCCACATTCAGTTTAATTTGGCCGTGCACAGCTCTCTTCATACTTTAGTCCTGATTCACCATTTATTTTCATACCATAATAAATTCCAAGAAGAAACATTTGAGTCTCGGTACCCCAGTCTTAATATTAATTCATTTTGATCATGTTCTGGTACTTTTTTTATTTCCATAAATCAGGAAGTGCTACATTGAAAATAAGGAAACTACTTTCCCTGATACGTTTTGAGCAATGTTGCCTGTATATTATTTTTCAAATGGAATGTAAACTGGATTAGGATGGAAATAGCAGACCACCCATGAGCATCACATTTTAATCTATCTAATCGCACTCAAAAATTCACCTTCGAATTCTTCCCAACAAAAGTACTGTTACCCTGGTGTCACAGAAAGATCTATGCTTGGTCCCCTGTTGATTCCCATCTACGTGCTGCTGTCAAAAGTATAATCCAGCATCAGCTTTCACATGGATATTAACAGCCATCAGCTCAACTTCACCCCAACCTCTTTCAGCCCCTTCACTATCTTTAAATTGTCAAACTGTCTGAAACTGAACCAGATTTTTCACAGTCTTGGTGTTGTATTTGACTCTGAGATGAGTTTCAGATAATGCAGCCATGGCATCACTAAGACTACTTGTATCTACCTGTACAACATTGCCTGACTCCACCCTACCTCAGCTCACCCACTGCACAAGTTCTTATCGATGCCTCTAGGCTTCAATACTCCAGCTCAGATTTCTAGGAATCAGGCTAATCTTAATTATTTTGGCAAGTTCCTGATAAGAATTGTTCCTGTATCAAGAAGCCCAGCTCAAAGCAAGGGCTGGAAAATCCTTGTGACAGGCTTTCAAGGTAGACAGCCTCTGTGGATGGGCTGTGAATTGGCACAGGATGCATGTTTCCATGTCAATACGAGGACTGTACTTGCTTCAGGCATCTGCCAGGTCTGCCTAAGAAAAGATCCACTATGTATTTATCACTTTGGTGCTGGTCAAATTTGGCTACATTTTTCCAATGTGAAGCTTTTGTTATAACCGTAAAATGTGTCCAACTTTGTTGATTTCCTTCCATGCAGTATTCTTGAAAAGTTGTAATGAAAATTCCCCTCAACTTTAACAGACAAATTCGCATCTGAGTCCCATCCCCAATTTCTCCCATTCAACCACAATGCCGTCCTCCCAATCCCCTCTGCTGTGGCTGATCTGCTCCTTTCATAAACCCTCCAAAATTAAATCCAGCCTCCCCTTCCCCCTTCCCAATAGTAGGTCTCCACAGCAGTCTTCTCACCTCTCAGATCCCAGGCCAGTATCCCCCATCGCACCTGCCAAATCCTGGGCCAATCTCCCCACATCTTTGTACTTGGAGGCAAACCGGATGCTAAGTTTCTACTTTGAAGTTATTTTGCTTTTACTTATTGTTATTAATAATTTACCTATTTTGGATATTTTATTTTTTTAATTCTTAATAATTTTTTAGTTTTTTAAATTATTTAATTAAATTCTTTTCACTTGTGGGTACCTTGGAGTATCAGATACATATACAATATTAAAAATCTCTCACAGCTTTTATAATTAGGGAGGGGCTTCGCCAGCTGTCAAAGGCTTTTAGGGGCAGAGCCTCCTTACTGTCCTGAGCACACAAGTCTTGCTCAGACAGACCAAGCCACTGGAGTCATGGACACTGAAGGGAAGTGATATTGGCCTTCTGTGTCTAGCCCGCGTAAACGCGGGCAGATTGCGTGGAGCAATTCTGGGTCAAGCACCTTGATATCCACAAAATGTTACAGTAAGTCCCTTGTTACTTCAGGGTTAAGTTGATTATTGCCTGACCAAACAACCTAAATTGTTCTCTGAATGGGTTTCAATAAAACTGCTGGAAGCCTTCGCTGCTTTAGGGAAACAAGCTCCAAAATGTCAATATACCTGACTGGCATCTGTCCAATGTCTAGCTTCTTGAGCACAGCATGATCCATGATCTTAAAGAAAATATCAAACTTCAAGCAACTCGCATCATTAAAGAAACTGGAGTTGTATTCAGATTGGCAAAGACTGGTGTCACTGTGGACCTTATAAATAATTGCTTGAAGAGCTATTGAGGCTGTGCCCAATTGCAGATTATTTCTTCAGCTAAAGAAAGTTTCATGTTTTATTTTTCATTTTGTGCTGCAAAGCTGTGTGCAAACCCAGTTCTGTACAGCAGCACTATGGGGAAACCAGTCCTTGGAACGTATTTCCCTATTGGTGGAACTGTCCAGCTTTGTTTCCTTTTCAGACTATTTTAATTTTTACTATTGGCCATACTTTGCCATGATTCACTAAGATGTTCTCACATGTAGCATTCATGATATTTTCCACCTACAGCTTGGCATTAATCTAGTTACAATGAAGCAAATAAATGAAAGTCACAATATTTTGATTTTATCATGCCAATTCTATTCTCATGACCCAGTTATTTGAAAGCAGTGCTCAGGGGCACATTTTTTTCCATGGTAACTGGTTCAATTGCATCATATCCTTGGCAAAGATCCAAACCATGTTCAAATTTTTACTTATTTTGTACTGTTCAATGCAAATATAATCAGTTAGAAATGGATAAAATGATTCTCGGAACAAAAGGAAAACTTAGCTTAATTCCATCATCCCACTGATGTCACTGAGAATGTATGGACTGTCTTAGTGTTAAATGAAATATATTCAGTCCACCTTATACAGCTTTCGGGGTATATTTATAGAAGAAATCCTATCAACTTACGAACTACACTCTGAGAGGTGTCAGGTTTTTGATTCATCTTTCAGAATGTTAGTCTAATACCAGTCCATAATTGCCCTTGTGAAAATGATGGGGAATCACCTTCTTGAAACAGAATCACCTTCTTGAAACAGTCCTTCTGGTGAAGGTACTCCAACAGTGCTATTGGATAGGGAGATCCAGGGTCGAGACCCAGCAATGATAAAACAACTTTAGAGTCCCACTCCAGAGAAAGTAAAGGTAAGAGACACAAGAGACTGCAGATGCTGGAATATGGAGCAACACATAAAGCGCTGAAGGAATTCAGCAGGTCAGGCAGCATCTGTGGGAGGGAAATGGACTGTTGATGTTTTTGGGTCGAGAGGTAGGAACAGTTTTGATTTTAACATGTGTTTTTACCCCTTTTTGATTACTTGTAAATTCAGAGGTCCAAGACTGACCCGTGGACTGTTAGCTCCAATCTCACTTCAAACTGCTCCGAAAAGCTCCAATTGTCCTCCCTCCTGACCCTAAGGGCTCTCCTTCAGTCACATGTGTTTCAACAATTTTTGGCAAGTTTCCGGTAACATTATGTCTTTTCTTTCGCCTTCATTTTTTTCCCCAAGATTGGGTGTCCCAATCTAACAAACACCTTGCCTGGCTCCCACATGAATTAGTCGCCAAGGTCTCTGTTGTGAGTCAGTGCCAAGAACTGGGCACAGGACATGAAGTGTGGTCTGATTAATGCACTATACAGTTTAAGTATGGTTTCCTTTGGACTACACAATGCAGAAATCCTTTTGCTTTATTGATTGCTGCTCTGCATCATAAGAACTGAGTTGGGGTTTCCCAGCCTTGGCTGTTGCCAGGAAGTGTTTTGGACTTAGGCACTGATTTGTCTTGTGGGAAGAGACATGAAGCAACTGGAACAAGCATATTTCTTAGTAGGTGGATGCACATGTTTCCACACCCTAGGTTCCAAGCTGACCAAATAAAAGGTTGGAGAAGGGTGATATTGATTACTAAGAATAGAAAAGCAAAGTAGTTTTCTCAGTGCACCATCTGATCAATAGATAGAATAAAACTAAAGTTTAGGTCTTCATGGAAGTTTTTGCTGCACTGTGACTAAACTGGTGCCATGGTTACTGTGCTATTTTTAATGCAGTTTTCATAAACATGCAAAGAATTACATTTTATTCCAGTGATGTAACTGTCTATAGCTTTAAGCAAAAACTAACCAGAGTAGTGAAGGACGGAGGTTTTAAAATAGCTTCTCATTGTTCTGTTGGCAGAAGCAAATATTTTGGGGAGAATCTGTGATGTTTGAGATTATTCCAACAGCTCTACATGTTTTAAAAGGGAACTCAAGTTAGTGGCAACCATTTACGGTAAAATCATATCTTCATCAAACGGAAATCATTTCTCTGCAAATGCTAGTTCCAGCCTTTCTGGAATAACAGCCGGTCAAGATATTTGCACAACTTAAATGTGTGTTTTGTCCTTGGTCACAGGAATGCTGCTTTCAAGATGTAAACAAGCAAACTGCTACATAAAGTCTTTGTTTTCTAATGGCAAATATCTGGTTTTAAATTAAATTTATGACAACCTTTCACCAGACGGAGATTAATAATACATTCTAAAATGAAATTGAACTCTAGATATTTACTTTTAGGATGGTTGGCACAAATAGACATTTAACATGCATGCAGTATCTAATCACAAATAAAGTCAAATGCAATCAGAGGACACCTCTCTCCCCATTCTGTTTTGAAGACAGTTGGGTGGTGTCAAATTCCTTTTTCAATCATTTACTGTTCAAATTTCCTGATCAACTCTCCTTCTCTCCAAAGGCTTTATCTTTCCTTCTCTCTTTTTTACAGCCAAGTTTTGTGCTTCTTGTTTGGAGCCTTTCTAAACAGCCATTCATATTGGAAAACGTCATCAATGCTAGCTTCTATAATTGGTTCCGCATTCCTAGTCAGCAAGGCTTGTCATGGGACTTTGAAACTCCATTTATATCCATGATAACCAACATTCTTCTACTATCTAATCTGAATGGATCTTTTGTCTCAGAAGTGAGTGACTATTTGACCAGGGAAGGTATCACAACTCCACATACAATTACATGCCAATTTAATACAGCCCACCCGACCATTAGTAGTAGAGTATTTACCACACCATTCATCCTGATGAACTTCTGTCACTGCCATTTGCAGGAGGTGACCAAGGCAGCTGACACAGGCTGGCAGTGGTCTCATGACCCTGGTGAAATCAGGGTCTGATGGAATTGGGAACCTGATGCAATTTTAACTAAGAAGTATAACTGTCTTGCCTGTTGCTGGTCCCATCAGTACGATTTGACAGCTCCTGGATGTGATACCAAAAAAAGCCCAGAAAAGTCAATAGATATTTTGTATCGTTCTTGACTAAGAGGAGAAATGCCCCTCCCAGTAACACCAAGAAATCTTGGACCTGTTATATCACACTCCCTTACCCTCAGAAATTTCAAACCCCGAACAACTATTGTTCAATAAATAGTGAACTTTAAGACATCACATCAAGCCACTCTTTGTAATGTACCAGTTACCATTTCTAGTAATGCTCTACTTAAAACTCCAGTATGATGCTCCAGAGCTAACTAAATCTTTTTCTGGAAAGTTGAAAGTCATTTCAAGGGCAAGTGTAGTTTTACTAAATAACAGAAAGAGGGATGTAGTTTTAGTTACAACTGTCACTCAGAACTGGCCAACCTGTCTCTGCATAAATATTCTGTAAATTTACAAAAATAGAACGATTAATTATGAAGCTTTCACCAATATTCAATGCTTGAGCTGTGACATTATTGTCAAGAGTCCAAATCAGTTAGGTGCAGCAGCAGGAGACAAAATCTCAATGGAAGCTGGGATCCCATTTCGTCCAACAATAGGTCAGGAGATGCAAACACTGCTCTTGCAAGTACCTAAAATACTTGCAGAACACTAGTTCATATTACACATTTTTTTGTTCTTTTTTGTGTAGAAGACAGAAAATGCTTAAAATCAATTTGAAGACTGTTAACAAGTTACAGCATGAACCTTGTACAAAAATCAGAACATTATCTTATTCACCACTTCAGAAACAACAGAGGTGATATCCATCATACAACAGCAATTATGAAATGCTTTGAAAAAGTTTTTTAGCAAAATCAAACATTCTTTTGTATTTATTGCTGCAGAACATTGACATCATTTTTCCAGCATTTAAAAGGGCAAGCATTGTCAGCTTATTACTTGCAAAATTAATTTAAAATATGCCTGTCAATTGAGAGTTCAGGTATGAGGTATAATGTAAAACTCAATTACTAAATGCAATTGAGTCCTTTGTGCATGCAACACACAGTTTCAAAAATATGTCTGGATCCTCTGTTCACACGACAAACATAAGCGAGAGGTTGCCAGACATGTACCAGACATCCTGAAGTTACGTACAGAATTTATTTGCACAGTTTAGGCTCATGAACAGTGTGGGCCACTCACACAGAAGTAGGCCTGAGTCAAAGAATTTGGCCTGCTTTGACTTTAATTAAAGGGACCAGCATTTCTGGACCATGCCTAGGAAGCTGAGGTGATGGTATTCTTTCATGTGGTGTTCTTTAAGAAGTATGCATGGTATGTGCTCAGACACCAGACTTTTAACCACCAATTCTATTCAGGCTCTCCAACCCCTCTCCCATCATCAAATCACCTGCTCACTCATTGATCTCTCACCCCCCCCCCCCCCAATGTTCCCTGCTTGATTTTTAACCCTGATGTCCTAATCCCATTCACCAGTATCTCTTCCCTTGATAGGATAGGATAGGATAGGATAGGATAGGATAGGATAGGATAGGATAGGATAGGATAGGATATCTTTATTAGTCACATGTACATTAAAACACACTGTGAAAAGCATTGTTTGAATAGAGTGTTTTGGGGGCAGCCTGCAAGTGTCGCCACACTTCAGGCACCAACATAGCATGCCCACAACATCCTAACCCGTACGTCTTTGGAATGTGGGAGGAAACCAGAGCACCAGGAGGAAACCCATGCAGACACAGGGAGAACGTACAAACTCCTTACAGACAGCAGTGGGAATTGAACCCGGGTCGCTGGCACTGTAATAGTGTTACGCTAACTGCTACACTACCGTGCCTGCCCTTCTCTTGATAATGAACTAGCAGAGGAAAAACATTGTGTACATTACAATGTGTAAGTCCTTCAAGCATCTTGTTGTTTTTTCCATCTAGATTCCAGCATCTGCAGTCCTTTGTTTCTCAAGCCCTGGGATTGATGTGTCATAGAATATTGCCCTAGGCAGCACCGCTTTAACATGTTCTTTTTAACATTGACTTACAGGCCAATGTGTTTCTTTGATGGAATAAAGGTTAGATTATACATTAAAAGATTTGAAAAAATGGGTAGTTTTTTTTCTAGTGAGATAAATCAGACCTTAAGATATTGCTGCAAAAGGTGATAAGACCTTGTGCCCTTAAAAGAGACAGGCCACCTTACACAAAAATCAGTTTCAAGATAAAAGCACCATCTTGTGTAGAAGTGTAGAGTTCCTTACGAAGCATACATTCTCTCAGTGACCTCAACATATACTCCAACGTAGGAGTTTATGGTTGGCTGTTGTTTTTCATTATCTTCCATACCTGTCACAGGTTCATTCAATAAAAAAATATAAAAATGAAGAAAATCATTTTAGGTATAATAACAGGAAAAATCACAAAATCAAAGTCGAGTTTATTGTCATGTGCACAAGTACATGTATGTACAGGTACAATGAAAAACTTACTTGCAGCAGCATCACAGGCACATAGCATCACATAAGCAGCATTCACAAGAAAAGCATAAATTAAACATAAATTAGACACAATTTTTACAAGAAACTTAGTTTACTTTGGGAAAAGTTGATTTATTAAGGTTTATTAAATAATAATCTTTTATAATATGTGATCGAAACATTGCCTTAATGACATGCAACACACACAAAATGCTGGAGGAACTCAGCAGGTCAGACAGCATCAACGGAGGGAAGTAAGCAGTTGACGTTTCGGGTCGAGCCCCTTCATCAGGACTGGAAATGAAGAAGGCAGAAGCCAGAATAAGAAGGTCGGGGAAGGGGAGGAGCACACATAGGCAGGTGATAGGTGAGTCCAGGTGAGAGGAGGTAGGTAGGAGGGCGGGGGGGAGAGGGGGGGAGAAGTAAGAAGCTGAGAGGTGATCGGTAGCTCCTTTTATCCTTTGTCTTTCCTCATTCCCATGGCCCCCTTCCCCCTTCTCTTTCCCCTTCTCCCGCCCTGATGACCTGCCTATCTATTCCCCACCTCCTTCCCTTTATTCCATGGCCCACTGCCCTCTCCTACCGGATTCCTTCTTCTTCAGACCTTTGCCTCTTCTACCGATCACCTCTCAACTTCTTACTTCTCCCCCCTCCCCCACCCACCTACCTTCCCCCTCTCACCTGGACTCACCTATTACCTACCTGCATGTGCCCCTCCCCCTCCCTGACCTTTTTATTCCGGCTTCTGCCCTCTTCCTTTCCAGTCCTGATGAAGGGGCTTGACCCGAAACGTCGACAGTTTATTTCCCTCCGTAGATGCTGCCTGACCTGCTGAGTTCCTCCAGCGTTTTGTGTGTGTTGCTCCAGATTCCAGCATCTGCAGAATCGTTTGTGTCGCCTTAATGACGTGCTATTTTTTATTGATAAGAGTTAACTATTACAAACTATATCAGAAGTGGCCTGTCAGGACCAAGACTTTGCAATTACACATCACCATGCACATTACAGCATTGACCCAAGGGATTTCTGAGACAATGAAATACTTTTGAAGTGCAGTACTTAATAAATCCTACACTGACAATGACCCGGTCATTATTATTAGCTAGCTCTTGCTCCACCCTTTCCTTTCATCTCTTTATACTGGCTATCTCCCAGTTATCTTCTAGTCCAGATGTACGGACTCAACCTGAAACATCGACTTTTCATTTCTCTCCACAGATGCTGCCTGACCCACTGAGTTCCTCCAGGATCTTGTTTTTGCACCTGGTCGTCTGCTTTTTGATAGTCTTGTTTAAGGGGTAACTGTTGGCCAGATTTTTGGAAGGCATCCCCTTCTTTCCTTCAGACAATGTATGGAAATGATTATCATGCCTATTATGAGAAGGATGAATCATCAAACCAGAAAATAATCTGATGGATATTTAAAAATGCATTGCAATTTAGTAAGAACAGTTAGCAGGTCTGACCTCTATTGTGATGCAGTTTAAAGAAGTGGCTTCTTGTTTATACAACTGGAGAAACAAAGGAATGTATTGTCAAAGCTGAGGGAAGTACCTTCCAAACCACTAAATATTTACATGTATAGATAGAACTTTTAATAAACATTTTTAATAAACTCTTCCTCCATTTAAAGGGGAAAGAGGGTCATAGCTTTCTGAAATAATGCCCCAAGGGGAAGTGTTGAAGCAGGAAGTAAAAGAGCCTAATACGTTTCAAAGGACAATTAATTTGAGGGATCTAGCGAGGAGGCATTGATATAGAAGAGATCAATCAAAAACAGCAGACAGTCTGAAGTAAATGCTGTTGTTGCCATTTAAAAGTTCTGGTCCTGTGGATTACTCCTTGGAATATTAGTAGCTGGGTACTTGATTCATTCATCAAAAATCGTCCTCAATTATTTGTTAAAATGAATATTTACTAATTAATTTCAAATATGCTAGCTTTTCTGCTAAACAGATGAATGTATTCAATAGTGTATTTTCATGGTCCTAATGACCTGCATTCTTGGCACAATCATTGAACTGTGCCTCTAAATGACTCATGGAATCACTGAGCTTGTGATTGTTGATGCTATTTGATATAACAGGACTGGGAGAATGAGCAGAGGTCATGTAGAGCAGGATAAGCTGCTTGGAAAGGAAGGAAGAAGAAGAGAAAAAAGAGTCAACAACAAAACACCATATCTGGCCTGGGTTATCATGGAAATACCCACTCATAGTAAGAAAAGGTGTTTGAGACATCAATGCTTCAGCAATGATCCTGTCAATTAAATCTGCTTCTACAGTCACAACTGCAACCCTAAAGCAGGGCATTAACTGCATTTCCCATGGCTCTCCTGTGATGGCAGCCATAATTCTTTGTCCATGTGGTCCTTCTCATCTGGAGCTGGAAATATTTGCATCATCACAAATGCTGTTCAAAAGTGCATATAGGAAGTCACTAAAAATCTCTGTTCAAAGACAACTGATTCCATTTCATTGTCTGTAGATGGAGAGCATCTTTGGAGGAATTACTGACATCCTCAGAATACTGCTGTAGAATAGACTCCTTATGTCTAATTTCACCTATAAAAGTTTTTAGAAATGCTAATTTGCTGAAGTTGTCTATTTTCAAGTGACAATTCATTTCAATATGGGGGTTAGCTTTCTACAGTAACTGAAAGCATTCACTGGGAAGTTTTAAAGGTTTTTTTTATTTTCCCCGGTTGACATGTATCTTCTTCAGAGATTTCATTTGACCCACATCTCACATGAAACCTAATTGAAGTAACCCACTGTAACTATAGGAGTTGTGTTTGACCATCTAGAACATAATTCAAAATTATTACAGGTCGCCCCCAGGTTACAGCAGGGTTCTGTTCCTGTGAACTGTTCGTAACCTGAACAATTCGTAAGTTGGAAATGCGGCCGCAAACCAAGTTTTCAGGTGGCAGGAAATGCCTGCAGCTCCACTGAGCTGGAAAATCCATACTGCCCGTCTCCCAAATGCTTGTTCATACGCACAGGCTGTGTATAAATCAGGCGTTCATATGGTGAGGAGGACCTGTACTTTGTACCATTAAAGACCAACAGCCAAACAGCTGACAAAGATACCTACACAGGCCAGGTGCAGAGGCAGAGTGTATAACTTAATCCTGGATCAAAAGGTGAAACAGAGGTTACAATTGTTTATGGCTGGCAGTGTGTAACCTTAAAAGTAAGAACTCTCTGACACAGGAACAATGCAATCAGGGAAGGGTGGCTAGATCAGTCACCAGAAGCCATGACCCATCTGATCATCAGCAGATTGACTCCCAGGATAGTTGTGAGTGTACACAGGGTTCAGCTCATGGCAGGAGTAGAGAGAAAGGGAAGAATCCTTGTGTCAGGTGTTACATTAAGTGTCCTGTAATCTCCCAATCTCAAGTACAGATATTTCATCACAGAATAGGGATTTTATTTTGGTCATTTACTAACCATCTGTAGTCAAAATTTTTGTACAGCTGGAGATTGTAAATATAGGTGGGCAGGAGGAGGCACCCATCCTACACCTCAATGCACTGTTGCTCTGTGAACTTACAGGCTGCATTACACAAGTCAGTGCCTGATATGCTGACAGTTATCATGATGCGATTATTCTTTGCCAATCTACAATATCAGCTGCACACGAACAACCAAGAGACTTCAAGAGATCACCACCTTGTAAACAGGACTATCTACTAACAGGACAGTTCATGACTCTGATTCATAACTCACTTAGATATGGGTAGCATACATGCAATGAAAACTTACACTGCTATACAAACATGATGGAGCTGACCATTGGGATGAGGAAACAGTGATTCTGCTGCCTGGTGCAATGTACCCACAGCCCTTCCCCCCCACCTCCACACACACACGTACGCACGCACGCACGCACGCATTAAGCATCTCCAGATCTGCAAAGCCAGGTTTAGGACTGTGTTATCTTTATAAACCCACTGCAACCACCCCAGGGCAGTGCTCCGGCAATCCTAGTCATCTGCTGGACTGTGGTGAATGCATGCTTGCTTCTTTCAAGTGTCTAATCCAAAGCAAAGATGACAGTAGTGTGAGGTCCCCCCAGACACTGAGAGCTTCTGCTCATTCTCCAATGAAAGCTGTGGCATCAGCTTCAACCTCTTTACACTTTGGTTGAGAACATATACGTGCTAAAGGAGTTACCAATTAGATCCGTGATTCAAGTTCTGTCCAAGATTCACGCTGGGCTCTTCCATGCTCCCTGATATTGTCTGCAGACTTTCTAGCAGACCTCTTAGTCCTCCCACCATTTTATTGTGTGTGCCTTTGATGTAACCATTGACAGTAAGTTTACAATGTATGTGACTTGAAATCAACAGATGAGAAAGAACACATTAATTTTATCACTGTGTTGCTCTTTTCTTGCAATAATTATATTGCTCGGTCAAGTTCAATCACATCATTTTGCTATTGTGATGCAGTCATGTTGGTATCAAGAATAGGTATAGTACAAGCTTATCCCAAGGACCCAAATGCTGAAATTGCTCGTAGAGTATTACTGATACAAATAGAAAAGAGATAACATTGGCTGGTTTCCAAGTTTGCTAACTTTATCATTGAGGATACTTCTTTATCAGTTTTGAATAATTAGCATTTCTCAGTGAGAGACAGC
Organism: Pristis pectinata; assembly: GCF_009764475.1. Lineage (NCBI taxonomy): Eukaryota > Metazoa > Chordata > Chondrichthyes > Rhinopristiformes > Pristidae > Pristis > Pristis pectinata. The sequence goes on from NC_067419.1 coordinate 27,904,565, forward strand.
TTCAGAAGTGGAAGAACTTGAGCTTGACAATAATATTTTTGCATCTGTGTCCTAGATTTTTTTTTCCAGACAGCAAGGACATTCAAACACAATAGTTCCTTTGGAATGTTGACCAACCGGTGTAATTGTGAACACTCTTATCGTACAGTTCCGCCCAGATTTATAGGATATTATAAGCTCACTTGAAAGAATAGACTATACAATAACATTGAAAGTACATTTAGATTTACCTCTTGTGATTCTACATGCCTCAATTTAAATTTTATCCTCACTCTGGAAATTGTTCAGAAAATAATGAACAATAATAAGCACAGGATATGCTGGGATGTTCAAAGCTGCTGATGACCAAGCAGCACAGAGTTCATCAGTATGCACAATACCGCTGCTGACATTGCAAATTAACTTAACACCACCTAATTTGAACAGCAAAACAAGCCCCTAACATTGGCAATGCACTACTTTAACAACATGACACAAATATCACTTGCCAAGAATGTGAGTGGGGAAAGACCTTGCATCCTACTGACACAATATCTGGAAGTTCTGCAATTGTCTTTTATGAAACAAGCAATGAAAAATCCCTCACCACACCGCAAGGATTTTGGAAGGCATTTTAATTTTAGGTTATGACCTCATACATTCATCTGACCACGCAATTCTGACATAAACATAAATTTAGAAAAATAAAATATTTAAGAACAAACTTGCATTTTTATGGAATCTTTTTCAATCTCTAGAAGTACCAAAGCACTGTGCAGCTAATGAAATACTGTTGACATTCACTCATGATGGAAAAGTCTAAAACATACCTGCCAATATGCAGATGGTAAGATCCCACAAACAATGCTGAAATAGTGAACAGATGTTTTTACTTATAATTAAATCTTTTGAGTTTATATGGAAATGCGATACCTGTGCCATATGGAATGTCAGTCCATGTACAATAATTGTTCTTTTAATGTTGTCACCCCTTTTAATGTCGCTTCACATAACTAACCTACTCCAGTGTTGCAACAGTGCCCGGGGATGGTAAGCTTTGGAAGGCGGCAACGGGAAAGAAAGCAATTTTAAGGATGTCTTCTGGCTCCATGAGGTGGTTTCATTTTGATACTTTACTGATTTTTTTTCAGTATCTTGGAGAGTTAATAAGGAGGTACAGAAACATAGTATCAGAAGTGCCAGTTGATGAGGTTTAACAAATTAAGTAGATGTGCTATGTGTGATTCCTCTAATTAATCTAACAGGTGGGATGTATTGAGATGCAACTTACAGAGAACAGAATGGAACAAACAAACCCACCTGAGCTGTTGCCTAGAGAGTTGAAAGTGTAGGTTGTGATGGACAAATACACAGCTATCAAGATGAGGAAGCTTTAAAAACATTCCTATCCTCAGTGAAGAGGACCATCATCCATCAAGGTTTCCTCCTGGCAATTCAATTCATTCTACATGATATCAAGAAACAGCCATGTGTGCTGGATACAGCAAAGGCTATGGGACCAAGCAAAGTCCCAGCTATAGCACTGAACTCCCATGCTCCAACACTAGCCGTAACTCAAGCCAAAATGCTGCTTGACCCGCTGAGTTCCTCAAGCAGATAGTTTGTTGCTCCCATGACAGCTCAACTTGTCTCTAGAGCAATGTGTAACATCCTCCCAAAGCAAGCCATTAATCTCCAGACAACTCAGTTGAAACCAATGAATAATGCGCTGTCAATGTTCACCAAAACTACAATGAATGAAAACTAAAACACTGCAGATGGTGGAAATCTGAAATAAATGCAGACGGTACTGGAAGCTGAAAACCCCACCTGTTTTTAAAACTAAACTTAAGCCCAGCTATGAGATATTTTGAGAAGATAGTGAATCCATAGGATCAGGAGAGATGTGATGTGGATTTTATCAAAGTCAATCAGAAAGGTGTTACACCCATCCCTGGAAGTAGCACAGTAATGCAGAAGGGACTGATAAAATGCCAACGAAGACACAAAAAATTCTGCAGATGCTGGAATCTGGAACAATACACAAAAAGTGCTGGAGGAATTCAGCAGGTCAGGCAGTATCCATGGAGGGAAATAAACAGTCCACGTTTCAGGCCGTGACCCTTCATCATGCCAACAACAGGATAGGGAAGATTAATTCAATAGAAGTAATCAATACATGCTACACGTCATAGACAAAAATGTAAATAGCTTTCACTGAAAGAGGGAAACTAGAAGGTAAGTGGCATTTAATCCCAGATGAAAACCCACCAAAGCATGTTCCAGTGGCTCCCAAAAAAATTAAAACCAAGTTAGAGAGACAGGCTAAATCAGGGATAATAGCTCTTATGGACACACCTACTCCCTTGGGATCCATTTTGCTGTGTTGAGAACTGAAGTGGCAAGCTGAGAATTTGCCTGGAGGCAACAAACCTTAATGGAAATTTGAAGTGCAGCCACTACCCTATGAAAGACGATAGAAGATGCTTTGCAAGGTCTGAGTAGAGCAACAATGTTCAGTGTGCTGGATGCAAAGAATGGGTTAGGGCTTGATGAGGAGAGTTCATATTTAACGTGTTTCAACACGCCATTTTGTAGATACCATTGGAGAAGAATGCTACTTGGAATGAACACAACACCAAAGGAATTTCAGCAAAGATAGAATTCTGCTTTTGAAGGCTTCAGTGGAGTAAAGACCAGCACAGATATTTGTCTTTAGAGGAGAATAGTGAAATAGGCAACGAACGAAAGCTGAGAGCCCTCATGGGCAAATGCAGAGAAGAACTGAAGTTGAATGAGCAAAAGCTGAAGTTCAAAATGAAGGGAGCCTCTTTTGTGGGTCACATGATCACCAGAGGTGGCCTGAAGCCAGATCTACACAAAGTCAGGACAATGAAGCAGATGCCAAGCCTGACAGATGTTAGAGGAATACAATACTTTCAGGGATTAGTAATTATTTGATCAACTTGTGCCCTACCTGAATGAGACATGTAAGCCACTCAAACAACTGTTAAAGAGGTACGTTCTGGTTGGACACCTTTGAGTAGACATCAGACAAATCAAGGACACAGTCACGACAGAGCTTATGTTACAATGCATTAACAATAAAAAGAAACCAACACTGCAAGTGGAAGCCCCAGAAAATTCTTGTAGATTATGGGAGAATCGTTTAGAAGCACAGTGATCATAAGTCACTCAAATTCATTGATGTTAGGAGCACCAAAGAAGTTGTAGAGAATGATTGTATAAGTACAGGTATGCAATGTGAAGATTCGAGACAGAGACATGCATGTAGCCAACATGCCTGGCCAAGTCTACCTCAAGGACATGAGAGATAATGAAGATCCTGAGCTTGAGACAATCTACATACAGAGACACTTCTCAATCTCAAACACTGATGCAGGAGACTGAGGATATCACTAGGCAAGATAATATATTTCAGCATGAAGCCAATGAGATACTCAAAGGATTGAAAAGTAGATAGTACCTTTTTAGTCCTGCCCTCTGAGCATAATTTCAGTTCAGAGGTAATTCAGGCACTCAAGATGTTCATTCTTCATATGTGGGAGTGAAAGCGAGAGAAAGTATCCACTGGCTAGGAACAAGCAGGAGATCATGGGCCTTATGCCAAAATGACAGACCTGAATATCTCTAAAAAGGAACCAACCAGAGGAAACACTTCATTGTCACCAAATCCCAGATGGATCCTGGGCAAAAGTCAGGACAGATTTATTTCAACCACTTGTTAAATTGTTTCTGGTGACACTTGATTAATTTCCATATTTCTGGGAAATAGACTTCTTGGAAAACATTCACTCATAAATGATCCTCCTCAAATTCAAAGGTCAATTTGCCATATATGGCATCCCTGAGGAGCTGATCATGGATAATGGGCTAGAGCTCACAGAGGACGGCCGTGTGAGATTCTCAAAGAACTGACAGTTTGATCACCTAATAACATCACCTCACTTGCCAAAGAATAATGGAAAACCAGAGAACATTGTGAAGGTGGATAAGATGCTGAAAAAGCCAAATCTTCACGTTCAGTACCCTACTTGAGCCATTGGACATCAGTGATCAGTCCTGTGCAGAAACTTACAGGACGACACACTAGAACTCCATACCCAGCGATGCTTATCCATTACAGATAAAAAAAGGTCAGGAAGACCACCGAAGGCAGCCAAAAGATGACACTCTGTGCAACAAAACAATGGCACAGACCTGTCACTGCTGAGAGTCAAAGACATAGCGAGGATGAAGCCCACACCAGACATGATTCCACACACACCATGTCTCAAATCATACAATTTCATGACACAGGGGCATGACACTTTGGATGAACAGGTGCCATCGCAGAAAGACCATCAAGAAGGCTTGTTTAATTAAAGTAGATATGGAGATATCTGAGAATGCACCATTAATCCTGAGAACAGTTGAAAGCAGCCCAATTCGATAACAGACCCCTGGAAAAATGCAATCAATTGGTCCCAAATAAGAAGGAACAATCCACCAAAACCAAGTATCTCACAGACCTTGTGCCAAAGTAAAGCACATAGAGACTGGACAGTTATTTGGGTGTACTGTTGCTTTTCCTTTAGTTTTCATTATTTAAGGAGGGATGTACTGTATGTGAATAATGTAATATCAGTGCATATTGTTTTAAAGCTGCTGTCCCTCTAAGGATTGTTGCATGTGACTAAGATCTTCCAGCATTGCAGAAGTGTTTCGTGACCAGAAGTCCCAAAAGGAGGCTGTTGGAAAGACAGCGATCCTAAGGATTCCAACTGGCTCTGTAAGCTTTTGCAAGAATAAAGTACCATTGTTGATGGCTTCAATTACTGACTACTTCTAATGTCTTAGAGAGTGATAAGGGAGATACTGACTCAGTGTAGGCCAACCTGGGGTCAGGATTTGTGTTCTTGCTGTTTTAAATCCCCACCCTACTTTCTGCCTTTGGTCTGGGAAAGGGTGGATTAAAACACTATGTTAAAGGTTAAATACAACTTTCAAGGGCGGTATTTTAAGTGGGACAAAAAAATAGAGGGGGCGGAGGTGGAATTTTAAATGTGGTGAAGTTGACTGGTCCTCTAAGCAGGCTTTAATCCATGGACTTCCACATTTAACTCCAGCACAGTGAACGCATTTGAGCAATCACCTCAGAAAGGGCAGGTTGTAAATGTCAGTATGTTATTGTCTCAATTCGAGAAATATCAGCACATCTCTCTAACAAGCTGTGGGTGCAAGGGTTTCCTGGGACTTTCCAACAAAAGCAAGGCAAGAAATCAGCAGCAAAGGATAGGGCTGAAAACTTAACAGGAAAATATGCATATGGTAAATGGATTGAATGGAAGGAGGGACGTAATTGGCCTGGGGACTTGATACCAGACTTGCACAAAACCCAAGGCCAGTTGTGACCTTCTCTGTCATTTTCCAGGTTTTCTCATCCACAGATCTTGATATAACAGAGAACAGAACTCTGCCAAACCCTCATGGGACCAGATCTCTAGAGGGAGATTTACTTCAGGTGGGTGGTTGCATCTGCTCTATTTAACATCCTGTTTGGGAACTGTAGTTTGCTGTTTACCCAATTCTTGGTCGTCAATCTTTCTCAATTGCTAAAATTAAATGTAAACCACACATAATAAGTTTCCCAAAGGGAACTCCATTTTACCTTAATGTGTTGCTTAATTGGCCGTCTCACAGAAAATTACCCCTCTCACATAAAACCTTAAATGCAGAAAACAAACAAAATAATAAACTATAGGCATACAGTGGATTGTTGTCAGACGAAGTCTGGCTTTACGAAACCATTTCTCTTTTCATCAGTTGACCCTGGCCATGATGAACTCTGTATTTAATCATTTGGAAATGAAAAGATGAGAGCACAGAATGGAGGACATCGGTCATCTGATATTTGCATATTTCCATCACTTTTGTTGGACTTTGTGAAAATGAGACAAAATCTTGCCCACTTTCTAGCTCTTCCTTTCCTCCCATGGGCTGGAAGCAACGATGCCACAATTACAGAGGAAATCTTCCTGTGATATTCAGTGCGATGAAATGTGTAATTATCTGATAGAGGTAGAGGTAAGAGAAAAGGGGGAGTTGTGTTTTTGATTGGGGAGAACAACATGGTGCTACTTAGAGAGGATATTCTTGGGGAATCGTCCTGTGAGGCTATGGGTAGAACTCAGAAATAAGAAGGGGATGTTCACTTTGAGGGGATTGTATTATAGGCACCCTATTGGTCAGAATTAGAGGAAAAAATAAGTAGGGAGATAGCCGATAGTTGAAAGAATAAAAGGGTTGTATTAGTAGGTGATTTCAACTTCCCTTATATTGACTGGGACTGCCTTAGTGCAAAGGGCTTCAATGGGGGGAATAGGTTAAATATGTCCAGGAAAGTTTTCTCAAACAGTATGTACATGGCTGATTTAAAGAGGGGGGCAACACTCAATCTCCTGTTGGAAAATAGGACTGGTCCTCAAATTAAAATGCTAAATTGGGACAAAGCAAATATTGAAGGCATTGGACAGGAACTTGCAGAGATTGATTGGCAGAGGTTATTTGTAGGTAAAGGGATATCTGGCAAGTGGGAGGCTTTTAAAAGTGAGATCGGGAGAGTTCAAGGCCAGCATGTTCCTGTTAGGGTGAAGAGTAAGGCTGACAGGATTAGGGAATCCTGGATGACGAGTGATATTGAGGCACCGGTCAGGAAAAAGGAGGGGTATGTCAGGTACAGGCAGCTGGGATCAAGCAAATCCCTTGAGCAATGTAAGGGATGTAAAAGTACAGTTAAGAGGGAAATCAGAAGGGCAAAAAGAGGCCATGAGATAGCTCTGACAGATAATGTAAGAAGAATCCTAAGAGATTCTACAAGTACATAAAGAGCAAAAGGGTAACTCAGGAAAGAATAGGTCTCCCTAAGAATCAAAATGGTTGTCTACGTGGAGCCACAGGAGGTGAGCGAGGTGTTAAATGAATATTTCTCATCTGTATTTACCACAAAGAAGGTCATGGAAGCTAAGGAATTAAGGGAAATGATTTGTGATGCATTGGAACATACCCACATTACAGCAGAGGAGATGCTGGTGTCTTAAGGCACATTAGGGTGGATAAATCCCTGTGGCCTGATCCAGTGTATCCTAGGGCAATGCGCGAAGCTAGGGAAGAAATTGCAGGCACCCTGACAGAGATATTTGCATCATCTTTAGCCACAGGTGAGATACCAGAAGACTGGAAGATGGCTAATGTTGTGCCTTTATTTAAGAAAGACTGCAAGAACAAGCAAGGGAACTACAGGCCGGTGAACCTAACATAGGTGGTGGGAAAATTACTAGAGAAGTCTCTGAGGGACAGGATCTACCAGCATTTGGAAAGGTAAGGACTGATTGGGGGTAGTCAGCGTGGCTTTTTGCATAGGAAATTGTGAATCACAAATTTGAGTGAGTTTGTATGAAGAGATAACAAAGAAGATTGACACTACATGGACTTTAGCAAGGCCTTTGACAAGGTCCTGCATGGCAGGCTAGTCTGAAAGGTTAGATCACATAGGATCGAGTGAGCTGGCTAATTGGATACAAAATTAGCTTAGTGGAAGGAGACAGAGGGTGGTGGTGAAGGGCTGTTATTCAGATTGAAGGCCAGTGACCAGTGGTGTGCCACAGGGATTGGTGCTGGGTCCACTGTTGTTTGTCATTTATATTAACAATTTGGATGACAATGTTGTTAACATGATTAGTAGGTTTGCGAATGACACCAAAGCTGGTGGTGTAGTGGAAAATGAAGAAGGTTACCTAAGATTACAATGGGATCTAGATGAACTGGGGAAGTGGGCCCAGGAATGACAGATGGACCTTAACTCTGACAAGTGCAAGGTGTTGAACTTTGGTAAGTTAAACCAGGGCAAGATTTACACCATAAATGGTAGGGCCCTGGAGAGTGTTGTAGAGCAGAGACACCAAGGGATATAGGTACATACTTCCCTGAAAGTTGTGACACAAGTGGACAGGGTGGTGAAGAAAGCATTTGGCACACTTGCCTTCATCAGTCAGGGCATTGAGTATAGGAGTTGGGATGTCATATTGCAACTGTACAAGTTATTGGTGAGATCATACTTGGAGTATTGTGTGCATCTCTTATCGCCCAGCTATAAGATCTTGTTAAGCTGAAAAAATGTAGGAAAGATTCACAAGGATGTTACCCAGACTGGAGGGCTTGAGTTCTAAGGAGAGGCTGGATTGGCTGAGACTTTTTCCCCTGGCGCATAAGAGGCTGAGGGATGATCTTAGGTAAGGTAAGGTATCTTCATCAGTCACGTGTACATTGAAACACACAATGAAATGCATCTTTGTGTAGTGGGCAGCCCACAAGTGTTACCACGCTTCTGGCACCAACATAGCATGCCCACAACTTCCTATCCCGTACGTCTTTGGAATGTGGGAGGAAACCAGAGCACCCGGAGGAAACCCATGCAGACACGGGGAGAACGTACAAACTCCTTACAGACAGTGGCTGGAATTGAACCTGGATCGCTGGTGCTGTAATAGCGTTATGCTAACCGCTGCACTACCGAGGTATATAAAATTACGAGGGGTGTAGATACGGTGAATGGTCACAGTCTCTTTCCCAGGGTAGGGGAGCCTAAAACTAGAGAGCACAGGTTGAAGGTGAGAGGAGAAATATGTAAAGGAACCTGAGGGGCAGCTTTTTCACACAGAAGGTGGTGAGTATGTGGAACAAGTTGTAGAGGTGGGTACAATTACAATGATTAAAAGAAATTTGCACCAGTACATGGATAGAAAAGGTTTAGAGGGATATGGACCAAACACAGGCAAAAGGGACGAGCTCAGGTACACATCTTGGTCAGTATGGGTGAGTTGGGCTGAAAAGTCTGTTTCCGTGCTATATAACTCTATTACTCTATAACTTTAATTTTAACAAGGAAAACCACTTCCTCCAAGTGTAACTTAACTCTAACCTCATTTGACTTCTACAGGGATAATTACTGTTGCTATTAATGGCTGAACATTGTTTAAAATGATATATGATTTCAATTCACCTTTACACGAAGCTGACAACTTTCATGATGGATTGGAAAAGGCTACAATAACTATTTGTATAAGTGTATCCAAGGTAAATTTTATTCTCTTCTACTTCCTTTCACGAATTTACATTGCCCAATATCCCACAGACACCAGTTTCCTTTGAGTATAAACTGTGAGCGATGGGAGGCAACTAAAAGATGGTTGCAGGAATGACCAAACATATTTCTATTTGTACACAAGTTTATAGCAGGCTTAATTTATTTGAATCTATTTGTGTTATTTTTTTTTGGAAGTCCTTCAACTTTAATTTACCTTTGCATTTGAATTAACAGAGAGATCCATATTTTCTTATATGCATGAATTATAAATCAAACTGATAATATTACTGGCATTTACAATACAACTGGCACTTATTAAGTAATATAATTGGCACTCATAACATAACTAACACTTATTAAGTCACCCACCTTACTGCACATCGGGAAATGCTGATTTACCAATCATGGGAAGTAGAATGCCATTTCATCAAACGATAGAGTCATCATCTGTTATATAATTTAATCTGCATATGTTTCTATGCATAGCTTGACGGCACTGTATTACCGAGGGTCACCTAAGGTTCACCATTTCATCAAAGGGTAGGGAAACAGCCTCTGAATCTGCTCACACAAACAAGATAAATTATCTTATTATTTTCCTTTATTCATACTGTACAATACTTCATTGGTAAACATTTCTACTCAACCTTATGATTAGACCTGCATTTTTTTCCCTGCTGGACTCCACCACAGCAATGCATTTTTTATAGTAATATTCTCCAGTAACTTCATGGCAAGCTGATTGACTGCCCTCCGCACCACTTCTTCCTTGGGCAGATCTCCAAAATGAAGTTTAGGATCAAGAATGTGTACATTAAAATAGTATTGCAAAGAAAGAGGCTTTTATTTACATGAGCACTTATTTAATTATTTACATTGTTTACAAAAGATACAGGCATTTAGAGTCAACAGTATTTCCAAGTAAATTTGATATTAAACAGTTACCCCACAGACATTCCTCAGAATTGTTGACTTTGAATAGTTACATATGCTCAAACCGGAGGCATATCTTGGATCTTTGGTGAACAATTGAATAAATACAAAGCTTGTATGTGAGAATAGCAATATTTTTTTAATACATGTTATTCTTAAAGCATCATTTAACATTGTGACCATTGCAACTCCTCTATACTACAAAGGGTAGTCCCAGTCAGAATTAGTAACTGATAGTGGAGACACAAGATTAAGCTTAATTCCACTAACTTACCTCTCTATGTCAGTGAGACCAAAAGCAGACTGGGCTACCACTTTGCCGAGCACCTGCGCTCTGTCCGCAATGGCCATCTGAAGCTCCCGATTGCATGCCATTTCAACTCCGCTTCGCATTTCCACACAATTCTGTGCTTGCCCTCCTCCAATTGCGAACTAGAGGAACAGCACCTCATATTCCACCCGCGTAGTCTACAACCCAATGGCATGAACACTGAATTCTCCAATTTCAGGTAACCTGCACCCCCTCTGTTCCTTATCCTCTCCTCCTGATCCACCCAGGTCCTCTCGCTCACCCCCTTCTTTCCAAATGCCCCCCTCCCCACACACTTCCAGTTCCCTGTTTCCCAGTTTCTTTCCCCTTCCCCACCTAGTTCCATCTGTCTATCACCCACACAACCTACCCAGTTAGTCCCCCATCCCCTCCCCTCCCTCTACTGTTCCCATTGGCCCAGCATCCTCTCTTAACTGGTTCGACTCATCACCTTCCTTTCTTATTAGCTTCCATAATCTGCAAACCTTTGTTGTCTCCACTATCACCTCCCAGCCTCTGTCGCCCTCTCCACCCCTCCCTCCCCCACCTGGTTCTATCTGCTCATCAACCCCTCCTCACCTGGATCCGCCCATTGCTTGCCAGCTCCTGCTACACCCCTCCTACTCACCTCTTTATACTGGCTATCTCCCCTTTACAATCCAAGTCCTGATGCTTGGTCTCAGCCCAAAACATCAAACATCTCTCTGCCTCCACAGATGTTGCCTGACCCATTGAGTTCTTCTAGCAGCTTGTCTTTTGCTTTAATAACTGATAAAATAACTTGAGTATAAAGAAAATAAAATTTTCTGTATATTACAGAATCAGCATAGAAACCCCTATTAAAGCAAAAATAGAAAAATATTTCTTACTTGTTATGCATGATATTTGAGTTTTGAGGGAGAACGTAAGTAAAGGTATTTCAGGACAACCTGATAATCTGTTCCAGTGATGTTGACTGAAGGAAAAAGTGTTGGCCAAGTCACTCCTGCTTCCCTTCAAATAGTATTATGAAATGTTTTACATCCACCCAAGATAGCAAACAGAGCCTCCGTATAATATCCAACCAAGTAATCGTACTCTCTTAGTACCATACTGAAATGTCAGTCTAGATTATGTGACCTAGTGTCAGGACTGAAACTTCAACACAGAACCTTCTGACTCAGAGCTGCATAAATAAACAGGAGGAAGTTTCCATTTCAAATGTCCCTCTGAGAGACAATGGAAATGTACAGTCAGTAAGTAGATGGGACGTGGCACATTCCAGTGAGAAAACTAATACGAGCTGGCAAATAAACAGGTTTCTCTTTTTTTTTGTAGCACATCACCTATTGAAATGTCAAACTCATAACAATGAATTACTTTTAACATGACTAGTACAGTTGATTTTGTTTCTTCTGCCCAATAAGTTGCAACTCAATTATTTTATTAAAATTATGTAGTGGACACTATTACATAATACTTACACATAATATAATTAACAGAAATGTCACTTTCAAAGTTTTTGGCAATCTGATTAAACAAAAAGGTAAATGAATCTGCGTAGGATTACCTCACCTCATGATGGAAGTTTACACTTTGAGACAAATGCAGCCATAAATATCTAAAACAGGCAGTTCCACAGTGTTTGAAATCATTAATCGACCAGATCTAACTGGGTCACTGATGCAAAATGAAGAAATTGATCGGCAGTTGAAATTTAACGATTTGGCTTTAGATAATCTTATTCTCACTGAGGATGTGGCAGGAAGCTAACCAGTGCTTTACAAACCCTATAGCTTTAGCTGATTTATCTCTATTCATACACGTTCTTGGGGTTTGATTAAGCTGGCTCCATATGGCTTTCTTGTCTGTGCATCGAGCCCATTTGGGGAAAGGGGTAAAATCTTTATTAAACAGACTGAAATTCTGCATATATAGATATATCAGTATCTTGGTTTGGGTGTCAAGGCCGATTGGGAAGCCAAAGCAGTCCCTGGCTAAGAATTAACTATAGAGTAAAGATGTGTTAGCAGAGACACTATGGAGACTTACATTCTGGTTTTTAAACAGAGGTTATTTTACTTTATTTCTAGCCCTGATACTTGATTCCAAGTGTGCTGTTTCCAACTGATGAGAGACACAACTTCAATTCATTCACCTATGACTTTGCTTCATTGAGACGGTTAATTCTCAGGTTTGAAGTAAGAACACTTATGAAAAATTACATCACAGAGCTGCTTTTGACATGGTTATATATACTGCTATTCCTGCACCAGTCACACAATTGTTTGCATGTTTATCAAAGGGTTAAAATGGATCAAGAGAAAAGTGCAGAAATAACTGAATCTATAAGACGATTATCCAAAGCATTTGCAATCTTATACTTAATACACTGTTCACACACTATCCAAATAGCAGAAAATATTGTACATCACATTATCTCCACCAAAAGGATACACAGTTTTTAGAAAATGCAAATATTCAATGATTGTTAGAGCAAATTTATCAAAGAAAGAAATTGCCTTTCGAATAATTGAATATTCTGGGATATGGCAAGTTAACCTTGGGATGTCAAGTATGCTTACTATGTGCAGGGATCATGAAACAACAGGAAAATTGTTAACCATTTTCTACTCTGTGTATCAAAAAGAGTGAAACCACAAATAGGAAATGCAGAGGGATTCAGCAAGTCTGTATAAGCTTGAAAAGCCTCCAGCATTTTGTTTACCTTTTTAAACTACTGCAATTCTTATAAAGCAATTCCAACTAAAGAATGCCATTACCCTTTTGAAAATAATTTATCTAATTGTGTGTAATGTGTTGAGAGTCCCACAATCGGCCTAATTGTTTCCATCCGGATTTTCCTCTAAGTGGCTGCCTTTACTAATCAGATTACTAGCCTTAACACTTCTCTTAAAACTCACATTTATACAATGCCTCTCATTGACCCCAGGATAGCAAGGAAAACAACTTCATATATTTATATAATGCTTAACACAGTTAAAAAAAAATGTTCCATGGGGCCAATATCAAACAGAATTGTTAACATTGTACAGATATTAGGAAAGGTAGCCAAATGTTTGGTCAAAAGGGATAAGAATATGGAACAGGACATACTGTATATGGCCCCTTAAGCTTGTTGTGCCAGTCAGAAAAGATCATAGCTGATAATATTACTTCATCCAGATGTTCCTGTTGTGTGCCTAAATCCTTGATTCCCTTGGTATTAGGAAGCCATGAAGTTATTTTAAAGCAAGGATTTTGCTGAATCATTGCAGGACTACAGAACAATGCAGACCAATGGACACATGAGTGATGGCTGTACAAAGCTTGGTGCAAGTTAGGGTACCAACAGCTCAGTTCTGGGTGAGCTTCAATTTGTGTAGGAAGACTTTGAACTGTCAATTCTAGAAGTAACAGAGGCACAGATGATAGTTTCAGTAGAAGGTGAGCTGAGGCAAGATCATAGTCAGACAACCTTCTGAAGGCAGCTATAGGTGTATCCCAAAGTTCTACACAGCCAGTGATATAGTTTGGAAGTGCAGCCCCTTCTGCAATGTGAGAAACATAGCAGGCAATTTGCACACTGCAAGCAACCACAAGCAAATAATATGAAATAATATCCAGATAATCCATCTTGGATGAGGGATAAATATTGACCGTTCACCTGAGACAGCGTTCCCTAGTTCTAGGCAATCTACATACCGGAAACAGCCTCAGTGGCTTGGTAAATCAGTCTCTCCGAGTTAGAGTCATAGAGCTTTACTTTGCAGAAATGGGCCCTTCAGCACACCAAGTCCACGCTGACCATTCATTACCCATTTACATCAATCCCATTCTTTTTATTCTCTCCACATTCTACCATTCACCTACACACCAGGGGCAACTTCCAGTGGTCAATTAACCTACCAACCTACATATCTTTGGGATGTTAGAGGTAAGTGGAGCAGCCGGAGGAAATCCATGGAGTCACAGGGAGTACATGCAAATTTCACACAAACAGTGGACAAGGTCAGAATTGAACCCAGTTTCTGCTGCACCACTGTGCTGCTCCAGATCTTGGATACCTCACTAAGAACACTGACGACTCCTCCAGACTGCAGTAAGAACAGGGTAGTCTTACTCCATCTGAACTCACAGTTGCAAACTCCTCATCAATGAAGTCAATCCAATGAGTCTACTTTGGAATGACTTCATTGGCAAGTATATGCTTTCCTAGGTAAGAAAACCATAAATGCATGAGGTATTTCAGCAAGACTTCCTAACGTTTGTACTCCATAAGTGACAGAACATCTCTGCCATCACCTGAATCATGCAGCAGATGAAATTCAGTCTAGTTACTTGAATTACCCCAAATCCAAGAATCTGGTCAAGATCCATGGATTTCCCACTCTGAAGAAGATACCAAAAAAACTGAAAAGAAAATCCTGCCCAAGAAATTAACCAGAAATATTCACAAAGCCAGTTGTCACATGATATACTGAGTTAGTTATTTTTAGGATAAAAAGAATACAACTCTTGCTACCTTCCAGCTGTCTGACATGTTTCAAAGACTTCTGTAAAATTGTTTCCATTGCCCCCTCATCAACCAGTTTTTTAATTATAGGTGTTTCACTGATTAATTACAAATAAAACGAATTTCTACATTCAGTATTGTAAAGAGCCCAAAGTAATTTCAAAAAGTTAGTTTGTATGGATCACTGTATTGTTTGGGCAAGCAGAGTACAAGACTAAATCTGATTAGTATGCCTAGCCTCACTGAATGGTGTATTATTTAGTGCTCCATGTGTAGATTTAGGAGTATAGGAAAGGAATATAGCCACCTGATATATTCAACGGGTTTTGCATTGTTTTCTATTACATTCATACAAGGTGGACATTTGAACTACTTTCGATACATAAGAGATGTTTGGCATCACTACAGGTTAGTTCCCGCATTTACTATGGAATTCCAGGAAAGTGACTGGTGCTGGAACTGGTGCCTTGCATTGTATGGCTGGTTATCTATGTATGATTGAAGCATGTACAGACAGCCATTTTATCTGCTAAAAAATGTTAAAAAGACGGATCTACAGCAATTTATCCTTT
Source organism: Pristis pectinata (assembly GCF_009764475.1). Lineage (NCBI taxonomy): Eukaryota > Metazoa > Chordata > Chondrichthyes > Rhinopristiformes > Pristidae > Pristis > Pristis pectinata. The sequence continues at coordinate 27,919,999 of NC_067419.1, forward strand.
GCTGTCTCACTGGTTTCTGCATTGACAAGCTTATCAGCCAGCCAACATTTCCATGCTGCCTGCAGCTATAATTGTCCCAGATGAGTTTGCTTTAGAACAAACTCTTCCTTTAGTGTCTTCTATATAACCAGCTAAATTATTTATTATAATTCATAGTCGACCACATTTTAAAACTATAATCCTATCCATGCATTGTAAACAAATGCAGCTGTAAACTGTACAGGTATTTTCCACAATACAACAATACACAACAGGAAATCTGGTTAAAATGCTTCCTGTGCTGTAAACTGTGGAATTTTGTGACTTTTAATTTTTTCCACACATTACTACCCATATTAATTAGGAAAACAACTGCAGGAAAATGGGTGCAACAAGGATTTCAGCCTTTTCCAGGAAGTGCTTATAATATGACCTCCCTGCCTTGGATTACATCAGTCCTTCAAAAGAGAATACAACAGAAACGGCAGCATTTACAAAAGATTTGCCTGCCAGTGTGTGGATTTTAGCATCAGTGGTGTTATCTGATTGATTATAAATAAATGTATAAGGAAATATTTAAACTTAAAACAATTACTTTGAGTTCATCTTTAATAGTAATTACCCAATTGCTCTGACCTTTAAATAACCAATTACTGTTGTAAGTTTATTTTCCATGACCTTTTTTTGTTAAGCATTTCCAAGTGTGAAACAGGCACAATGCCCAACCAACAAAAAGAATTAATGGAGATAAAAGTATATCAATAGAACTTATGTCTTTAATTGAGTGCAAAATAAAATATTTTGATTTATTCGAAGTCGAGGAAGTCGGGGTTCTTGGGTACACCGATGACCTAATATAGGTGTGTACGGGAATCGTTATTGTAAGAACAGCCTCCATAGATTTGTTGGTTTTCCTTTTTGCAAGAACTATATTACTGATGCAGAAATGTCTCCCAAATTAACAATAGAAAAAGGGGCATGGACTATTCATTTTGTAGGTTCACTTCCTGCCATGCTGAGATAGAGGCCACACAAGATTTAAATTTTCAACCCCAATAATTATTCTATCTTCAATGAAAAGTTAGAATTGTACTTCATACTACTTTTGCTGTCAATGTGCTGTCATTCAACATAGCAATTGTTCTTATTTATTGGATAGCATTCCAATAATGTGGTAGGACAGACAAAGGCACATGGGACAGCCATTAAAGGTGTACACAATCTTCATTAGTCAATTAGTAAATGGTTTTGGTTGTAATTAGATGCATAAATATGGTTTAGAATCATAATTTTTTTGTACTTGCAATCATCATTGTATTCAAGAAGATACTGTAATATTCAGCATGAGTGAGAACGTAGCATTGGCAAGGTGGAATGGAGAAAATGTGGCATTTCTTCATTTACTCATGGATGTGGGTGTTGCTGGCATAACAGGTTTGCTGACCATCCATCACTGCCCTGGATAAAGTGGTAGGAAGCCACCTCCTTGTGCAGTTCTTGTAAGACAGGGAGTCTCAAGATCTTCAATAAGCCACAGTGAGAGCAAAGATATATTTTCAAGTCAGTGTAGTGTGTTACTTGGAGACGGTGGCATATCCAAGTCCTTGTCCTTCTAAGTGATAGAGGATGCAGTTTATCCAGGTACTGTTGAGAAAATCTCAGTGGGTTTCTGCCATGTATCACAACACACCAGTGACCAAAAGTGCAAATGTTGAGTTTGATGGATGGCATGCAAATCAAAGAGCTGCATTGTGCTCAAGCTCCTTGAGTGCTATTGTGCTCAACTCATTGAGGCAAGTCCAGAGTATTCCATCTCCTTATGACTTGTGGGCTGTAAATAATGGGACACCTTTATAAAGTCAGGAGTTGAGCTCCATGCTAAATGGTGAATATACACCATTGCCAACTACCTAGAGAAGCTCCAGTCATCACCTTCTCCTCTGATCCTCATCCTTCTTCCTCACCAGGCAACCTCACCAAGCACCTATGATGAAAATTTTCTATGTATGGTTGCACACAATTTGTGCATTAAGGGAATGAAACCCCTTGCAATCTGGTCATTTGAATGGTGTCCTTAATATCATTGCTGAGTCCCCTCCCTTTTATATCATGAGGACTCCCAGTTACCAGGTGAATATTTAGACTAGCCTGGGTATTTTCCAGTAAAGCTCTCAATTCCCGAATTTCCAAAGGTGTCTATTATCCACAAGTCAGAAGGTGATGGACTACTCTGCACTTGCTTGAATGAGTTAAGCTCAACAGCACTCAAGGAGCTTGAGTACAAATCACCTTATCTGAGCCACAATGAGGCAACTCACTGTGTCAATGAAGTCATGTGGAGATAAAATTACCCCTCACAGAGTAGATAGCGTCTATCATTTCCATCATACATGGCACTCTATGGACTGGAAGAAGTAGCTGCTGCCGAGAAAGACCTAACAAATTAAAGAACTTAAATGCCAAAGTCAGAGCAGTTCAGCCAACTCTGTGGGTGCAGCTCTGTCTCTCCATAGGAATTGCACCTTGTGAAGTTAAATATAGGACCTCCGTTTCCAGGCCTTCTCCTCCTCTCTGCATGCTGCATACTCATTGGGATATTCTCAATGAAATATTCTCAATGGAACCATTTTCCACAGTAATAGGGCTCACTGGAACTCTAGCAACAGCACTCACCGATACCACAGGTGTAATAGCTTCAAAAATCTCAATGCCCACAAGTCTGGCCAACCAACTCTACTCCCATTCACTCCCCAACAAAGCTGAAAGACTTTGAAAGTCCCTTGAAAGATTGTAAGACACAAGGGTTAGAGTTACGGGCAGAAAGGAGGGTTGTGTGGCAACATCACCTTCAGTTGTGGTTAACACATGGTGTTAGTTGGATTATCAGGGCCCAATTTGTTAAGATTTACATCCAGACACTATTAAACCCTGCAAAATTTGAGCATACTGATGTTCTACTGCATCACCCAACTTGCTGAATAGCTTAAGCCAGCCTATAAATATGCACTCGGCATCTGCAATTGAAATCAGATGTAAATCAGCACTAGTAGAACCAAGAAAAATGCCGCCACAGAAGGATTGTGGCCAAATTTTGCAACCATTTTGTACAGCACCTGGATTTACAGATTTTACCACACACTGGCAGTGGCTTACAGCTTTGAAGGACATGTTTAGCTACTTGTAGGTAGGTTCGACATGGATTTGCATGGGCCACTGTAAGTCCAAAGCAAGGTGAATAACAGACGCCTGCACATCAATCACTCTTCACCATTACTGGACTCCAGTCAGAGTCCAACAGCAGAGCCTAACCATGCCTGGCATAGGAGTGGAGACCGCATTCATTTGAACAGATGTTCCCAACCTGGAGACTAAGAAGAGAAAGGTAAATTCGGTTTCTTATTTTCTCATACACTTGACTTTATCTCCATGATTTTAATGTTTGCGTTTGAATAAATTCTATTTTTCAATTATTTAATAACTTTTGATGTAATTATTTAAAGCAACTTCACTAGTTGAGAAATGCCTTAAAAATGGTTACAAAGCCTCAGAGAATTTGACAGGTGGTCCACCCCCAACTTTGTCTGTTGTCAAAGGCTGTAAGGTACCTACTGCAGCCTCACCACGCCTCACCAGGTTGCTCACAGGGACACAGTTCAGTCATCTCAATCAGCTCTCCACATCCCATCAGGTGAATGATTGCAAGCAGGGCCAGAGGTGGTGAGCTGAAATCTGGGCAATTTGCTCAGTTTCAGTTTTGGTACATGGCACTCAGACAATTGATAGGGAATGTAGTTGTAGGACATGGACTTCTGCAGTGTTACCACTCATTTCCAGTTAAAATATTAATAATTAAGCAGAGGAGAAGGACGTTCAATGTCCAACTAAATCATTACATATATTTTACCACATAGTTTACTTTAATTTAAATATTAACATCTTTCCATGCTTTCCACCTTCCTGTGAAATTTTCTCTTTGGCAAATGATCCAAATATGGAAGTTTTAATGCTTTGGCCTTTTAATCAATACAGTCATAAATCAATTCAGCATTTACAGCTGCCCTGTTTGAGTTGATAACTGCATGGTGGCTGACATGGAGCAGCAGATTGATTCTCTTATAGTTAAAGCACTCAGAAAAGCATTTAAGTCAATAATAATTCTGAAAGTAACAGCAATATCAATGCCAATTTTAGATTGGGCATTAACCCCATCTATTCCCTTCCCTCCACTTTCAACAGGATCTTGGAAAGATTTGCATTTCTATTAAATCGCAAATGCTATTTTGGTTTTGGGGAAGGAAAGTCCATCTAGTGGGAAACTATTTTTCAAATCCATCCACGTCAAGTTCATGTGCATCAGTTCGTCTGGCTTCCTAATTAAAGCACATAGTTGAATCCCCTATTGGCAGGAACACAACAGATACTGAATGCTGCCAATTTTTTTCAGTGAATTTAAACAGTGCTTTGTTGCCCCTGGTTTCACCTTAACCTCCAGGGAAGGGGTGGGGGGGTGTGGGTGACCAGATGTTTGAATGTGTGTGCGCAACATTTGTGTGCACATGCCTGCGTGTGTGCATCTTTATGTGTGACTCTGTGTGTGTGTGTGTGTGTGTGTGTGTGTGTGTGTGTGTGTGTGTGTGTGTGTGTGTGTGTGTGTGTGTGTGCATGTATCAGTGTCTATGCTTCAATATGTGTGTACATCTGTAAGTGAGTGCATGTCTCACTGTATGTATGGTTGTACCTATCCATATGTGTGTGTATTGCTTTGTGTGCGTGTGTGTGTGTGTGTGTGTGTGTGTGTGTGTGTGTGTGTGTGTGTGTGTGTGTGTCTTCCTGTCTGCCTGTGATTATGTATGTGATAATGTGCGTATATGGGTATCTGTGTTCACGTATTTGTGTATGTCTATCTGTGTGTTGAGAACACATCAACCTGCGGTACACAGATAATACTTGCATATTTGCACAATTTGAGGGTTAGCTCCTGCACTGAAACATATGAGAGGATCAGCTTTAGACTAAATGTCTGGAAGCCAAGGACATTCTAATATCCTGCTCATCTCCGCCTATCCGGCCCCGGACAGTCAAGATCCACAATGACACATTGGTAAATGTTCTCAGCGAAGACAGACATCCATGACAAAATCCAAGACAAAACCACAGCACTAGCACAATCTTTGGCTGAGTGAGAAAAAGAGAGTTCAAAGACCAAGACCTTAAGCCTGCCACCAAGCTCATAGTCTATCAAGCAGCAATGATCTCCGCCAACCAGGATGTTTTGGAGACATGGGCAATCTAGAGTAGATGCCTCAAAGCAATAGAACAATGCCGTCAATGCTGCCTTGGCAAGATCCTCCAAATACACTGGTAAGGTAAACCAAAGCCGACATCCTCTCCCAGGTCAACATTCCCAGCACCGAGGCACTGATTGTGCCCAACCAGCTGCACTAGGAAGCCACATCATCCCCATGCCTGACACCAGATTCCCAGAATGAGAACTCTACTCCAAGCTCTGTCACAGCATGGAAAATTCTGATGCAAAGAAAAAACTTCAAGTAGCTTGTCAATGTCCCCTTGAGAAAATATAACTTCTTTGCGGACTCGTGGGAATCCCTGGCCCATGACTGTATAAAAGGGGGAAGGAATGCACTGAGCACCTTGAGTCTCCCTAGGAGGAGGCCATGCACAAACAGTGGATGCAGTGCTCAACATCTCAAAAAATACACCCACTTAACCCATCAAGCATCATCTGCCCCAAACGTGGCAGTGTCTGCAGATTCTACTCATCTCTGAACCCACAGAACTCCAGGGGAAAGAAAGCATCCTCGGTCCTGCCAAATAAGAAGGGTCTTTGTGTGTGAGTGTATTTGTATATTTCTGCATGTGTTTGTGGTAGGAAGAATGAGAAGAGGTAGTATAAACTAGGGGGCACAACAAGAACACAGAGATCTGTGGGCTAATTTGCATAGTTTGTTGAAAATAAGATATCCTTATTAGTCACATGTACATCGAAACACGCAGTGAAATGCATCTTTTGCGTAGGGTGTTCTGGGGGCAGCCGCAAGTGCCGCCGCACTTCCAGCGCCAACATAGCATGCCCGTAACTTCCTAACCCACACGTCTTTAGAATGTGGGAGGAAACTGGAGCACCCGGAGGAAACCCACGCAGACACTGGGAGAACGTACAAACTCCTTACGGACAGCCGCCAGAATTGAACCCGGGTCTCTGGCACTGTAATAGCATTACGCTAACCGCTACACTACCATGCCTGCTGGGGAGATTGGAAAGGCGGCTTATTGATGTACACAGAGGCCTGGGCATTATATGTAGAGTACAGGAATGAAGAAGTTATGATGAACTTCCATAAGACATCAGTTAGGCCACAATGGGAGTGCTGCGTCCTGTTCTGGGCACCATAAATTGGCAAATATGTAAAGGCTTTAGAGATGGAGCAGAGGAGACATTAAAATGATTCGAGGGACGGGGAGCTTTAGTTATGTAGATAGACTGGAGAAGCTGAAGTTGCTTTCCTTGAAACATAGAAGCTTGCAAGGAGATCTGATACGGATAGCGTAATGCTATTACAGCGCCAGAGACCCGGGTTCAAAATCATATCGGGTTCATACAGTGCAGGTCGAGAGAACCTGGTCCCATTGGTGAAAGGATCAAAAATAAGGGACGCAGAATAAAGATGATTCACAAAAGTGACATGAGGAAGAACTTCTTGACACAGCAAGTGGTTAGGGTCTGGAATGCAATGCCAGCGAGAGTAGTGGAAGCAGTTTCAACTGTGCTGTTCAAAGAAAAACTGGATAAACATCTGTGTATTGGTCATTAGTGTATGGCTCTCTGTGTACATGTATGTGTCTGTGTTTGTGTCACATGCATGTGCCCCTCTGTGTACATGTGTGTATTTGTGTGTTTGAGTCGCTAGTGTATGTCCCTCTTCGTACATGTGTATCTGTGTGTTTGTGTCACTAGCCTGTCTGTCAATATACACGTGTGTATCTGTGTCACTAGTATGTGTTCCTGTGTACATGTGTTTCTGTGTGTCACTAGTATGTGTCCCTGTGTGTACATGTGTCCCTGTGTCTGTGTCACTAGTATGTGTCCCTCTGTGCATATGTTTCTGTGAGTCACTAGTATGTGTGTACACGTGTGCATTGGTGTGTCTGTCACTAGTATGTATCCCTCTGTGTACATGTGTGTATCTGTGTGTCCGTGTCACTAGTATGTGTCCCTCTGTGTACATGTGTGTATCTGTGTCATTTGTATGTGCCCCTGTGTACATGTATGTTTCTGTGTGTCTGTGTCACTTGGATGTGTCCCTCTGTGTACATGTGCAGGCCGTGCGAGTGTCGCTGTGTTTGCCGAGGTCCCCGCCCGGCGAGCTGACTGCAGTCCGTAGCGTTCGGATCCTCTCCGCGGCAGCACTGACTGCGCCCAGCGGGCGTGGCTCCGACCCAGCACCACCGCGCAGACAGCAGGAAGAGGGTGAACAACTGGAGGAAATCCCAACGGCAGAGGAGGTGGGAGGTAATCATGGGGAAGCAGACGGGTCCGGCCGAACGCGGGGTGCAGTTCGAAAACGACGAATTTCTAAAATCGACCAAGTTGCTGGGCGGCGGCGAGGAGGAGCAGCCCGAGCAGAGGGAGCACCACCGGCGGGACCCCGGGGGGATCAACACCCACATCAAGGTGAGGCAGAGCCCGAGACCTGGGGCGCTCGCCCTCCGCCGTCCGGGGGGAGGTACCGCCGCTCTGTGGCAACCGGGGCTGCCCCTGCACCGGCCTGGCTGCAGGTTGACAGCAGTGTGACGGGCCGAGAGTTGCAGGCTGGGCTCTGTGCATTTCGCGGTGCAGCGTGCATCATTTAGAAAAGTCAGTAACATTGTCCGGAGGACAGTAACGCCCGGGTTTATCCGGGGCTGCCTGCAGAGGTGTCCTGCAGGACTTGCCGCAGGTGTGAAGTGACCTGCTGACAGTGCATGGGGACCCTGATGTGCTTTGTTTATTCTCGCCCCAGGTTTCATTCGAAGACGTGATCGCAGAACCTGTTGCGACGCAAAGTTTCGACGGAATTTGGATTTGCAGTCATGCGTCGTTTGAAATCAGCAAATTCGTGCTGTACAAAGTGCTCACTCTGTTCCTGGCCATTCCCCTAGCCTTCATCATAGGGATTCTATTTGCCGTAATAAGTTACGTCCACATTTGGTAAGCGTGTGTCCCCTAATTCTGTTATCAGCCTGCTTTTGTTTTTATCCACCCCTGCCTTGCGACCTGCCTGCTCCGTTTGATAACAAATCATACAGCACATGCAGTGGTTAAGATAACATTTGGTTAATATCAGAGATAAATTAGATGATGAGAATGCAGAAAGTCCTTTCCTGCTCAAACAAAAAGGATCCAGTTTGCCAACACAAACTAAATGTTCAGTTTGTCGGTTTTGTTAGAGGAGAAAACATTGACCTTGAATTTCCTGCGTGGGCCCCATTCCCACGCCAGTTTTTCCAATCTCAATATTCCGTGTGGATCTAATAAGAGTGAGCTGAAAGCATAAATCAGCATGAATGCCTTCCATCTAAACAAAGCTCTGAACAGGCACCACATTCTAAATTTTGTTGGCATGGGGCTCCTTACCGTGTCCCAGGCTTCCTCTACGTTTTCCGTCACCCTTCAACTCAACATTGTTTGCCTCATAAATAACTGGAAGTACAAGCAGCGGTCAGGGATCGGTGACCTGAATGAATGGCAGGGTCACTACTGTCGCCTTCAATCAGACTGAATCATTGAGAAAGAAAGGGAACGACTGAGAAGGCAGGTGAATGGAGTCAAATTGATGTGGAAAAATAATTGCTTAGGGCAGGAAAGTTTGGAATAAGAGAGGGAGCAAGGGATAATGATGTATAAAATAAAGGCAGAAAATGCTGGAAAGACTTTGGGGGGGGTGGTGGTGTCAGGCCACATGTGGGAAAAGAAACGGAGTTAATGTTTTAGATCGAAGACCACATAACAACATTTAAAAGACCTTTGGATGGGTACATGGATAGGAAAGGTTCAGGGGGATATGGGAGAAACACGGGAAAATGGGACTAGCTGAGCTGGGCATCTTGGTCGGAATGGATGAGTTGGTCTGAAGGGCCTTTTTCCATGCTGTAGACTCTATAACTCGATCTGTGGGAAGAGAAACAGAGTTAACTTTTCACCTGAAAAGTGTTTGTTCCCACAGATGCAGCCTGATGTGCTGAGTATTTCCAGCATTTTCTGGTTTTTAGTTTAGATTTCCAGCAACTGAAGTTTTTGTTTTGATTTTTGAATAATGATGTATGTTTATTTTAAATGTTAAAATCTCTACTACCAACTTGTTCACAGTAGGAAGGAAGCTCTGCAGTTTAACATTCCCTATTTGGGCTAAAGAGATGGTTGGTATTGCAGGAATATAAATCTCCTTGTTAAAAAGATATGCTGTTGAGTATTAGTTTTTTCTTTCTGCCATGTTTAACAGTCTGTCTACAAACGGAAGCAACATCATAATGCTGAAAGCAGAATTGAGGGCAGGATGCCATTTCCACAAGATTATAGGAGAGTACAGGGTTGGGAAGAACAGCACAAAGTTGTAAAGAAATTCTTTCGCGCAGAAGAAAATTAATATCTAGAATTTTGTACTTTAGAGGACTGTGACGGCTCAGTTGTTAAGTATATTCCAGTCTGATAGATTTTTAGGTATTAAGGAATCAAGGGATATGAGAATCGTGAAGGAATGTTGAAGTAACAGATTATTATAATTGAATGGTGAAAAAGAGACTTGGCACTGAGTGACCTACCCCTTCTTCTTTTCTCATATTCATACATCTTCCTTGCTGCAACTTACTGAACGAGTTGTAGCTCAATAACAGCAACACCATCAAATTCCAAACGTTAAAGCTCCAACTCATTCATGTGCACTGGTGAGTATTTGCAGTTAGGATACAGATCACCCCTGATTCAATTGAATGGTAGAACAAGGACAAGGAGCTAGAGAACCCAGCCCTATCCTTATGGTCTTGTATTTCTGAGTTAACTTAGAGGCTAACTACTTTTACTGAGGTAAGACTGGATTAAAAAAGATACAGGAAGGATCCCCAGATATAGAGGAACCGATTTACTGTTCCATCACATTCCATCACCGGACACATCTTGCACTCCCTTCCACTTTCAGTCTTCAAAGAGACTGTTCTCCTTGCAACTCCACCCTTCTCGTGGTACTTTCTCATGCCAACGCAGAGGATGCAACATCTGTCTTTTTACCTTTTCCTGCCATTCAGGGACCCAAATTGCCCTTCTGGGTGAAAGACTTTGGAGAAACCAAACATGGATTGGTTGACTGCGATGGTGAACATTTCTGTTCAGTCTGCAAGTGTGTTTTTGAACTTCCAGTGGCCTGTCACTTTAATTTTCCATTTCACACTGTCACCTCCCTTTCTGTGGCCTCCTATACTGTTCCAATAATGCCCAACATTATATTTGAGGGAACAGCACCTCTTCTGCCTGGGCATGTTGCAGCTCTCACACAATATTGAATTCCACAGTTTCGGTAACCATCTCTCTTTGTCCACAGATGTTGCTGGACATTTCAGTTTCAATTGGCTATTTTATTTCTTTCTCCAGAATTTAATTGTTGACGTTACAACTTTGCTCTGGACCCTATCTCATACATTCCCTCTGTTTTCTCCACACCTCCCCCTTTCTGCCACTTAAGACACATTTCTCACTTTTCCCATGCTGACAAAGGGTTATTGACCTGAAATGTTGACTCTCTTTCTCTCTTCATAGATGTTGTCTGACTTGCTGGATTCTGCCAGTGTTTTCTGTTTTTGAATAGGGAAACAGAAGTGGACACTGGAGAATCAGGAAGGGTGAGCAAAATGAAAGAGAAAGTCCTTTCTTTTAGAAATGAGATAATCACTAACCAATTCAATTCAGGGGAAACATCTTTCTCAGAGTAGATTAAAATATGGAACCTGCTACCACATTGAGCATTTGATTCAAAAGATATTTTGCCTCAAAGAGTTAGTTAAATGGGGAGGATATAAAGACTAACACAGAATAGTTAGGCCAGAAGCATGTTTTTGTGTTATAAATTATGTAATTGATCAGATAATTAAGATGCTACTCTTGTGGAAATCTTTCTCTTTTTAATGTGACTTACGCTGAAATCATAAAAATGCATGAAAACAAAGAGAATTTAAAAAATTAGGTTTCAATGAGAACATTAAATGTGTAAGAAGTAGCAATGAAGTATCAAAAAAAAGACTTTTTCTGCTGTGATGCCAAAAGTTTGGCTTTAATTTTAGAAGTCGCTCTGAAATGGTACAATTCCAGGAAACTTATGTATGAGACTTTAGAATTTACAGGCACATCTAGTTTTGTAGGGAGAGGTTTGTTTTGGGGACAAATTAATAACTTTAAAAAAAAATCAAGAGACATTTAGATTTGTTGTTTATTTGTGAGTCATTTATTAACACCTTGAAATCCTCAATCCCTTGCATTTAACTTGTCTCCAGAATGCATTTATTACTGGCTACAATTATGTAGAAAGTACAATGGTAGGCAAAAGCTATACAAATATGAATAATTAGAGGCAAATCCTAAATTCTTAAAACTTCTTCAAAAAATTTAAATGCACCCGTATAATTTTTTTTCAATCTTAGGAATTATTAGCATATCCAAACATATTGACTATTTTTTTAGGATATTTTGATAGTGTGACAAAGGATTTACACGCAAATGTTGAGAATACTTGAGAGTACGACAGGTGAAATGTGTAAATTTGAGTCAGTACTATAGAAATAATAAATTCATCAGTTCTGAAAGTGTAATGTTTAGGGTGCTATTCCTCATCAGGGAAATGAAGAGGAAGGATTGGCAGACCAAAAAAAGGGAAGGGAAAGAAACAGGTCAAGACCAGTGATTGAGATTGTTTTAATTGTTATGGGTGTTGGGCAGGTGAAACCGCAATTTCGTGGACCACACTTTATCGGAAATCTACTAGCTTATTTCTGTTCTTTACTGGTTTTGTATAAACCAGAGAATAAAAATGTATAAATAATACAATTTCTCCCTGTTCATTGCATATGCAAAGATAGTAGGGAATGTAGTTGAGCTAGAAAACTGCTGCATTTTTTAGTGAGTGGAAAATGAACAGCTTGAAACACTGAGTTTTTCTTTTGCTGCCTTTTATCATTATGAATCTGTGAGATGTTTGTGATTAATTAAGTCTATATTTTAACTTAAGGTTTCTTATGCCCATTGTGAAGACCTTCATGATGATTCTACCCTCCATCAAGGTCATCTGGAAAAGTATTATGGACACGTTTGTTTCTCCTCTGTGTGAGAGTATGGGCCGTTGCTTCTCCGCGTTCAATTTCCGCATCACTCAAGATTAAAGAAGCAAGATAAAGGTGGTATCAGAGGGAACAATCAGAACCCAAAAGGAATATTTCCAGACTTTATGAAATAAATAGCATTATCTATGCTTAAACTTTTCATTCCGAATGCACTTTCAGAAAGTATCTGACATCTTTTTAAGTATATACACATTTTGCATAAACTTCATTTAGAAATATGTATACATATAATTGATTTTTTTTTATTATAAGCCAGTATGCATTGCTGGTAATAATTAAGGAAGTTTACACCAAGATATTGCCATGCAATAATTAAATCCTGTTCTGTATTTCAAGAAATGTTCATATTACTTCATTCAAAAAATCATAAAATTCTGTGGCACAGAGTAAGACCATTCAGTCCATCAAGTCTCTGCCACCCCCTTGCAGTGCAATCCCATCAGTCACATTCCCCTTCCTCTTTCCCCCTGATGCTCTCAAAAGGGCCTCTTCATTTCTCTTTTGAAGGCACTCATTGGTCCTATTTCCACCAGCTTGATTGACAGTGAATTCCAGATCCTAACTATCTAAGTAAAAAAGTTTGTCCTCAATTTCCTTTGTATCTTTTACCCAGAATTTTAAATCTGTGTTCCTTGCTCCTTGATCCAGTTGCTAATAAGAACAGCTTCGTTTTACCCTTCCTGAAGATGTCATGAAATTCTTCATCTCTGGAACTATTCTAGAAAGATATTATCCACATTGTGTCAGACCTTCACATCCTTCATTAAGCTTGTGTACAGAATTGGAAGCAATACTCCAGTTCTGGGGCCAAGCGGTTTTCAGTGTAATTTTTCTCCTTTTGTACTTGAACGTCACCTTATGAATCCCAGCATCCCACATATTTTGCAAACCACTCTCTCTACCTGCTCTTCTACTTTCAAGGATTAGTGTACACTTATGTCCTGTGCACCCTTCACAATTGTGCCATTTAATTTACATTCTTTCACCTTGTTCTTTCTGGCAAAGTTCATCAAAGTTCTCTGTATAAAGAAAAATCATGTGTTGTGTACCTGCCCACACAGCCAACCTCTCCATGACTTAATTTACTACCCTCCTCACTGTTTAACATGCTTCCAAGCTTTGTGTCATCCACAAATTCAGCAACATTACCCTGCAAACCCATGTCTAAGTCATGAATGTGTATATAATCCCTATGACCTCAGCACTGACCTCTGGGGAACACTACTCTGTACCATCCTCCAGTCTGAAAAGAATGCATTTAAATACCACTACTCTGCTTTCAGCCTTTAAGCGAATTTCCTATCCATGTTGCATGTGGCCCTTTAGTTCCATGAAATTCAATTTTACTAACTAACTTTTTGTGTGGGACTTTATCGAGTGCCCTCTGGAGATCACTGTATTCCCTTCATTAATCTTCTATCACTTCAGCAAGAAAAATTGTTGGGTTAATCAAACCCAATGCTCTCCTTTATCAATTCTAAGTTCTCCATGTGCCTATTAATATTTTATCAGATTATTGTTTCTGAAAGTTTCCATCAAGTGAGATTAAACTGACTAACCTATAGCTGCCTGGTATGTCCTTCACCTGCTTTTTTTTATAGAAGGATGTTACATTTGCCATTTTACAGTTCTCTAGCACCTCCCCATTATCTAGAGAGGGTTGGAAGATTATGGCAGACCCTTCTGTAGCCCCCACCCCCATCTCCCTCAATATAATAGGATGCATCCCATCCAGACCTGGTTAATTGTTTTACTCCAATTATATAGGGCTCTACTGAGACCGCATCTGGACTGTTATGCAGACATCAGGTCCACCTACCTAACAAAGAATATACTTCTCTTGTAATGAAGATTCACCAGGTTGATCCCTGGGATGATGGATTTTTTGAGTGAGCAGCAAACATGCAGATTGGGTCCAACCTTTCTTGAATTTAGAAGAATGAGCAATGATCTAAATGAAACATACAATATTATTGCAGGGCATTGATAGTTAGATGTGTGGATGACATTTCCTGTGGCTGGGGTGTCTAGAACCAAATGTCACAACCTCAAACAAAGGGGCCAGCTACACGGGACAGAGATTGGAAGACATTTCTTCACCCAGAAGGAAGTGTCCTTGAAATTCTCTACCCAAAAAGGCTGTGGAAGTTTACTGCTGAGTATATTCAGGCAAGAGATCAATATTTAGATATTAGGGGAATTAAGCAATGTGGGATTAGTGCAGGAAAGTGGTACAGAGGTAAAATATCAGCATTGTTCTTATTGAATGGCAGCACAGACAGGATTGGCTAAATGGCTTCCTCCTGCTTCTACTTTAAGCATTGCCAATATTTCTAGTAATTCTCCATTATCAGTCTTCATCTCTTCTGTCTTCCTTTCCATACAGATTTTGGCAATATTCTTTTCACTTAAGACTGATTAAAAGGTACTTATTTGATATTCCACCTATGCTTACTGACTTTATGAACGTATCACTTTCATTATTCCGAATTGGCTGCACACCTTCTCTTACTACCTGCTTACTATTTACATGCATATAGAAGACTTCCAGGTTGACACAGGAAGGTTAAAGTCATCATTTAAGAAGAAACAGTTCTGAAGTTTTGATGGTTTTTCAGAATTGCAATTGCACTATTTTCAGTTATCTGAAATCATTGGCAAGCAAAGTTGAATAAATTGCATTGCTCGAGACCAAACAATAAGCATTTGCCATTGGCAGCACCCATATGAATAAATTGCATTGCTCGAGACCAAACAATAAGCATTTGCCATTGGCAGCACCCATATTTAGAGGATATATTTGTAAAAGAAATCATAAAGGACTTCTCTTACATAGTGCATTTTCACAATATGACCTGCAATTTCCTAGACATAATTGATTAAATTAGGGATTGATCATCTTCTTATATCAGCAAGTCCTCTATCTTTCTCAGTAGTCTCGCACTTTCTGTAAATTCTTGTTGGTACATCATTCTTATCCTTTCTCAATTACATTGACTCCCAGTCTCCTAATGCATTGTTAAAAATTGTTTGTCTTCATCTCACTCCCCTACCTTTTATGAGACTTCCCACTATTTTATATTTCCACTAGATCCTCCAAGTCTGGCCATTCCATCCTCTTTTTCTAAACAATTTGTGGCAAAACATTCAGTCACATTTGCCTGACTTTATGAAAAACCTTCTCTGCCTCTCTTCACTGCATCTTTCAAAACTGTCAAAATCGTCCTTTTCAACCAAATGTTGAGTCACCTCTCTAATCTTCTCTTCCATGGGTTGGAGTCCATTCTTTATCTTTTTTTGCTGCTTCTCCGTAAAATATTTTGTAATTTTTTTCTCATGCTCAAGTGTGTATTTAAATTCAAGTTGTAACTGTTGTTATTGAATATCGAATACTAATATTCTAATTGATATAATGAGAATCAATAAGTTCTGATGTCTCTTAAATTATTGGGTTCTACTTTACCTTTTCATTGTGGATATAAATAACTCAAGATCCAAATACACACACACACTTTTTGATATAATACTGTCTGTTGTGACTTTGGAGTCCAGAACTGTGTTATTTTATTAACATACAATATTGTGGACTTATTTGCAAATTTTTAGATGCTCAGTTTTGCAACACTTGAACAGATTGTGCACTGTACTTACGTATATAACTCTGGTCGTATAATGTTTGCACATAAGTGCAATAACTATACCTATGCTTTGGTAGGCTGAGGTACCATTACAAAGTTACAAATAAAAACAATTCAATGGCACCACGTTTTTTTCTGTTTTGTTTTCCTTTCATCATTTTGTCCAATATTAACATGAAACTAAAACTAGCTGTAATAAAGATTTAAGAAAAGCAGTAAAACTCCAATAATCCAGCAGTCTTGGGCCTTTGGTGGTGCTGGACTATTGGATGTTATTTCGATTAATACCCCAATACATTTTAGTTCCTTTTTTTGATGTTATACAGTATAGCCAAGTAAGTTTATAGGGATGCAGTGAGTGGAAAGGGAGCGTGATGAGTCAGATGCCAAACCATCAGGATTTCGAAACAGGTGGAAAGCAGATTATTGAAGTTTTACTTGATGTCAGTTTACAGTGAGGATTGTGCAATTTCAAAATACAGCAACTGCTGATCAAACTTTTCTTTTGTATAAATGAGCTTTCAAAGCATCCTGACTGATCTCTTTCATAGTGAAAGCACCATCCATAGAGTGCTGTTGTACAAACCAAAAAGTCACATATTTAATTTCGATCTGTGATCAGTTAAGTGACAGCAAAAAAGGCAATATTTAAAATAACATAATTGGCATCGAGAGCTCACTGAAGATTCCAAGAAGTTTGCAGATAGGTCCAATAAAGTCAATCTGCTGATAGAGGTGGCTTGTTCATAAAGCTGATATACTGAGTACAAACTGCAAATGCAGCCTTGCTAAAATGTATGACAACAATGGACTTTGAACTTAATGTTATACAACAACCAAGAGAACCCAGTGAAGTCTGAGATGCTGCACTATGTTGTGTTGCCTATATTGATTTATAGTCAGCTGATTAATAACCTGAATTGTAGCAATGCACAATCAAATGACTGATTATAAACTCAATCCTTGAAGCTAAATACTAATTGCAAACCTAAAAGGCTAAATAAACTAGCAATTATAACATCTGCACAAAACTAAATTTCATATGTAATCACAATGTTTAATCTTATGAAGTTTCATGCCAAGTTACTCTGAATAATTTATATAAATAAATATTGGGTTGATATCTGAGCGGGAAGCAATTAGCAAAGGAAAACAAATTGCAGTATCTCTGGTTATCAATGCTTCAGCTGCTGGTAAAAGTTTCTCTTCAATTATTCTGTCTAGACCCTATATAATATTAGTCATCTATCAATTTGCCTATTAACCTTCTCTGTTGTAAACAATGTAGCTCCAGTTCCTCCATGGTTCTGCATTGTTCTGATCCCTAATGCCTGTAACTATTTTTGTAAATCTTTCCTGTGTCTTCCTCCATGCCTGCATGTTCTTCCTGATGTTTTCCTTATTAGACACAGTGTCCCAATAGGGACTGTGCTATATTTTCACATTAATTTCCTAGCTTTTGCACACTGACTCTTTTATAAAACTTGGATTTGTACGTTTATAATACCCTTCACATCCTCAGGACAGGCTGAGGTGCTTCATGAATGATTAAGTGGTCATGAAGTTAGTCAATGTTGTCTTAACCTTAGTCCCTTGAGGTTGAGACTGACCTGCTTCCATTTCAGTTCTGTGGGTTCTGAGATGGATGATGAGGCAAATGGAGGACAGCAGACTCTGCCACACATGGGGCAGGAGGTTTTTGATGGGGTGAGCCAGTGGTTAGCTTGAGAAGCGGTGCACTCCTTCTACCATTTACACTGGGCTTCTGTGTTCTCCCAGTGAAGGTGCTCTATGTTCTCAATGTGTCCCAAATGCCCCTTCTGTACTTGGAGCAGTGTTGGGCCAGGGATTTCCACATGTGCGTGAGGGAGTAGCACTTTCTCAAGGAGGCTTTGCGAATGTTCTTGAATCATTTCCTCTTTCCATCTGGTCATCTCTTCCCATGACAAGAGTTTAGAATAAAAAGTGTTGTGGGACACTGGGGTTAGGCATGAAGCAGTGTGCCCACTGGAGCTGAGAGTAATTAGGGCCTCATTACGAAGACATGCGCTTGGAAGAGGACCTGATGTTGATTCACCTGTCCTGCCAGTGTGCCTGGAGAATTTTGTGGAGGCAGCATTGCTAGCATCTCTCCAGTCTCTGTAATCGAAGGCATGGAAGGATAAAAGAGGGCAGAGATTACTGGTGCCTGCTAAACCAAGAGCATTGTGCCAGATTTGAGATCTTGATCTTCAAGCACTCTTTTCCTCAGACAACCAAAGGCCATGCTGGCGCACTGAGGGCCTTGGTTAATATCATAGAGTCATGGAGTTGTACAGCATAGAGATAGGCCCTTCAGCCCATTGCATCCATGCTGACCATTAAATCATCATTGATACCTACCTTTTTTGCAAAGCAGCTCCTAAGATAAAGGAAATGATCCACATTTTCCAGGATTTTGTCCTGGACCCTCATTGTCAAGGGGCAGTGTACTAGAGCAGGGGCACCTTGGTAGAGGACCTTTATTTAGTGTACACTTCAGTGAATGAGTTGACAATGACTTGGAGCTTGGCTTCCAAATGAGCACATATGCAAGTGCAATCCACCCTCCCCAACTCAATAACTGTCAGGGTGACCTTGGATCCAGAGTGGAGGTGTCATATGTTGACCAGTTTTCTATTTGTTCTGTAGGATAGCTCTACTCCAGCAGAAAGTTCATTGGACTGAAGAACAACAATGCAGTGAGGCAGACTGAGAAGAGTGTTGGAGTGATGATACAGCTTTGCTTGTCACCAATCCGACTGAGATTAGGCCTTCTGAGGACCCATAGGTTAAGATCATAGTTTGCATGCCCACACATAGCAGACAAAAGATGGAGTCAAATTTCTGCAACAGACAAATTTGGGAAGGATTCTCCACAGGTCCCCTTGATCGACAGCCAACAGCTTATGTGAGGTCTTAAAAGGCCATGTATAATGGCTGATGCTGCCTCCTGTATTTCTCTTAGAGCTGTTGCACAGTGAAGATCATGTCCACTCTGCATCCAGATCTAGAAGAATCATCTAAGCAGCTCTTAGGCTACTAGGGGAGGAACCTGGTGATGGCTTTCCCTGTGCCAGACAGCAGGGATACCCCTCTGTAGTTACCAATCAGATTTGGGTCCTTTTTTCAGATGGTCATTCTTATGATAATCTCAGAGGTTCTCTAGCATGTTTCCCCCTTCCCAGATGTGGGAGATGTTGTGTATTTGTGATTGAAGTTCCTATCCAATGAGTGTTAGGATTTTAGCAGGGAAACCATCTGCTCCCACAGCCTTGTTCTTCTGTTGGTATAGGGCCTTTTAAATTACTTGTCGGTCTTGGATGACAGCAGGACTGACGCAAGTCATTGCTGTGAGCTGAAGTCAGGGACACTCATATCAAGGTTAGAGTGGCCGTTAAGAAACAGATCTTTCCAGCCGGCATTAATTTCCTTTGTCCTTGCTAAGTTCACATTGTTCATGGCTCTCAGCAGGATGAGCCCTCAGGTGTTTGGGCCATAGGTAGTCTTGACCCCATTGAAGAATCCAAACATGAAATCCTGCAGACTTTCCACCAATCACCTCTGCTTTAGATCGTGAGTTTTCTGTTGGCCTTCAGGTGCCTGTAAATCTGTCCCTTTTACCTTGAGGTGAGACCATAATCCACCTGCTATAAACCAGCTCATGCAGATCTTTGCTGCCCATATCTTTGAGGGGTATGAGAGCCTATCTTGCCATATAGGAAGCTATATGGCGATATCTATAAGAAACTACTCCGATACTGCTCAAACGAACCTTTCTCATGAGCTTGAGAAAGAAATATAGGCCTGGAGTCTGGGAGAATACCCCAGTCCTTCAAATAGTGTTATTTAACTCTACCTGAGGGAGGTCAGGGCCTCAGTTTATCCTTGCAGCTTAAAGTTACTACCTCAGGATGGACAGGTGCATGAGGTGCTTGAGTTAGAGTGGTTGAAGGGATAGGGAAGGTTACAAAGAAAGATAGAGCTCAGGACATGAAAGGATTTAACTGAAGGGTGAATATTTTATACGAAAGCCATTGGGGGGCTAGGAATCATTATAAGTCAGTGAGCAAGATTTAGTGTTGAATGGGTACAGGCAGCAGAAATCCCAATTAATTAAGTTTCTAATGGGTGGAGAAAGGGAGTGTGGTCATTAAATATTAGAGCAACTGAATCCAGATGGTAAAAAGGTATGTTTGAAAATTCCAGTAACAAATGGACAGAGACAAACGATGTGACAAAGTAGAAGATGTGGCTGAGAATCAAAACAAAACTGCAGGTGCTGGAATTCTGAAATAAAAACAGAAAATGCTGGAAACACTCAGCAGGTCAGGTAGGGTCTGTGGAGAGAGAAACAGAGAACGTTTCACATTGGAGACTTTGTCAGACCCAATCCTAACAAGGTGTTTCGGAGTACCTCTTGTGGTTGAAGGAGGCACCGAGGTTGTTGTGACTGAGCTGGTGGAAGGAATCACAGGACCAAGTGTCCAGAGCTGGAATTTCCACCCCTAGTTCCTTCATGACTGCACTTGCCTGGGCCAGTTATTGAGGACCTAACCCACCTGCCTCTGCAGCCTGGGTCCAGGAGGCCAGCTCTGAATGGCGCTCTGATTCCAACCCCCAAAACACCCCTGACAATGTTTGACAACTGGCAAATGACAACTGGCAGGCACAGTAGTGTAGTGGTTAGTGTAATGCTTTACGGCGCAAATGACCCGGGTTCAATTCCAGCCGCTGTCTGTGAGGAGTTTGTACGTTCTCCCTGTGTCTGTGTGGGTTTCCTCCCGGTGCTCCGGTTTCCTCCCACATTCCAAAGATGTACGGGTTAGGAAGTTGTGGGCATGCTATGCTGGCGCCAGAAGTGTGGCGACACTTTGTGGGCTGCCCCTAGAACACTCTATGCAAAAGATTCATTTCACTGTGTGTTTCGATATACATGTGACTAATAAAGATATCTTAGCTGGGGGGGGGGATGAAAAAAAATCACTAAAAAGTAAAATTACACAAGGAGGCTTATAAACACCGACAACTTTAAGGTAAAGCAATTTTACTTTTGATGCAATCACGAAGGCGGCACGCCAGTGGCTCTACTTCGTTAGGAGTTTGAGGTGATTCGGTATCACCAAAGACCCCTACAAATTTCTGTAGATGTACAGTGGAGAGCATTCTGACTGGTTGCATCAGAGCCTGGTATGGAGGCTCTAATGTGCAGGATCTAAAAAGGCTGCAGAGGGTTGTAGACTCGGCCAGCTCCATCACGGGCACAACCCTCCCCACCATCAAGAAAATCTTCAAGAGGCCATGCCTTAAGAAGATGGCATCCATCATTAAGGACTATCACCATCCGGGACATGCCCTCTTCTGTTACTACCATCGGGGAGGAGGTACAGGAGCCTAAAGACCCAAACTCAGCAATATAGGAACAGCTCCTTCCCCTTCGCCATCAGAGTTCTGAACGATGGCAAACCCGTGAACACTCTCTCCTTATTCCTTCTTTTGCACGATTTATTTTATTTGTATTTTATAGTTTTTATGTCTTTGCACTGTACTGCTGCCTCAAAACAACAAATATCACGTCATATGTCAGATAATAAATCTGATTCTGATTCTGAAATGAAGGCGTTCTACCTCCCCTTTGCCTTTGCCCGACTATCACCGTGGAACTCAGTGAGTCCTGGATGCTGCGCAGGTTAGATCCGGAGTGGGATCTGTGGGGCGATTGGGGAATCCCAGCATTGGAGGCTTCCCCAATTCGTCAGTAAATCCCGAATTTACGCCGTCCGCGGCACATCCGCGGAAATCCGGGACTCCTCAACATTGACGGCTGAACGCCGTTTATTCCCACCAGAACTGCCAGGAAAAGTCAACACAATCCGGCCCCGAGACCGGGTGTTGGCAGGGGCCGGAAGGCTAAAGGAAATGCTTTCCCCGAGATTTAGCAGCAGGGAATGAAGATACTCTCCCGAGCTTGAAACTCCGACAGCACAGAGGCGGCTGAGGAGTTAAGTACAGTGCTGAGCAGGGTGGTCCGTGTCTGCAGATAATGTTGTCTGGGAGTGCACATGTCCACTGTGACAAAGGCAGCGGAGAGGTTGGCAAAGATTAAACCAGCTCGCCTACAGTCGTGGAGAAAGTCCTGTAAATCAGTGGGAGTGGGTGGTATCTTCCGTTACCTATGGGGAAAGTTTGACTGTATGACTAGAGCAGTTTATTCTGGATATTCTGGATCAGAGCATCACACCTTTATTCCCCTATCCCTCATGTTACTTTCCTACAACCAGCAGGTCCCTGAACCGACTGCACAACCCTAACCCTACCTCAGCAATAGAACAATACGAACACCTCTTACACTCCCATGGACTTTGCCTCTGTGTCTTTTTATGCATTCGGGTCTTGTTTTTGCACCGTCTTTTTAGTTCTCTCTTCACTTGTATAATTTATGTGTAAACGATATTCTGCTTGTTGTCTGTACCAGTGTGCCCGTGATGCTGCTGCAAGCAGGTTTTTCATTGTACCTCACCGTACGTGTGCACATGGCAATAGACTCGACTTACCACGTCGGTACAAAACCAAGGGACAAAATAGATTCAGATAAAGATTTATTTTACTGGTGATGTCATGTCATTGATATAACCAACAACCCCACGGACTCATGGAGATATACAGCACGGAGACAGGCCCAACTCGTCTATGGTGACTTTTCCTTCACTTCACACCGTCTGCCCCTAATAACGCCAACACATTCCCCTCCCTCACCACTCCTTGATAAGAAATGTATGTCACTGTTCTGGTGACCGTTCCTTGTCCACTCATCCCTTTGCCTCCATCTATCTTCAGAGTAGCCGGTCACTACTTCCCCGCAGTTATCTCCTGAGCCTGCCTGCACCAGGACGCGCTGCGCCTCTCACAGACTCCGTCCCTTGCTGCCTGTTTATCCCCTCCTGCTTCTCGCACACATCTCGCTTCGAAACGTGGGTCGCTCGCCTTGCCTCACGTACATTTTACCTTCCTCTCACACCCTTGGCAGCGGATTCGGCCATTGGCCCACACCCGCAGCCCTGATACTTTCTATGATTCATTGAATATGAATGTGCATTTCCCGTTGTAACTGGAAACTGCACGTCGTTTGCACTGAGATTCACAGCCCAGGGTAACTGGCAGCCTTCCACCAAACCCGGCGATCGCTATCTGCTGCAGAATTACCTTCCTGCCGCAGAATCCTACTTTAACCCACCTGACTTTCTGAACACATCCAGTTGTTTGGAGAACTATGTCTGGTGAGAAGATCGGAGAATTTGAGGTAAGAAAGGGTGCACCCGCCTTAACTGCGAGAGGTATTGGAGCGAACAGGTTTAACTTGCCACTGCTAAAGCAATGAGCGCGGGAAGCGACTCAGTGTCGGCAAGAGTTGGTCGTATGTTTGGCAGGAAACTTGTGCGCCTTATCTGTGGCGGTGAATGCGGGCAGGTCATCTGGCGATAGTGGGAACACAGTGCGGAATAACTCAGTTAACTATAGCTCAGAAACGAAATCCTCTACCAAGAGCTCGCCGTTGCATTGTATTCTCTAAGTTCAGAAACTGTGAGGTTGTTAAAGTTATCGCCTGAAAGTGCATAAATTTAATCAGGTTTGCATTTTAATTAGGAATTATTCACGTATCATCTTTGTTAGGATACAGGAATCTGCCGAGGGGGTTCACAGGTGAAAATCTCCAAACATTCCTTTTAACAACTTGAGTCCCAAACACATCTTGTGTATTAATCCTACGCTTTCTGGAGATTTTATTTGTTCGAAACTGGAACTATTGGTGTGTGGGCAGGGGGGCACATTTGGAGTGTCTGAAAATCTGGAGGCTCAAAGAACCCTCTGCAATAGTTTGTTTCGGAATGTATTGAACGCAACAATGAGACTGCTGGAAGATTTCCCAACAGATCAATAGTGTCGTGACGGGAGTGGGCTGCTGAAATCGAGGTTTCACAGCATGGACACTGTAGCGGTGGGAATGAGGTGTCCGGACCAGCGCAACGTATCCCACAGCAGCAGATGTCCCAGCAGATGGCTGCAGTCCTGTGCTGGCCTTTGGTGGGAGAGTTCCCAGCAGATGTTCCCAGTGTTTGCTGGAATCACTGAGGACTCTGGTGGGAGATTTCCCAGTGTTTGCTGGAATCACTGAGAACTCTGATGGGAAATTTCCCAGTGTTTGCTGGAATCACTGAGGACTCTGATGGGAGATTTCCCAGTGTTTGCTGGAATCACTGAGGACTCTGGTGGGAGATTTCCCAGCAGATGTTCCCAGTGTTTGCTGGAGCCACTCGGTGATCTGTGCTGCCCCCTGGTGCCCGGTCCTCAGTGACGCCGCTGCCGCCAGCCCCGTTTACAGGGGTGTGGTGCGCTACGACTTTCTCCCATAAATGCGCTCAGGCATCCAAAAGTTCTCCTTAGACATCCGACGGCGGCCACCTTCGGCGCGTTATATCCGAACGGCTCGAGCTTTGCGATTAAAGCGATTCTTGTCACCTTTCCCAGGGACTTTTATATCCGTCGCCCATCCGAGACCACGGGAATATTTACAAACCCAATAATAAAATGGAAGATGAGAAGATGAAAGAGGAATATGTGCACGATTATCACACCAAAGAGATCGACTTGGTCAACAGAGACCCAAAGCATCTGAACGACGATGTGGTGAAGGTAAGGAGCCAGCCAAGATTTAGAAAAGTTGGGGCTTTTGCAAAGACTGAACCTAATGCAAAGAGGGAACAACTTTCAGTGGAAGTCCGAACTGCTCTCAATGTTATGGTAATCGCGTCAATTGCAAAGAGTGTCTTGCTTTCTCCGCCGGTTCGGTGACTCCAGTGAAGGTGATTTGAAGGGATCCGCTGTCACCAGGCGATCCCTGTCGAAGAGCCGTCACGGGGCAGTGAAGCAGAAATAAACATGGAAATAGCTGAGCGGCAGCTCATCCGTGAACACCCGCTGATCCCAGCGCCGACAAGAACCAGCGCTGTCTGCAGTTGCTTCACTCACGTCCCCCACCTCCCCACGCCCTCCCTCCGCTCTGTTCTCAAAGGTTCATGTGGTGAGCACTTGTTGGGAAGAGGAGGGTGATCACCATCCCCGCCCGAAATACCTCGAGTCCTCCCCAGCTTAATCCTGGCAGCCAGCCTGCACGGTTCGAAATCCTCTGCAGTCTCTCCCGCCCTACCCCAGATACTCCTCCCTGCACCACACTCCGCCGAAATAACCAGACAAACCCGGCCGCACTCCACCCCACCCACACTGCCCAAAGCAGCCGCCTTAAATAGCCCACTGAACCCGGTCCCACTGTCCCCTGCACCCCACTAAAGCATCTACCCCAAGTAACTAGTGCCAACCTCACCCCTACTCCACCCTACTTGAAATGCCCTTCCAACCTAGAGCCAATACACTTGCCACCTGGCTCACCCAGTCCTGCCTAAATAACCTGTTGGAGCCCAGCCCTCCTCCTCCATTGGGGCCCCAGTCC
The DNA here is from genome assembly GCF_009764475.1 of Pristis pectinata. Taxonomy (NCBI): domain Eukaryota; kingdom Metazoa; phylum Chordata; class Chondrichthyes; order Rhinopristiformes; family Pristidae; genus Pristis; species Pristis pectinata. Next base: position 27,945,520 of record NC_067419.1, read on the forward strand.
ATCCCACCCAGAATGTGTCTCTGAACCCCAGCCCAACTGCACCCAGTGCTCATTGCCCCCTACCAAAAATAGCCCGCCCAAGCCCAGCACCATTCCACCTGGTTTGCCCAAAGTGCCCCACTTCATCCCTATTGCACTGGGCCTCAGCCCACCCTGCCCAAAGTACCGCAATGAAACCCGCCAAGTCCCCTGCCCAGCCCAGCACACCCCAAATACCCTAGCCCAACCTGAGCCCACCCTGCAGAAAATACCCCACCCATTCTACCCAACATCGAGCTCAATCCACCTAGCCAAAGCCTGGAATACTTCGCCTGCCCCATATTCACTCCACTCTGTTCTGCCCTTGGCCGACTCAAGTGGTGACCAGCAGTGAGCCCACTGCACCCAGCTTCCTACTCAATCCAACCATCACCAAACCTACTCTACCCACCCTTTCCCCTCTCCACCCCCCCAGCTTATGCATGGTCTAACTAACACCAAGCCCACACTACTAGGCTCCTCCCCTGGCACTAATCCAACATTACTCCAACTAGCAAGTCCACACTGCCCGATCCACTCTACCATTAACTCAGTGCCAGGCCCACTCTGCCCAGCCCATTCCACACCATTCTACCCGATCCCGTGTCCAAGGTGTCCAGCTACCCAGTCCACTCTACTGCACACCCCCAACACCAAGGCTCTGTACAAATTCTAACATACAGTAGGTTAATGACCTCAGTGTAATTAGAATCAACTCCAGGAGAATCCAGCCCCCAAACTATTTCTGATTCATATGCCTCTTATCAAAAGAACCTAACACATCAACTGGATTGATTTTACAAATAGCACTGTGATGTAGTATGGAGGAGGTAACTTTGTTTAAGGAAAACCATCCTTCATTTTAAACACGGCACATTGACTTTTTTTGAGACCAACAAACAGCTTGAATCTGTTTTTAATTTGCCATTACTACATTACCCACACATCTGATTGACATAAACGAGAAAGTATTTGACAACCAGTTTTTTGTGTGTAGCTCCCTTTAAACCACTGATTTATTTAAAATTAAATTCAGCTGTAGTTGATGCTAAGAAATCCATAAGCTTAGAATTTGTAGAAAACAACCTTGCCAGTCAGTCATATCCACAATAGAATAATATTTTGATAGATTTTAGTATTTAATTGTTGCCCTAAAGGGGAAGCGTGACCTTGATAAAGTGTCATTCCAATATGAACAGGTGCAAGACAACATCAACATCATAGAGCTGACAGTAACTTTATTGCATTTTATTAAAAGGTGATTTACAGAAGGTATACTCATGAAGTACATGGTTCGTTTTCTCTGCTGCCTCAAATCTGAAGTTTCCACCATCCCATTCCTGCAAAGGAAAAACGTGCCTCCTTAGTTCAGAGGACAGTGGTTTCATAATTAGATATTCACACTTTGAAATTAACCACCACAGGAAAAGTTGCATTGATAATACACAATTGCATATTGCGTAATATTTTCTATGAGCATTGGAGTGGTGAACGGGAAGATTTTACTAAGTCTACAAAATACAACTTTACTTCTATGGATCACAATAAATGGTTTTCAAGGGGCTATGTTCTTAAAAAGCAAATGTACCTGTTGTTAATAATGTGTATTTATTTTTCAACTGTTTTTCTGTCAAAGTACAGTTCTCATTTAAAGGTCCACTGATAATACTTCTATTTTTGATAAAAACAGCTTTTAAGTTGTCATCCGTTGGTAACCAAATTTGAATAGAAGCAATCCTCTTTGATTTTAAAACCATGTCTATATAAATTGGAGCAGCTGCAAGGGTAATAATTTGAAAGTTGTCAACAGCCAAATAATTTATTTTACTTTTAAGGAGGAAAAACAAATTCATATTCAAAATTGTATGCAAATATTAATTTTGTAAAATAGTTCATTGAGGTAAAAAATTTGCATTTTTTTCATGCTAGATCAACACTTGTGGCATTGTAACAGTGGTAATTTTTTTTCTGAAACCACAGCTAAACAACTCTTACAAAGCTTCAAAACACAGTGAGCCTGATTTTTTTGTGTCTATTTGCAATCCAAACACTGCAACATTAAGCAGTGTGTTGTTTCATATCATGGCTCAATTTAATGCTAATTGGGATCTGGGGATTTTCATTTTCTTGTGCACTGCCACCTACCTCTGGCCAGGCTACTGCCAACTGGTGGCCAAAACAAAATTGTCAGTCTTCCTGATCTGTTAAACTCACTGGCTTGGGATTTACTTTTGATTGAACCACCATTAGTTGGGCGGTTTTGTACTCAGCATCAACCACCACAAAAGAGAGCTCAGAAAGACTATCTGAGCGATAATCCTAGTGAATGAATAGCTTTATTGTTTCCTCCCCCACCCTGTGAATTACATGGCATTTGAGCACATGGCTGGAATTGTGCCTCATTGAACCATGTTGAAGAGGAGCGATTTGATCTTTAAGTGCCTGCAAATCGAAAGTTTATTTCTTGTTACCCAGATGGTCCTTGAGCTGGTAGTTCTGCCGGGTTCTTGCTGGAAGCATTATTGCCAGGGGAAAACTTATACCAACAGCTAAACCAGGCAAAAATCATACATTGCAGGGAAAAGTAAACTCATTCCAAGTTCTCTTAATGAAACTCTAGTACAATCAATATTGAGAGTTTACAGACGTACGGTTAATTTACATGAGAGCCGAATTATATAAAATGACGGCACAGTGATTTAATGCAACATCAATATGATGGCCTAGACTCCCATATGACTTTTTGATGGAGGGGTCATGCCAAGCAAATAAACAAGTACTAGTAGCTGTCAAAAGGGGGAAGGGGCGAGAGGGAAAAGGAAACTATGTCTATCATCTCAACATACTTGATACAAAAAAAATTAATGGAGAGAAAATCCAAGAATGAAGATATTTGTCTAGAAAATGAATTGCTGTTGCAATAAGAAGAACCAACCTGGATAAATATGAAAGAAAGTCGTGGCAGATCACCCAAAAGCACAGTAATAGAAAATGAAAAGGGTTGCTGTTATGGGTAAATCTAAAAAGTGACTGGTTCGCTTTGAAAGGTTGTGTACAATCTCAAGAGGATGGAAGTGTATTACCAGAACTAGCAGGTAGATGTCATGAAAATTAATGCAGGGAAGGACAGTTTGGAGGTAACAATTGGATAAGTGTTGAGAGTGATAAAGACAAAGGAAGTAGAAGTAGGAAATCATATGAGATGCTAGATTTTATACATTGAAAATAAGCAGAGTAATCTGCATTAATATAACACATTTCACATCTTTAGAATTCCTAAGGTATTTGATAACAATGAGTTACTTTTGAAGTATAGTCACTGTTATAACATAGGTCTGTGGACAGCAAAAATGGAAAAAACACAGCAATACAATAAATAAATGTGTAATTGTTTCCAGTTGAACAGGCAGATGGACCCTTTAAAAGATTATCGTTCAATAGATCAATTATTGCCATATATAGCTAATTGTGCTTTCAAATATAACTAATACATTACTGAATATTATTCAGTTCTTGATTAACAGTCAAGGTTACTAGGCACATGAAAATACTCATAGTTATATGACTTGCATGGATGTATTCTCAAACACCTGGATACATTTGTTGCCAAAATGATAAAACAGATTAAAATGTATGTTCTTCTATATTTGCTAAGTTATGCTGATTGTTCAGTAAATTTTACATGTAAATGGAATTTACCTGCACCATGTGAGTGTGTGTAAGGCATTTTCACTGAATTTGTACATGGTATCAAACACTTTTCCTTGGGTTAAACATCTGTATCCAGTCAGCAGTTTAATTGAGGAATATTAGGTAATAGACAGCAGTGCATTGAACTCTCAGCATCGATGATAAATTGAAATCACTGGAATTGGACTTGAATCCAGAAACATTTGAACTGAAGCCAAGTTTTCTACAATTGAGGTGTCTGGCACTTGAGGAAATGGTGGTTAAAATGGTTAAAATTTTGGGTGCCATACAGAACTGCAAGAGGTTCTCTAAAATGAAATGGGTGGCAAGTGACTTCTGATGACAAGAAATAAAGAAAATTAGTCTTTCTTAATTAGAACTGAGAAGAGAAGGTCTTATCCAAGTATACAAAACTGGAAGGGTTCTTAAAGGCAAATCAGAAGAAAAATGATTTTGTTGGCCACTACATTAGCAATTAGAACTTAAGACCATCACTAAAAACAATGAAGGGAGGGGTTAGAAAATGTCTACTATGTGTAATTGTTAAGACATGGATTTCCCAACTGGAAAGTTAGGAAAGTTTTTAAATTAAAAGTGGATGACCATTGAAGAAAAGTCAAATATAATGTTTGTCAAGTCTGCTAACTTAAATTAGTTAGCTCTTAAAACTAAGCACAGGTATAGCAATGTGGGGTTGACTCATTTTTCTGATGCAGTAGCACACTTGGACAGAAGCTCTTGGTGGAGGGGGTGCACAGAAAAGAAATGACTTGTACCTCTTATATGTGCCTTCAATTACCATTTCAACTGCACTGCTAACTCTGGATAGTACTCAAGACACTGTGTTCCTGTCATTCACCTATAATAATTTCTAGCAATCAGGAGTCAAACCTAACATTCATATGCCCCACCATGCCCTTGCTCATGTAGTACTGCTGTAAGCCACATGAACACATCTTACTGCAGGTGTGTACTGCCAGCTATTCACCCATAAAAGGCATTTTCTTCTTTTGCAGTCCCTCTGGATCAAGGATGACCTACTGCCACTCCAGTTCTGAGCATGTGCATAAATCCTCTTAACACAGTGAGACCATGCTACCATGAGATCTTGGTCCAATGACAAGGAGTCCAAGACTATTGGAAACCAGGCTCTGCATCCGATAATGTAGCATCATCCATAGATGGATAAGAGCACAGCTGAATCTAATTGGATCAGGGTACAATATCTCTTCAATGGTTATAGATATGTCATTTAATTTCTGCTCCTGTCCCCATTATTCTTCAGCAAGGAAATACGTTACTAATATCAAACAGTAATCTAATCATCAATAGAAAATTTGCAAATCCCACATTTATCTGTTACCTTTATGTTTGTTGTAAAATGCTTGTATCTCGTGATGCCCTAGGTGAGTCAAAATGCAAGCAAGAATACACATTCATTATTGGAAGCTGCAAAGTGAACTTATCTCTACTCAGAACACAGACACAGAAAGTTTCAAATCCATAATGCTATCCCTTTCTCCCCTTGTTCTGAAAACATCACCATGTCTCTAGACCCAACTATTCCAATGCTCTTGTGGCCACCATCCTACCTTGCATCCTCATAAACTTGACCATCCAAAATACTGCTTGTACATACCTCCATCCAGCATATGGCATAAAGCTCATTAATAACACTATCTGTTTCTTGTAGACACATCATCACAGTTGGTACTAGCTAACCACCAATGGTTAAATGTGGTACATGGATAAGAGATTGCAGTTGGAAAGGACAGATGGAAGCAGAGGCTCCAGGTTGCTTCCTCGTCCTCCTTCTGTTCTGCCACTGTTTACTGTGCGTCTGGTGGCAAGGACTGTGCTCCACATGATGGTGAGATTGTGTGATATGGAAGGCACTCTACTGGATAGGCACCTACTCTACAGGGCTCTTGCAGTGTTTCAAGTAGTAGATTCATCGATTTTCAAACCAGTAGTCCACTTCATCACAGTTTAAATAGCATTATGGTGTTCACTGTATGCCTGTGCATAGGTTGAGAGTCATATTGTCATTGGACAGCCCTTATCTCCCAGTATTTTAGTTATTATGGTGACTCAAATGCATGAGGTATGTTGGACTGTTGCAGAGCAAATGAATACCAGGCACTGACCAGCATGGCATGACATGTAGGAAACACTCCCGCAGGATTTAAAAGGGAGTGAAACCCATTATCAATTTCAGCACTTGTAGAGTTGGCTTGTGCATTAACAAGCAATGTGCTTGTACTCAATGGCAGTCAACCACCAGAGGAAAGCCTATAATCTTCACTGAGCCTTGTAATCTCTATGTCTGCTTCTCTCTGTCAAGAATGAATGAAAGATAATGTCTGGTGTAGAGGTGAGGGATCTAATTGAAAAGTATAAAATGTATAAAAACAGGGCTCAGCAGGCTGGATGTGGAGAGGATATTTCGCCTGGCTGAATGGCACCTAGAACGTAGAAGAGCATTTGATGGGTCTGGGCCTGTACTCGATGGAATTCAGAAGGATGGGGGGGATCTCACTGAAACCTACTGAATATTGAAAGACCTAGATAGAGTGGACGTGCGGAGGGTGCCTCCATCAGTAAAAGAGACTAGGATCTGAGGACACAGCCTCAGAATAAAGGGACGTTCCTTTAGAACTGAGATGAGAAGAAATTTCTTTAGCAAGAGGGTGGTGAATCTGTGGAATTCATTGCCACAGAGGGCTGTGGAAGTCAAGTCATTGAGTGTATTTAAGACAGAGATTGATAGGTTCTTAATTGGGGAGAAGGTGGGAGAATGGGGTTGAGAAAATAAAATAAGCCATGATTGAATGGCAGAACAGACTCGATGGGCCAGATGGCCTTATTCTGCTCCTATATCTTATGGTCTTATAGAACCAAGGGTCACATTCTCAGAATAAACATAAATGTAGAATCTGGATAAGCTTTTTTCCCCGGAGTGTAGGAAGCTCAGGGGTGACCTTATAGAGGTGTACAAAATCATGGGGGACATAGATAAGATGAATGGCCACAGTCTTTTTCCCAGGTAGGGGAGTCTAAAACTGGAGGACGCAGCTTTAAGGTAACAGAGGAAAGATTTAAAGGGGACTTGAGGAGTAATGTTTTCACACAAAGGTTGGCGGGTATGTGGGACGAGCTGCCAGAGGAAGTGATAGAGACAGGTACAATTACAATGTTTAAAAGATATTGGGACAGATACATGGATAGGAGAGGTATGGGCTAAACACAGGCAAATGGGACTAGCTCGGGTAGGCAACTTGGTTGGCATGAATGAGTTGGGCTGAGGGACCTGTTTCTGTGCTGTGACTCACTGAATCTATTTGAACTGAGATGAGGAAAAATTTCTTCACTCAGAAACTGATGAACTTGTGGAATTCTCTGCCACAGAAAGCTGTGGAGGCTAAATCACTGAATATATTTAAGAAGGAGATAGGTTTTTAGGTACAAAAAATGTCATATGGTACGGAGAGAGGGCAGAAACATGGTCTTGAGGTAGGGGATAACCCATGACTACTTTAAATGGTGAAGCAGCGTTAAAGGGACATATGACCTACCCGTACTTCCATTTTTATATAGATTATGTTTCTTAGGGTTTCATTGTTGATGGAAAGTTCTTTGCTGTCTACTTTAGCTAAACCATGGAGAATATGTGTAAATTTTAGAAGCCACCATATATAGAAAACATTTTCACTATTAACTAATTACTGGAAAATAATAGACAGTGTATGTAGCTTTGCTATAATGTTCAAATAGTACAAATCTTTAAAAACACCCATAGAAATGCTGAGGTTCAAGTATTAGTTTTTAAAGCGAAAGAAATAATTGTATTTATACAGTGCTTTCACATCCTTCCTCACTGTAATAATCTTGTGGAGTGCATCTGTATCATCTGACCTCAATGTCAGGTAATGTGAGCACTTCTGTGCTCAATGTCAGGTAATGTGAGCACTTCTGTGTAGCACTGTTGGGACATGTCTGTGAAATGCTGTGAGGTCCTGTGTAAAACATAATGTCTCTCCTATGCCACCGCACTACTCCTCCACTCTAACACTATCATCACACCTTGGTCTCAGCCTAACATTACATGATATTGTTCACCACAAAATGGAGTATTAGAAACAGCAACGACTAATTACAATAAAGCAAAAGTGAAGTTTCTGCTCATTGCCTAAAAAGTTAAATATGAAAATTTAATACTGGTAATTTAACTCTTCATCTTGAATTTTAATACAGAGATGTCACAAGATATGGTCCGAAGATTACATAAGTACAGTACCAAGATAACTGTATTTTGTTATTGCACGCAGATTATTCTGGGATAAATTGCCCATATTGGGCCAAGTCCCCTTAGTAATTATATGCACAGGTGGATATCATCAGACTGGATAGTGCAGTTCTTAATAGAGCCTGATGTTTTCTCTTTTCTGGTAATGTAATGCTGGTTCTGTTCTTGAGAGATAAAATACAGTAAAACAGTGCACTTTTGACTGTTACATATAAGGCACACAGTGCCAATGAGATTTTATAGAGGCAGCTGAGGAAAATTATTGACAGAAATACATCCAAGTTAGTCTTCGTTTTGTCAACTGTCATTCATATTTGGTATTTGAAAGGTCCCATGTGGTAGGCTGGTCCAGAAGGTTAAGGCACATGGGATCCAAGGTGAGTTGGGTAATTGAATCCAAAATTACCTTGTTGATAGGAGGCAGAGGGTAGTAGTGGAAGGACACTTTTCTGATTGGAAGTCTGTGACTAATGGTATACTGTAGGCATACATTAACAGATATATATTAACAAATAGGATGTGAATGTAGGAGACATGATTAACAAGTTTGTGGATGACACAAAAGTTGGTGGTGTTGTGGATAGCAGGATATGGATCAGATGGAAAGTTGTGCGGAGTGTTGGCAGATGGAATGTAATCACGACAAGTGTGCGGTGATGCATTTTGGAAAGTCAAATAGGGATAGGACACCTACAGGTAGGGCACTAGGGAATGTTGATAAATGGAGGGACATCGGGCTTTAAGTCCATTGTTCCCTGAAAATAGCAACACTGATAGACAGGATGGTGAAGAAGGTGTATGGCATGCTTGCCTTCATAGGTCAAGATACAAAAGCTTGAGAGCACGTACCACCAGGCTCAAGGACAGTTTCTATCCTGGCTGTTATCAGACTCTTGAACGGACCTCTCATACACTAAAAGATGAACTCTTAATCTCCTAACCTAACTCATTGTGTTCCTTGCACTTTATTTGTCTACCTGCACTGCACTTGCTCTGTAAGTGTAACACTATCTTCTGTTTTCCTTTTTACTACCTTGATGAACTTATGTAGGAATGATCTGTCTGGATGGCACACAAACAAATGTTTTTCACTGCATTTCAGTACATGTGACAATAATAATAAATGGATATGATAGCTGGGATATTATGTTGTAACTTTACAAAACACTAATTAGACTGTGCTTGGGGTATTGTGTGCAATTCTGGTTGCCACACTTGAGGAAGGATGTGATTATGCTGGAGAAATTGCAGAGGAGAATCACCACAGTAATAATAATAAACCAATTGTTGGGACATTATGTTGCAGTTTTACAAAACAGTGGTTAGGCAGCACATGGAGTTTTATGTGCAATTCTGGTCACCACACTATAGAAAGGATGTGATTGTGCTGGAAAGATTGCAGAGGATATTCACCCTGATGTTGCCTGGGTTGGAGGACTTTGGTTTGGGGGAGAAATTGGATAAGCTGGGTTTGTTTACCCTGGAGCGAAGGAGGCTGAGGGGTGACCTGATAGAGGTGTCTAAAATTATAAGAGACATAGATAGGGCAGATAGAATGTTCTTCCCATGATAGGGGTATCAAAGACAAGAGGGCATAAGTTTAAGATGAGGAAGGAGTTTTAACAGAGATTTGAGGGGACAATTTTTTAGACAGAGTGGTTGTTAACTGGAACTCATTGCCAGAGGAGGTGGTGGAGTCCGATACAATCATTATGCTTAAGAGACATTTAGACAGGCGCTTCAACAGGCAAGGCATAGAAGGTTATGGACCTAGAGTGGGTCAATGGGATTAGTGTAGGTGTGCAAAAAGGTCACGATGGACATAGTGGGCTGAGGACTTTTTTCTGTGCCGTACAACTGTGACATGTACTTGTATTCTAAATATCAGTTGGCTTAATGAATACATAAATCTTTGTACCTCAAGGTTCCTTGCTGCCGTTATGTGTTAATTTATAAGCTTGTCCTGTGATTACGTATTGCAATAATACAAAGCACCACTGTTACAAGCTCTCAAACAGGGGCTTGGACATTATCATGAAATGATCTGCCTGATTGTTTCTGCCACCCCTGTGCAAAATTGATTGATTACTGGATACCAAAACTGATTTGCAGATGCCTTGAATGCTCCTGTTTTTCTATGTGGCCCTCTCCAGAAAGCACTTTCACTGTTAAGTACTCAGTGGAAAATAATAGACGTGGTTTATCTGGCTTTGTTTCAATTTGCAGATATTATATTTCATTACTAACCTCTAAAATGCAGAGGTGCCAAGTATTAGTTTTTAAATAACAACAATTGTATGGTTCTTTCACATCCTCCCTCAATATAATAATCGGTGCTTGGTAGAATGTATCTGCTGCATTGGACCACAGAACTGTCATTGCACTTCAGATAATGTGAGCGTTTATATGTAGCATGGATAACCATTTCCATGGTTTCCATAAAGTGTAGTGGTTAGCGTAATGCTATTACAGTGCCAGCAACCCAGGTTCAATTCCAGCCACTGTCTGTAAGGAGTTTGTACGTTCTCCCCATATCTGCGTGGGTTTCCTCCCGGTGTTCTGGTTTCCTCCCACTTTCTAAAGATGTACGGGTTAGGAAGTTGTGGGCATGCTATGTTGGTGCCGGAAGCGTGGCGACACTTGCGGGCTGCCCCCTAGAACACTCAACGCAAAAGATGTATTTCACTGTGTATTTCGATGTACACGTGACTAGTAAAGAAACCTTATCTTAAATCTAATTACCATCACAAAGACTCAACCAGTTACTTTGGCCTGTTTTGGCTAGGACGGGGGTGGGGTTGTCATGGAGATAAGATGAAAGGTTCCTTTCTCTGCTGCTGCATAGCTGCTTAATACAATGAGTTCTCAACCCATTTTTGATGGAGTGAACCCCAGGGCTAAAACCATAACCAAAGGAAATTGTTTTTTTTTGTGAAGAAATGTAGTTATAGCAGTTTGGAACAGCAGAGCAAAACTTAGATATTAAGAGATGATGAAAACTTAAAAACTTTCAACAGAAGACAGGTGAATAGAGGAAGCCAAAATACAAGACAACAGGGAAGAACATGAGGACAGGAGGAGAGTGTAGTTGTTGCTACTGAGTTGAGTTGGGAAACACTGGCTTCTTCTTCCACCCACATGAGGAAATGAGACCAGGTGAGGTGGTGAATGCAGCATATTGATAATTTATGCAGACAGAGCTTTTGGCAGATTAAGTTGTTCAGCATCATGCTTGTCCAAAACATTTTGATTTTTAATTTGTGTAAAGTAATAGAATTTATCGCAAAAGTTAATCGGAATGGTTCTGTATTTCTCCTGCCATAGGTGGATTTGAAGAAGTGATTGCTGAACCGGAGGGAACCCACAGCTTCGATGGTATTTGGAAGGCCAGCTTTACTGTCTTCACACTGTCCAAATACTGGTGTTACCGTCTTCTCTCGGGGCTCTTCGGGATACCTTTAGCAATTGTTTGGGGAATTTACTTTGCAGTCTTATCATTCATCCACATTTGGGCAGTGGTGCCTTGCGTTAAGAGCTACATGATCGAGATCCAATGTATCAGCAGAGTCTATTCTATCTGCATTCACACCTTCTGTGACCCTTTCTATGAAGCCTTGGGAAAAATGTTCGGCAACATTCGGGTATCGATGCAGAAAGAAGTGTAAACAGGAAAATACTGAAAGAAGTGATTGGTCAATTTATCATATCGCTTCCTGCCAAATGGAAGCTCAGTTTCTTTATCACAGAAACATGTTGGTGCCTTTACTAATAGCACTGATATAGGAAAAAAAATGGTTGCATGCTCTTTAATTACTTATCCCTGGCGTGTTCTGTTATCCTTTTATGGTACTCTGCATTTTAACACTGATCTAAGCTGAACACCTACATTCCTTTACTGTTAAACACCATATGACAGGTTTTTGTAAACAAATGAGTCATGCCTTTCTTTAGCAATTTAGCCCTCCTGCTATTTCATTCTGTCGTTTCCCATAAAACCAGAGACTGGTTCACAGTACTGTACTTACCAGGAAGGTAAGGATAAAGGATTAAACACTGAGCATAGAATCCTAATACTATTTAAAAAGTAGAGATCTGCTGTGAGATATGAATTATTTTGCAGTGAAATTATAATCATACCATTTTTGAAAATGCTATGCAACAAATAAATTGCATTTTTGTTTAATCTCACCTGAGATTATCAGGATTTATAGAAACATTAAAATTTAAATATAATTTACACATATGGAATGTTGGTCTGGAAGAGCCTTGACTGACACCACTTAAGTGTTTGTTAAATAGTTAATCACAGTGGGAAACTAAATAGCTGTGTGTGAGTTATGTTGTGTCTTGATGCCAAGAGGATTGACTCCTTCTCTCACCACTGTCTAAAAAATGCAATGTTCTTTTTATTTTTTTCTTTGGTAAGCATTTAAATATTTTGTGAACCTTGTGCATGTCTGGTATTAAACTCTCTAACATGCACCAGAACATCAGGAGGACAATGGCAAAATAATGTTGCTGTGTATTTAGTGCTTGCAACATTTGAGAAATTGTGTGAAATGAAAGTACTTACTGCACTGTAAGATAGCCACGTTAAATTGCTGAATGTAACTCAGATTTTCCACATTGTGCATTGCAACATATCGACTAGCTTTATAAAATATGCAACCCAAAGGAGCTAATATCCAGAATTTTCCTGCTTAGACAATTGCAGCAGAGATCGAAAGCCAGAATCATAACATGCTACTGAAGCATTCTGATGGGCAGAGGCACCAATGGACAACTAGCTGTGTGCTACATTCTCCACCTTCTTTAAACATAAAACACATTGAGAGCCTTGATATTCTTCCATGCCAAGTTCTATTGCCACTTTATATATGTGTAACGGAAGGTTAAAGGAATTGCTACAACTGCTGTTTTAAAGAATCACTGATGGAAAGTTCTTTTTAAGGGTTGTGTATATAGTTAAAATATAGATTTAAGTCACCAACAAAATAAAAAAAAGAAACAGATTTTTAGATTTTTGCAGAAGCTATTTTATACAGATGCATTCATATCACTTATTAACCATAAAGTATATAAAATTTAGCTTTAATTTTTTACTACCACTTTTAATTGTATTGCAAATTATTTGAACCTATGGTCAATTTCTTCCAAGTGATGTTAAAGCTTGCTGTTGCAGAAGATGTTCAAGCATTTAAAGTATGTTAGCATGTAAGAGCTGAAACAATTTGAAAAAATAAAGAATCAAGTGTTTACACAAGTTGCCAGTGGGTTTGTGTTATATTCTTTAATGTAATTGTCATCTTAATAATTCATTTTAGGTACTACTTTATTCATTACCATGAAGAGATAACTTGAACATAACTCTTGGGGTTAATGGCTGGAATTTGCATACTAACATTAGCCAAATGCCTTCGTTTGCAGTATATAGTCATCAATACAATTATATATTCCTCAGATTTGCAACTAGAGCATTTTTATTGTCTACAGCACAATAATTCAGGTCACAAACTTAAAGTGTCCTTAAGTAATGCAGTTGTTTTGATGCCCAGTTCTCCCAGTTCCTCACCCCCTCAGCAATAAATTTTAAGTAGTTGTGGAATATCATTCAACATTATTTTCTTCTAAATGTTAAAATAAGAATGACATAATTTATATGAATGTGCCAAGAAATGCCCTTTGTCAGAGGTACTTGAATAATTTAAACAACTGATAATTAATTCTGATGTCATTGTATCCACCACTACCCCGGCAGCCTATTTCCAAACACTTACCACTCTGTGTGTAAAAAAAAACTTGTCCCGTACATCTCCTTTAAACTTTCCTCCTCTCCCCTGAAATGCATGTCCTCCGGTGTTTGACATTTCTACCCTGGGAAAATGATTCTGACTGTCTACCCTATCTATGCCTCTCATGTGTTGCTCTTTTTTCCGCCGTGTCATTGCACAGCTGAAGTACATTGAAATATATAACATACTTAACAGTATTAAAACAAATATTAAACAAGCTTCAGGGCCAATGTAAGTCAATGAATTGTATGTAAAGGTAAATAGCTTGGAACAGACATTTCTTGTTTGCCAATGGCAGTTGCTTGTCTGGGAGATGCATACCTCCTAAAAATCATCAGGAATGGTGTTAAAAAACAGCTACCATTCTAAATACAACATTTTGCATCACAGAACAAAGTCCAAAAAAACTAGCTAGCTGAACACCTAATAAATTTCCTTTAAATTAATCAAATATTTTGAATGTAAATATTCCAGCCCCACATGCAATTTATGTTGCTATTACCAATACCTTAAAGTTGAGTTTATCAACTCTGGTTGAAGCCATTTGAGGAGTTTCAGTGAGTGCCCTCCAACTGCTAAACACCTAACACATTCCCATCATTGATAAAACAGCCTGTCCATCCGTGTCGAGTCCCACCACACTTCAGCCAATTGGAAGGTGAATAGATCTTCATTACCTGATTGGATGAGTCCTGTCAAAGAATCACTTTCCTCATTGTCAATAAGCTAAACTGTGTCAAATAAAGAGAATAAAATTCACACATTTTTAATGCCCCCATAATTTGATTTCTGTGCACTGCTGAAATGGGAAATAAATCCTGAGTTCCTGGAGGCTCCTGGACAATCTAGCAATGTGGCCTCACATCGTTGGCAACTCAGGTTCAATCCTGACTATAGGTAATGTCTGTGTGGAGTTTGAACATTCTCTCCCTGTGACCTTATGGGTTTCTCCCAAGGGCTCTGATTTCCTCCCACATCCCAAAGACATTCGGGTTGGTAGATTAATTGGCCACTGTAAATTGCCCCTAGTGTGAAGGTGAATAGTAGAACCTAGGGGAGATGGAAGATTAGGGAGATTAGTGGAACAGGGTGAGTGATAGTCAGCACAGACTCAGTGGACCAAAGGGCCTATTTCTACGCTGTATGACTCCATGACCTGACTTCAATCCTGACCTCTGGTGCTGTCTGTGCAGAGTTCAATCATTCTCCCCGTGACCATATGGGTTTCTTCCAGGTGCCCTGGTTTCCTCTCACATCCCAAAGACATGTAGATTAGTAGGTTAATTGGCCACTGTAAATTACCCTTAGTGTGTAGCTGAGTGGTAGAATCTGCGGAGAGTTGATGGGAATGTGGAGGGAATAAATATAGGATAAGTGTAAGGGGCTTATTGATGGTTAGCATGGACTCGCTGGGCCAAAGGGTCTGTTTCCATGCTGTGTGATTCTATGATTCTAATCCCAGAGGGTTGCCACTACTCTTGTCACTGGCCCTCATGGCTTGGCTGCACCCAGGTATGAAAACTACACCTGTGGACCATCATAAAAACTAGGTGCAACCACGTCAGGCTATTTGTAGAAGGCAATTTAAGTTTCATGATGACACACCAATTTTTCACATATAGAATAGGTACAGCAATAACGTACATAACCATGCAACAGCCTTTGCCTGACCAGATAATACAATGCTAAGCTTTTCAGAGTGTACTGTGGCCACCTGCAAAACATACACCTGTGATTTTAACGGGAAAATCTCATATCTCAGGAAAACAGTTGCTACATTAGTGCACAGATTGAGTCATAACCTATTGGGTCAGGAAGTCATTGCTTTAGCAGACGGGAAACAGGCTCCAGAGGTGCCTTTTAAAGTGACACTCACCTCCATTCAGACTGTGTGTGGACTTTATCAGAGAATGTCTCTGCTGACATGCTGGTGTGTTTGTCTACCACTTCAACAAAAGACACCAATATGCTGGACTTTTCCTCACAGTCCAATAAAAGCAACACCTCATTTTTATGCTCATTCAGGAGGCGTTGTCTCTGTAACAGGGCTGCTCCAGGCAATGGCTGCAGGACCAGGTGAGCTCATCCACTTCAAGACACTGGTCAGAGCATCATACCGTGGACACATGTGAAATATTTCCCCTGTGACATCTGGAGCAATCCTGTCAACCCATTCCCTGTCCCTGCTAATTATTTCCCCAGGTAGCTATCCAGTCCCCTTCTGCAAGCTCTAATTGATTCTGTTTCGAACAGAATCAATTGACAGTGAGTTCCAGGTCATTAACTACTCACTGTTAAGAAAAGAATTTCCTCACATCCTCCTCATATTTTTTGGCCAAAACCTAGAACTGAAATCAAAACTGAACTGATATCAGACAGAGATCTCTAGGAGGTTGAGCATCCTTTTGAAGCTTCCGTTGGCCCAATCCTGTTGGAACATGGGTCTGCGGGTGGGGATGTGACATGAGTTCGGGGGGGGGGGGGAGGGGGGGCAACACAGCAAGGAGGGCAGCAAAGGGTAGTGCATGCTGCTGGGAGACGAAGAACAAAGGGAGTCTCCCCCCCATGGAGGAGGACGCCTGGAGTTCCTCTGCCAAATTTATAAAGGTACCACATCCCGGGTGTGTCTGGCAATCAAGGGAGGCAATGACAGAGCTCTGGCACTCAGTCAGCTAAGAACTGTAGCCTCACTAAGGCCACCTTCAGCTCTACTCTGTGCAGTGTTGCTCAAATACAAGATCACACTCTACCAGCATCCTGCCTCTGTGTCTGGTACTTTCCCAGTTCTTTGGCCTCTGCATCACCAGATTCTGAGATGCTGGGTGCTGGGTTCACGTCTGAGAAATGCTGGATTTTCTGGATGTCTTCTCTTTTTCTGATCTGGAAGTTCAGGCATTGAATAGAAGAGGCAAGAGCTGGCAGTTAGTACCAGGGCCAAGCAGCCCCTTGTCATACAGCATGTGTGAAGGGATGATATCAGTTCAATGATAAATGAGATGATCATGAACAGCACTGTAGTTAGTGCTGCTGCCTCACAGCTCCAGGGACCTGGGTTCGATCCTGGCCTTGGGTGCTGTCTGTTCAGAGATTGGACTTTCCCTCTGTGATCCCATGGGTTTTAATGTGGATGATTTAGTTTCCTCCCCTCTCACCATGATGTACAGGTAGGTTAATTTGCTACTGTAGGATAACCCATTAATGAAGGTTAATGGTTAGCAGAATCAAAAGGGAGTTTCTGGGCATGTTTAAGAAAGTATAAGTTGCAAGAGTCAAAGGTGATTAGGAGCAGGAGAATGGGACTAATGGGATTGCACCCCTGGGAGCAGGCATGGACTCAATGGGCTAAATGGTCGATATAACTAAAAGGAAGCTCACTAAGTTTACATTAAGTTAGGGTGCTCCCTGTGCCTATTTTCAACTGATGCACTTACTCGTGCACCAAGTATTTTGTGCCCATCTTTGGCCAAAAATGAATTTAGGAACCAAGGACTTCTTGGCTAGTGTTATTTTTAATATTTCCAGTCTGCTTAAACTTCAGTGCCAAACCAGAGGATTTGGGAATAGACCACTGGGTCATGATGTTTCAGAGTCCCTGTGGTGCAGTGCTCACTGAGTGGTTACTTTGGATTGTGTGGCATTAGGTCCACCTCTAAAACAACACTGCACTCGCCAAGGCCACTAACAACCTCCCCCTGCAACCCTTCCTCCGTCCCAAAAACACCAGAATATATATAACATAACAGGTGGGAACCTGCAACAGAGATCCTCCCCATCTTTTATTGTCCCAGGCCTTTGTCTCTGGTAAAATGGAACTTCACTGATGCAAGGACCAGCAACACCTCCTCTTATGTTGCAGAGCTGAAAAATATTGAGGGGTTAAGATAATACAAGTAAGAACAATTATTATTGCACTCAGTAGCCACATGCTGAAACTATTGGTTGATTCATTCTTTTAGTGCTGATTTAAAGTATCTAATGGCACGGGTATGTAACTATTTGATAATAAGAGAGAAACAAAAAGCCGTGGGGAAAGGAACTAGGTGAATACCTCTTCAGCATCAGTGGATGCATCCAATGAAAGGTCATAGCCCTGAAAATACTAACTGTGTTTCTCCCTCCAAAGATGCTGCCTGATCTGTTGAGTATTTCAAGCATTTTCTGTTTTTATTTCAAGTGGCCTGTATAGCCTGTTTCAGTGCTGTCAAGTTCAGTGAATAATAATTTGCGTTTATTTCTCAAATGATCGAGGGTTCAATCACTTTCATTACGCTAACTGCATTCATTTGTAATTTGAATGAAATGTAAGTTGTCAGAAACTATTCCCCTGAAAAGCAAATATTGAAAAATCAAATAATTATATTCTCGGATGAAGTGTTTTGGTATCTTTCACACAATGCAAATAGTTAAGTCATCAAAATCTACTTGTGGTGAATTTAATTGTATATGATAATGCAGATTGCTGTATAGTATAGTGCCTTCTTGCTAGTGTTTGGATCATGCTAATATAATCTACTGCAACAATGGTCTAATGAAAATTAGTTTGGCAGCTCTGAGACCTAATTTGAATCTATGCAGCTGCTGAGATGATTTTATTTTTCCTTTATTGCCAACCCCATTAAGTAGCCTAAGTAAAATATGTTTGAATAGTTCAGCTTAGTTTCAAAGATTTTGGGAATGCCTTGCACAAAGCTCCCCACAATTGGGCACTAAATTTACTATCTCAGACAGAACATCAGGGCAGGGGTGTGGAAAATGGAAATCTTTGAAATACTATGGAAGAGGGAAGTTAAAGTCAAGGTACATTGTTAAGCAGCATGTGGAGCTTTGTTCTTTTTAGGATCATAGAGAGACATAGCATGGAAATATATGGGTCGTTCGCCAAGTGGGTTGTTATCATCACTGAAGTGGGTTGCAGTTTGGGGACCCCTATCAGTCTATCCTAAAGGAGGCTCATGGACCATTTGTATTTAAAATGGTGATTGATGAACTTCGAAGCCAAAGGCAGCAGTGGGCAGCCAGCTGGAGAACTTGAGAGATTTCCCTGAGGGAAACATCGGTGGGATCTGTGCTAAACTGCAAGCTCTGCAGCTGCAGGAAGGGATAATGGTTGGGGGGGGGGGGGGGTGGCAGGTGGTGGAGGGTGACTGACAGTCAAAGAGTGACCTCATTCCAGGAGTGAGCGATTCGTCAGTAGCTGGAGAATGGGGGGCGGAGTGCGGGGAGCTAATGGGGGTGGAATATGCAGGGTAAGAGTGGCCCATCGCATCTGTACAAGCAATTCAGTTAGTCCCAGTGCACACCCTCTCACAATCTTTCTACAAGTTCTTCCCTTTCACTTACTTTCCTCATTCCCTTTTGAAGGCTAAAATACAACTGCCCCCACAACTAGCCTGAGCAGTGCATTTCAGATCCTAACCATGTGCTACATTAAGAAAGGATTTTCTGCTTCACTTTTGCTTATTTTGCTAGTCCCTTGGTTCTTGACCTTTCCACCAATAGGAGCATGATCTTACTATTTACATTGTCTGTACCCTAGATGGTTTTAAATACCCCTCTTAACTCCTGCTGTTCCATGGAGAATGAGCCCAGCTTCAGTTGTCGTTCTATATAACTAAAGTACCTCATCCCTGAAATCATTTTAGTAAATGTCTTCTGCACCCTCTCTAAAACCTTTGCATATTTCCTATGGTGTAGTGTCTAGAATTGAGGACGATTCTGTAATTGTGGTCATACCAGGGTTTTAGAAAAATTTCTTCTTGTATATTGCTCACCTTATAATATCAGAGTTCTATCTACCTTTTTTAAACAATTTCTCAATCTACCTTGCCACTTTCAACAACTATGAACTTATACCCGCAGATATCTTTATTCTTGTACCCCTTTTAGAATGGCGCCCTCTCGATGCTTCTTCTCATTTTTACAACCAAAATGTAACACTTTGCATATTCATACTGAATATTCTTATTGAAGGATTACATTCAATAAGCCTTTGGTCACCTGTCTTAATACATAGTTATGTGACTCCATTCAATGTAAGCTGTTGCTGTCAAATGTTTCTGTTATCGGTTTTAGTAGTATTTCAAATGTCTTTTTTCATTGTAATCCAAATCTCAGGGGAGACGTAACAGTGTCATTTTCCCACACTGTGGAATGGTTTCCTGGAAGCCACTGCACTTTAGGCATTCAGCATTCTTTCATGCTCAGGCAACACATGTCACTTTGCAACAGGAAATCACCAGATAAATCAGGACAAGACTCAACTGTGATCAGTTCATGATGCAAGTATATGACCTCACTAGTGAACCCTGAATCTGTCATTACAACGGTCTTTCCACTAGCCCCAGTAGAACTGGCAGTATCCAGGAAGAATAATAATTTATTCTACCTCTCACTCTCAATCTTAAAATGTCCAGTTTAAATCAAGATGGCTGATGGATACAGCTGCCTATGAAGAGTGCAAAATCACATTAAAAAGCAACCAACACAGAAACTCAGTGGTGCAGAGATACCAATATTGCGGCTCTAACTCACTAACCACATGGATGCTCTAGCATGAAGCAGTTGCAATCTAGAGCACTTTGTCAGCAAGCTGAAAATCGCTGGTAACTCTGCTGTAGTGACAGCTGTCGGTGGCTGAGAGACACCAGTATTTCATCTCCAGCGCACCAACCACATAGAAGCTGTAGTATGAAGCAGTTGCAATCTTGAGCACTTTGTCAGCAAACTGAAAATCACTAGTAACCCCACTAGAGTCGTGGCCTCTCTTGTGGGTATGAGTCATCGGAAAACTGCTCTAAAGCTGCCAACATTTCTTTCACATAGCCAGCGGGAGGAAAGAGATCCCCCACTCCCTTTTATTGTTAAAAATAGCACTGCAGATAATGGCCTGATCTTTTTAATTATTCAAAGCTCAGAACAATCTTTCTGTTTTTGGGATGTGGATTAGTTGGGACTCTCTCGCCTCCTCTCGCCTCCCTTCCCCTCCAATCCTACGCTATTCCCTGCAATTTTTCCAACTATTCTTGTAGTTCACAATTGTTCAATTCAATTTAAATGTTTAAAGAATACTAACCAGTTCTCCCAGATTACTTTGTTCTTTCTATTCTTGTGTTTACTGAGCACAAATTTCTTTCCCTTCCTGGGAGTTCACACTTTTAGCACTGCACTAGCAGGTCCAATCTGGTACATTCAAATTTGGGTTTTCAATTCAGAATATAATCTGCAAAATTAACAGGGTTTGATTGAAGGGTATCAGGGGTTGATGTACAACACTGGCTAAATGGTGCTAGGTATTGATCAGCCTTGTGTGATCTAACTGATTAGTGTCAAAAGTTTAATAGGGTTTTCCTTTTCCTGTGTTCACAACAGAACTAATTTCTTAGCACTGATTTTATGGTTTCTGAAAACAAAATGTGATTGCACAGGGAATCCTGTGCAAAATGATCTGAACTTTAAACAGTTCAGATCATTTTGTGTGTTTGACTTAAAACCTAAGATGGACTGAGACTGCCAAAAAAACAAATGATTGCTATCCTGGCTGCTCTGTCAAGGGGCACTTTGTCACTTTTTAAAAATCAGTAAGTCTCTTTTAAGTCTTAATGATTTTCAGACCTGAATGGTATGTAGGCTGATAGTGAGAACCTTTCTCTGACCAACATTGAACAATAATGCCACATTTTGCAAAACAAAACACAATCTCTTGCACAAGACAGCCTGTGTACATTGCAGTTTGGTCCTGGAGTGAAAGATGAACAAACTAAAAAGAATGCTGTGGTTTACATAATGCCATGATCTGAAGCTCAGTGCTGGGGAAACCCCCCCCACTTTGCGCCACCTGCTGGTTGTCTGCATTAAATGTGATGGCATTAACAATGCAGGAGAAGTGTGGTGAATTGGCTGAAAGTGACACTGTACGTCACTGTATGTCAAGTAATTCACCATGCGAGAAAGCATAAACCAAATGCATTTCTCTCTTTCTTTGAAATATAAAGTGTGGGGGCAAAGATAAGCTAGTTGCATAAATAACTGTAAAATAAATAGTCTTGCAAATTTATAGTTATATTTAAAATCGACAGGCTGCAAAACCTCGCTCTGACCCTGCGCCTGATGCAAACATTCCAGTCCCCATTCAAGTGTACTGGAATCATCAGCTCCAGAGGTGAAAGTAAGTTGGCACAGGCTGGTACAACATGCTGGTAGGAGAGAAGCTAGCGTAATCAGTATAAAGAGCTAGTGCAAAAAACTATCTCTGATACCTCTCTCTCCTTCCTCGATCTTTCCATCTCCATCTCAGGAGGTTCATTATCCACCGACATCTTCTACAAACCCACTGATGCCCACAGCTACCTTGATTACAGCTCCTCCCACCCTGTCTCTTACAAGGACGCTATCCCTTGCTCTCTATTTCCCTGCCTCCACTGCATCTGCTCCCATAATAAGGGTTTCCACTCCAGGACATCCCACTTCTTTAATAACTGTGGCTTCCCTCCTACTGTGGCAAGAGAGCTCGCACCTGTATCTCTGCAATTTCCCGCACCTCTGCTCTCACCCCCACCCCTCCCAGACCCAACAGGGATACAGTCCCCCTTGTCCTCACATTTCATCCCGCCAACCTACATATCCAACACATCATTCTCCGTCACTTCCACTGTCTCCAACGGGACCCCACCACAAAGCATATCTTCCGCTCCCCCCCCCTTTCAGCCTTCCGTAGGGACCGCTCTCTCCGCGACTCCCTAGTTCACTTCTCCCTCCCCACCCATCCCACTCCCACCCTGGAAACTTTCCACCGCCCCCACCATAGGTGTAACACCTGCCCCTACACCACCTCCATCACCTCTTTCCAGGGACCCAAACAGTCCTTTCAGGTGAAGTAGAGACTTACTTGCACCTCCCTAATTTTATCTACTGCATTTGGTGCTCCAAGTGTGGCCTCCTCTACATTGGCAAGACCAAATGCGGACTAGGTGACCATTTCATAGAATATCTACATTCCATCTGTAACCACGATCTGCATCTCCCCGTTGCCAGTCACTTCAACTCCCCCTCCCACTCCATCACTGATATGTCAGTCCTCGACCTCTTCCACTGCCGGGAGAAGACCAAACACAAACTGGAGGAACAACATCTCATTTTCTGTCTTGGGACCTTACAGCCTAATGGCATGAACATTGAATTCTTCCACGTTAAGTAAACCAACCACCCCCCTGCAACCTTGCCTCTTTTTTTCTTCATTACAGGTGATCATTGGGGTCATCAGGATCATCGGGGTCATCTCACCATTTCATTGGGGTCATCTCCTGGCCCTGAAATGTTGACCGTCTGCTTTTCTCCACAGATGCTCCCTGAGTTTCTCCAGCATCTTGTTGTTTTTTCATCTAGTGCAAAAACAAATTGCTGGAGGACTCAATGGGTTGAGCAGCATCTATGGAGGCAAAGGGATGGTCGATGTTTCGGGTTGAGACCCTGCATCAGGACTTTGCCTGCATAGATGCTGCTCGACCCACTGAGTTCCTCCAGCAGTTTGTTTTTTGCCCCAGATTACAGCATTTGCAGTTTTGTGTGTCTCCAGTATGAAGAGCTAAGTGGATGATGTTAGCTGTATTAGGAAGAAATTTAATTTACTATCACCTTACTTGGCTCCCAAATAAAAAAGATTTATTATTTATGTAAGTTAACTTTTTGGCTTTATAAGTGTAAAAACAAAGCATAATATTTTAAAACTTCCAACAATATTTTCTTTTTCTACGTCTCAAATACTGCTGAATTTTGTGAATGGCCTCGATCACACCGACGCTTTGATAGCTCATGAGCCTGACGCAGGACCTCGCTGGTATCCAGAATCCAGCAGGCTGTTGGTGCTAAAACATGAGACCAATCCCAGAATGGTTCCCTAAACATGCTGATAACTTTGTAGTTCTGAAAATTAGTGGTGTCAAAGCAACCTCTTGTTATACATCCCATGCAACTTTCCTTTCCATTGACTTCAATGAACTGTAATGAAAATCAAAATAGGCTAAGATATACAATTCATGATCAGGTATTGCCTGTTGTTCTCCTTCACTGAGCTGAAAGCTACTTGCCATTTTATTTAAATACTACAATACATGGTAGGTGCCAAGGGGAAGCCAGATGTTTCCTTCTAATAGCATGAGAGGCAAACTCAGTGCAAGTCTTCATAACTGTTTCCCTACACTTTTTGGAGGTCAGTCGCTAAGTGATATTGCAAAGCCTTGGGACTGGGTAGCTACCCAACTGGGAATAGTCTCTATATGGAAAATGAATAGGAATGATAAAGAAACGGACTTCCACTTTTTAAAAAAAATCTAAAAGAGGACTGACAGGTTTGGAAACAATAAGACAGTAATGTTGTTGCCTGGTTACCTGCTATAGGGCAGTGCAACATGGAGCAATGAGGAAAGTAGAGCAGGATGTGCTTATTCTTTGTGTCCCTAGTCACAGGAGTGAGCAGTTTTGCTGCAATCTCTTACCTTTTCTGACAGGTATGTTTCTGAGAACCAGTTTGCAGTGAGTCTTCCAGACAATAAAGTGGTACAAGGGCCATCTATTGGATTTTCGGGGGTCAATCCCCTTCCTGCATATGGTTTATATGAAGAAGATGGAAAGGAAATTGCGTACAATTCTGGTCACCTCATTACAGGAAGGATGTCGTGGCTTTAGAGAGGGGGCAGAGGAGGTTTACTAGGATACTGCCTGGATTAGAGAGCATGTGCTATCAGGAGAGGTTGGACAAACTTGGGGTCTTTTCTCTGGAGCCGCTGAGGTGGAGGAGTGATCTGCTGGAAGAATATAAAATTATGAGGGACATAGATAGGGTGGACAAGCAATATCTCTTTCCCATTTTTGAGCGATCCAATACCAGAGACCATGCATTTAAGGTGAGAGGGGGTAGGATCAGAACAGACGTCAAGGGCACATTTTTTACTCAGAGAGTGGTGGATGCCTGGAATGCGTTGCCTGATAGGGTGGTGGAGGCAAATTCATTGGGGGCTTTTAAGAGGGTCTTGGATGGGCACATGAATGAGAGGAAAATGGAGCGATATGGGATTTCTGCAGGTTGGAGGGATTAGCTGTGTCGGCACAACACTGTGGGCCGCAGGGCCTGTTCTGTGCTGTACTGTTCTATGTTCTATGTTATGTTCTATGAAATTGCATAGAGCATCACCTGTTAAAGAGCTGCAGGCCACATGCTACAATATGATATTAACATCTTGCCATGGTAAGTAAATGGATACAAACAAACATTGTATCATAGACCCAAAAGAGAAGGTGGAGACACAGGAGACCACAGATGCTGGAATCTGGAGCAACAGACAATCTGCTGGAGGAACTCAGTGCATCCAGCAGCCTCTGTGGGAGGAAAGAAATTGTCGAAGTTTCACTGAGTTCCTGCAGCAAATTGTTTGTTGCTCCAAAAGAGAAGGTCACCGGATTTGATCTCCCACAATGTTTTATGGACAATTCATGGACAGGCAATGGTCCTAATCCTAAATGTACCAGAGGTGTTGTGGGACAATGGCCATTCACGAGTCCTTGGAGATCAAACTTGTAATGATTTAATTTTAATATATGCACAGAGAAAGATCTCAATAACCCTGAAGAGCTTCTCAAGGATAGAGAACTTGCAGCACATATTTGTATTTATCTCTCTTTTCATTAGAATATTTCACAGTAGTCTCTGACACAAACCACTCTATGCAGGCATACAGATTAGCGCACAGATTATCCTGTCACCTGCCTCAGGTCTTCAAATTCCCATACTGACACAACCATCCTGTTTGGCCTTCAATTCCCCTTATCTCCTCATCCCTGTATAGAAGTGATCAGCTGTAGAGCCATTGTTCCCAGAGCTACCGTTGGAGGGCGGCACAGTGGCCCAGCTAGTAGAGCCACTACCTCACAGCGCCAGAGAACCGGGTTCAATCCTGACCTCAGGTGCTGTCTGTGCTGAGTCTGCATGTTCTCCCTATGACCCAGTTGGTTTCTTCCCGGTGCTCCAGTTTCGTCCCACATCCCAACAATGTGAGGGTTGGTAGGTTAATTGGCTGCTGTGAATTGCCCTTGGTGTATGGTTGAGTGGTAGAATCTGGGGGGAGCTGATGAGAATATTGGGAGAATAAAATGAGATTAACGTAGGATTAGTGTAAATGGGTGCTTGAAGGTCAGTATCGACTCAGTGGGCTGAAGGGCCTATTTCCATGCTGTGTAACTCCATGCTGTTTGGTCAAATGTCCCATCATGCCTAATCATAACTACAGCATTTATTTTAAGATAAAATGTTTACCCTGATAGTATAAGGTCCCTGCAACTTACTTTAGGAGTTGTCATTGCAATATACTGCTATAGCTGATGCAACTTTTCGGCCCAATCACCTGCATGTAAAATTATTGTTTCCGTTCCACATCCCAGTCAGAAGAAAATGGGATTAAAATACCTGTTGGCTTGATGGAAATAGCTGGAATATATAGCGGCCTAGTAGAAGTAAATGATTTTTGCAGATATCAAAGAAGGAAACCAAACTGGAAGAGGATTTAATATTAAATGCTCTAATTCTCCTGGAGGAGTCAATTTGTGCTTAAGAGCATCGTAGGACATGGGAAAGATCAAGCCAAAGGCTGTTACCACCTCACTTCTACCTTTTTCCAATTTGGTGATTCCCCCACTTGCATAATCAAAGAAAGGAAGACATTCTGAATCCACATGGCCGGAAATCAATGGGAGGGCAGATGTGGGTAATAGCATGGTTATCATCGTTTCATGTGGTCATTGTTTAGAGAGTGGGGGTTGATAGTCAAGGGGTGTAACCACATTAGGTTGGTCATTGGGTATGTGCATTGGATGTTGCAGAAAGTGTCGGGTCAGGCAGGCTGGACGTGAGAGGTCAGAAGAGGTAAACAAGCCTGTGGAGTATCGATGGGAGTGGCTGCTACCCTGGTAGCGAATGGGATGGTGTGGAACAAATGATAGAGAACAGGGTTTAGTATGTTCACAGAGCCAGTCGCAGAGGCAGGCTTCACCACTCTGCTGATCTCATTGAAGCTTTCAATCTGTTGCTTTGTGGATTGAAGAATATGAGCCACATGGTAGAATTTCTAGCCCCATACCATCATTATAACTGTTGAAATCCTAGAGCTGACTCTGCAGCTGATAACTTTAGTATTTACATTACATGTGGGAAAACATGCATTAAACTGCATGCCTCATTTTCTTTCCAGATTTAGACAGCAGTTATCGTTTAGATTTACAGCTTTAGCACTGGCTTGGTAACGCGATGTAAAGGGCACACAATCCTTCTCTCCCATTTAGAAGTATTTCAAGGATGATCCTTCTCACCATTCAGTTTACAATTATTAGCAAGTCACATCAGTCCACACTTGGCTAGTCATAGAATCTATTTATCAGATTGACAACACACTGTTCATGGCTGATGAGTGACAGCCTTTCTTACTCATGTTTCCCTGTCTCATATATAATACAACCCAAGGGAGAAATGAAGCCTCAGAATCAACTAGGAAACAACAGGAGGTCCCACTACTGGAACACCCTTATGGCCTCTGACAGCAGGCAAGACCAGGGGCATCACAGCCATAATTCCTATCAAAGAGAGGAGACATTTTTAACTATTTTTAAATGTCTTGGCTATTTAGAGAAATTTAGAAACTATTAACATTACTTTAAATAGTTAAAAAATTAAAATGAAATATCTTAAGATTTAAGAAAATCTAAAATATATTAATAGATTAAGAAATAATTAAAAGTATTAGAGTAAAATGCAGTAAAAAAACGTAATTACATTTATTCTCCTAACCTTCTGGTGGGAATTCCATTAGAATGAATGGGATACCTTTCCCATGGCAGACCTGACTGGTACAGGATTGCAGAGGTAGATTTTCTAGGCAGAAGGGACTAGTTTAGTTAGGCATTTAATTACTAGTTTGCTAGTAACTAGTTGCCAGTTTAATTAGTTTAGCACAACATCATGGGCTAAAGGGCCTGTTCCTATGCTGTACTGTTTTATGTTCTAGATGCACTAGCCGCATGGAATTATGGCAAGCCTGTAATGTACTTACCTGTGAGTTTGGCAACATCCACGTAAATCTTTTCTGCACTCATTCCAGAAAACCCCAACAACAGCCAGCACAATTCTAATTGCAGCATAAGTTCTGAGAAACTGATTTTATGCATTCTCTTTTCCAGTCAATCATTTAATAACACAGTTCTCAAAGTTTGTCCAAAAACTCCTTACTTGCTTCACCCTCCCTTGATTCTTTTTTTCAGCTCAACTTCTCCTCACATCAGTTTTGGAAAGGGGAAAATAAGTTTGTGCAACACTTGGAAAGTATTTTTGAGGCACATGAAACCATTTACTTTAAAATGGCATCTGGAACACTTTAAACATTTTTAGGACAGATGCTTCCTTCAGATTTAATGCCTTCATTAACTCCTGTATTTTGGGAGCTCTCGCTCTCTATGAACCAGTGTGTTCCTTTATCTGTTCATATCTCTACAACTGTATTGAGCTTGGGAACAAACTGAGACTACTTTCATTGTATTTTAGCTTAGTGTATGTATCATATGGCATCACATGACTCCTTGAAATCAGGAAGTTGTAAAATAAT
This sequence comes from Pristis pectinata, assembly GCF_009764475.1. NCBI lineage: Eukaryota > Metazoa > Chordata > Chondrichthyes > Rhinopristiformes > Pristidae > Pristis > Pristis pectinata. The sequence goes on from NC_067419.1 coordinate 27,973,965, forward strand.
CATCATCAGATCATGCCTTGGGCAAAAAATACATAGTGAATGATTAATGGTTAAGGAAACCACCATAAAGATAAAGGGAATTTTTTTTTTTTTGCTTTAGCTTTATTGTTATAAGGCCTCCTTGAAACCCAACTATAAATATTCTCAGATGCAAATTAATGTGGAGAATTTTTTAGACACCAGCTGCAACCCCATGTGGACCGAGAAATCATGCCGATTGCAGAAGAAAAAGTTGCACGGTTTGTAAACTTAAAGGGTTAGTGACAATTAAGGGAAATGATCAGGGTGGCACTGTACTAGCTAGTGAAGCTGCTGCCTCACAGATCCAGCGAGCCAGTTCAGTCCTGACCTCCAGTGTTGAGTGTGTGGAATTTACACATTTTTCTTGTGACCATGTGGGGTCCTCCAGGTGCTCTGGTTTCTTCCCACATCCCAAACACTTGTGGATTGATGGGTTAATTGGCTACTTTAACTTGCCCCGAGTGTGTAAGTGAGTGGCAGAATCTGGATGGAGAAGATGGGACAGTAGGGAGAATAGGTCACAAGGGAAGTCAGGGAATGGGACTGATGGGAATGTTCAAAGCCAGAATTGACTCAATGGGCCAAATGGCTTCCTTCTATGTTGTAAGGAAATATAGAATATGGAATTATCATGGGGTGGAAAAAAGTTCCCTGTGAGGGTTGGTAGGTTAATTGGTTGCTGTGAATTTCCCTTAGTATGTGGTTGAGTGCTGGAATCTGGGGGAAATTGATGAGAATATGGGGAGAATAAAATGGGATTAGTGTAGGATTAGTGGAAATGGGTGCTTGAAGGTCAGCATTGACTCAGTAGGCCGAAGGGCCTATTTCTGTGCTGCTTGTCTCCATGTTGTTTGGTCAAATATCCTATCATGCCTAGTCATAACTACAGCATTTATTTTAAGATCTCACGTTTACCCAAATAGTATAAGCGAGGAGTTTTCATGTCCTCCCTGTGACCACATGGGTTTCCTCCAGGTGCTCCAGTTTTCTCTCACATCCCAAAGATGTGTGGGTTGATAGGCTAATTGGCCACTGTAAGTTGCCCGTGGTATATAGGTTAATGGTAGAATATGAGATAATTGATGATAATGTAGGGATTCATGTAGGAATAGTGTAAATGGATGGTTGATGGTTGGCATGAACTCAGTGGGCCTGAGGGCCATTTCCATGCTGTCTCTCTCTTTGTATATGCACATGGAAAGTGTACCATGTTGATGTTAAAACTGTGGCACTTGAATGTGCAAAGGGTGCTTCAGAAAGCACACAGACCTTGAATGGAAAACCAGGCATCATCACGAGGAAGAATGTTGCCTCGTGTGAAAATTAAAGAGCTTGCGGAATTCATCACCAAAGTAGATCATTGATTCTTCAGTAACATACTACATTTCTACAATGGTTCAGGTAAGGCCTGATACTTTCCCTAGGTAGGTGACGTCCAGACACTGAAGCCACTCCTAGCAGAAGGAGTTGAGGCATGCAGTCAATCACACTGATCCTTGCCCCAGGGACCTACTTCTGGTGCCACAATATCCCATTGTCCATCTTCAATCTGCCACTCCAAGCAGAAGCTGACCACTAATTGAATTAAACTGGAAAGAATGCAGAAAAGATTTACATGGATGTTGCCAGGACTTGAGGATCTGATTTATAGAGAGAGGTTGGACAGGCTAGGACTTTATTCCTTGGAGCTTAGGAGACAGAGGTGATCTTAGAGAGGTGTATAAAATCATGAAGAACATAGATAAGGTGAATGCACTCAAGTCTTTTTCCTAGGGTTGGGGAATCAAGAACTAGAGGGCATTGGTTTAAGGTGAGAGGGGAGAGATTTAATTGGAATTTGAGGGGCAACTTTTTTTACACAAAGGTTGGGTATGTATGTGGAGTGGGCTGCTAGACGAAGTGGTTGAGTCCGGTACAATAACAACTTTTAAAAAACAGTTGGACTGATACGTGGATAGGAAAGGTTTAGAAGGTTACGGGCCAAATGCTGGCAAATGGGATTAGCTTGGCTGGGCACCTTGGTCGGCATGGACCAGTTGGGCCGAAGGACCTGTTTCCATGTTTTGCGACTCTATGACTCTGTGACTCATTGATCGTCACTGATAATCCTTCCATGGAGTGAGATTGCAATTTAAGGTTTATGCATCTCATGCAAATTAGGAAATGCAGCTGAATTTCCAAATTCACAATATAGCGTGTAACCATGTTGAAGACCAGGATTCTCAGTGCTCATGTATATGACTTCTTGAGTGTTCTGCATGCAACAAAACCCACCCCTCCTACAATACCAATTCACTGACACTGGTCCACCACACTGCACCATTTTGGCTCTTGGAGTCCCACTTCTAGGCCATGGAATTGTTGGTTGTCCCTCTGAAGTGAAAACACGTAGAAACACAAAAATAGAAAATGTGGCTCTAAACCTAGGTTGTACATAAAGAACTTATTTTCAGAGAATCATGGAAGGTACCACACAGGAGGATGTTTGGCTAGTTTTGTATGAGCCAACACTACTTTAACCTGAAATATCTATTCCAGTTCTATTATCCAAAATTTGCTTCATTTCCTTTTATATTCTTTCTTTTCAAATACGCATCTAATTCTTTTCCTCAAATCATTTTGTCATTGCTATTTCATTTACTTGTAGCAAAGTACTTTGTATTCTAATTCCCACCGCTGTCTGTAAGGAGTTTGCACATTCTCCCTGTATCTGCATGGGTTTCCTCCAGGTGCTCCGGTTTCCCCCTACATTCCAAAGACGTACAGGTTGGGAAGTTGTGGGCATCCTATGTTGGCGCCGGAAGCGTGGCGACACTTGCGGGCTGCCCCCAGAACACTCTACGCAAAGATGCATTTCACTGTGTGTTTTGATGTACATGTGCCTAATAAAGATAACTTATCTAATAATTTCCCTCTTTATTCTCTAGCCAAAGTCCAAAACTTATGCTCCCCATACTGACTTCCCAGCTGATCTAACGAAGAGCTACCATCAATAAAAACAGGAAATGCTGAAGGCAAGAGGCAAGTAAGGCAGCATCTGTCAGGCAGCAACTTTCAGGTCAAATATCTATCAGCAGAATTAGAAAAATGTGAAAACAAGCATGTTTAAAACTGTTGAGGGAGGGAGGGAGGGAGGGACACCAAGATTACTCAGATAACACAAATACTGTTAGTGCTGTCTAAGAGTGGGAGATGAATGCCTATTTATCATAGTTGGTCTGTCTGGAGGAGTGTGAATAGACTGCAAAACATTTGCCATTTATCCTTATAAACATTTCATTTTTATTTCACAGGCAAAGGCTTGCAGCTTTTCTCCATAACTGTAGCACATCATTCTGATATCTTGAATAAACCCTGACTGTATCTTCCTGTAGCTCTTTATATTGTTGACTTTGTTCAGCTGACAGCTCAAACTATGATAAGTGTCTTTAAGTTAATAAAGTTATCATTCTCCCTCTTGCTTTTTTTTTCTCTCTATCCTGAAATCTTTCAGTCAGAGATATTTAATTTGCAGATAAGCTTCCCTCAAGGTTATATAATTCTAATTAATTCCTCCTAGTTCCTCCCAAGTGTGAGGCATTGCACTTTGGGAGATCAAATGTTAAGGGATAGTACACAGTTAATGGCAGGACCCTTAACGACATTGATGTACAGAGGGATCTGGGGGTCCAAGTCCATAGCTGCCTGACAGTGGCTCCAAGTCAATAGGGTGGTAATGAAGGCATATACTTGCCTTTGTAAGTCAAGGCATTGAGTTCAAGAGTCAGTAAGTTATGTTGCAACTTTATAAAACTCTAGTTAGGCTGCATTTGGAGTATTGCATTCAACTCTGGTCATCCCATTATAGAAAGAATGTGGAGATATTGGAGAGGGCGCTGAAGAGATTTACTGGGATGCTGCCTAGATTAGAGGGCTTATGCTATGAGGAGAGTTTGGACAGGCTTGGGTTGTTTTCTCTGGAGTGGTGGAGGCTAAGAGGAGACCTGATAGAAGTTTATAAGATTATGAGAGGCATAGATAGAGTAGACAGCCAGTATCTTTTTCCCAGTGTCAAAATTTCTAAAACTAGAGGGATGCACTTAAGGTGAGAAGGGGTAAATTCAAAGGAGATGTGCAGGGCAAGTTTTTTTACACAGAGTGGAGGGTGCCTGGAATGCACTGCCGGGGTGGTAGTGGAGGCAGATACAATAGAGACAATTAAGCGGCTCTTAGATAGGCACATGAACGTGCAGAGAATGCAGGGATATGGACATTGAGTAAGCAATAAGGACTAGTTTAGTTAGGTGTTTAATCACGAATTTAATTAGTTTGGCACAACATCGTGGGCTGAAAGGCCTTTTCCTGTGCTGTACTGTTCTATGTTCAGTGACTATTTTTTCCAAATTTAACTTCATATATTGAAACCCTGAGCTACGCAATACTAATTCTGTACTCTTCCTTTACCTATTGTTTTTAACCTCTTCTCTATCTGTCCTCCAGCCATCATTTCATACCTCCCCCACTGAAGTTGCCAGTTGAAACTCACACTTGTAATTTTAGTTTTGTGTCCAAGACAATGACAACAGGTGGAGTCCATTTCTCCTTTACAGCCAGCTTGTCTTCCAAAACTCATACCAGGAGCCAGAAGCTGCAAGGTTCCCAGATGTACCAGTCTTCCAAACCCTCTGCATTTGTCCCTTAGCTATTCCCAGTGTACTGGTCAATATTATTTTGTCTTTATCACAGTGCTGTTTGTGGGAGTTTGCTGTGAACAAACTGGCTGCCATGCTTCCAACATAACAAAAATAACCACATTTCAAAAAAAGAACTTAATAGGCCTCAAAGCACTTTGGGATATCCTGAGAGACACAAAAATCACAATATACATGTGAGTCTTTCTTTATGTGACACAGATTGTTGGTTTTAATGTCTGGAATGTTTACTTTTCTGGAAATACTCTGCAGGTCTTTCAACATAACTGGGGAAAATTGGAAATGAAATAACTAGGCACGGTAGTGTAGCGGTCAGCACAACACTATTACAGTGCCAGGAACCAGGTTCAATTCCAGCTGCTGTCTGTAAGGAGTTTGTACATTCTCCCTGTGTCTGCATAGGTTTCCTCCGGGTGCTCTGGTTTCCTCCCACATTCCAAAGACGTATGGGTTAGGAAGTTGTGGGCATGCTATGTTGGTGCCGGAAGCGTGGTGACACTTGTGGGCTGCCCCCAGAATACTCTATGCAAAAGATGCATTTCACTGTGTGTTTTGATGTACATGTGACTAATAAAGTTATCTTATCTCATCAAGTTCCAGAGAAAAGTGCGAGGGGAAAAGAGAACAAGTCTTCTAGCTTGCTCTCCCTTTTCATCGGTTGCTGTGTAGATCATTCAAAACTCTGAAAACTATGCCCACATTCCTTGATATCCTTTGGCCTAATTTCTGGAAGGCTACTTACTATAATTCTCATATCTGCTTATAACACAGAAGTAAACCATTCAGCCCATCAAGTCTATGCTAGCTCTCAGAGTAATCCCTTCAATCCCATTCCCCCACTTATTTCTCCATGATCTTTGCTCTTTCACTTGCCAATCAATCCTTGATTCTCCAGCACCCATCTACATCAGGGGTAATCTACAGTAGCCAATTAAATTGCCAACCCAGCTTCCTTTGTCTCCTTTCCCATTTTAATAAAGGGTCTTCAACCTAAATGTTAACTCTGTTTTTCTTCCCACAGGTGTGGCCTGACCTGCTGAACATTTCCAGCATTTTCAGTTTTCAACCTACCAACCTACATGCCTTTGGGATGTGGGAGGAAACAGAAACATCTGGGGAAATATCTGGCTAACACCACTGGAGATCAGGATCAATTCATGGTCACTGTAGCTGTATAATGTTGGGTTGAAATTCAGATGAGAGTAGTGGAGGGAGAAACTTGAAATGTGAATTTAGCATGTGTCACCTAGTATATTGTGATCAGTATCAACATGGTAGAAACACCTGAAGACTGCACTGAACTAATGACCTTGCTTTGTAATCCTCTTCTGATCAGGGTGAATAACATTTCCTCTTTCCTAATATTTTGAACAAAACAGGTCCATGGTTTCCACAGATAAGATATTTTGCCAAAGGTAAAAATGACTCAGATACCTAAACTTACAACCTTTATCTCTGACAGCTGGAACAACAGTAATGTTTTTAGCATGTACTTTCTTTTCCAGCTCTGAAGATCTGTGAAATTTAGAAGAAAATATATATTCTTACATATCAGCTTCATATTTTCATTTGGCTGGAACAATGCCATGTCCTATATGGAAAAATTAGTCATGATCTCACTTTTCAAAATGTACAAAATAACAATTAAGGCCTGTGACTGCCAAAATAAAGAGACATGTTGTATTATCCATGAAACAAATTCCACGTATTTGTTCAAAAATTGGGATATTGTTATAGTTGAAGTGATGCAAACTCAAAGGAAGGCATATGTGCTACCCCTGTTTTGGGTAAAGAATAGAAAATAAGATTTACATTTCTTCAGATATGATGATAAAAGTTCCATCTTTTATTTCCTTGATTTGTTCTTTTTGTTATAATACAATAATCGTGCCTTTTGTTACTTTTTTTACTTTCTGTTCTAGTTTATTTGATTTCTGTTTTTCAATTGTTTCTATTCTTACTTTGTAGAAAGATTCACAGATGATTCGGCTCTAAAGCAGTCACTTCAATCAGTGCACCCAAGCTGATCTGTTGAAAGAGCCCTCTAACCAGGTCCTTTTCCCACTCTTCTGTAAATATCTCTTCTTCATATATTTATCTATTCCCTTATTGAATCTGTTTCTACCATATCATATACCTTTCAGATCATAACTCATGGCATAAAATAATTCCATTATATAATCAAGTTCAGAACAGCACAGTGGCACAGCGGGTATTGTAGCTGCCCGAGATGGTGGTGGAAGCAGACACAATCGTGGTGTTTAAGAAGCATTTAGACAGGCACATGAACATGCAGGGAATGGAGGGATGTGGATCATTTGCAGGCAGATAGGTTTAGTTTCATTTAGCATCATGATAGGCACAGACATCATTGGCCAAATGGCCTGTTCCTCTGCTGTACTCTTCTATGCTCTATGTTCTTAAGGCTCCAGTGACCTGTTTTCGATTCTGACCTCTGATGCTATCTGTATGGAGATTGCATGCTCTCCCTGTGACCGTGAGTTTCTCTCAGGTGCTCCCACATCCCAAAGATGTTCTCATTGGTAGGTTAATTGGCTACTGTAAATGAGCCTTAGTGTAGGTGGCAAAAATTATGGTGGATGATTGACTGTAGAGAGTGCTGGAGTGGAAGGTGAAGACAAGGGAAATATCATCCTTGCTCTGGCTGGGAGGAGAGGGAGTGAGAGCAGAAGTGTGGGAAATAGAGCCCACAAGGCTGAGACAGTCACTGACCTGAAATGTTAGCTCTGTTTCTGTCTCCACAGATGCTGCCTGGTTAGTACTTCCAGCATTTTCTGCTTTTATTTCGATCAAAGTACTTCTGAGAAGCTCTTCTGTATTCCCCTAACTCAGATCCTACATCTATCTTTCACACTATTATTTTTGTCCTTTATTCAAACTAGAAAATGCTGGAAACACTCAGCAGGTCAGGCAGCATCTGTTGAAAGAGAAACTGAGATGCTGACTTGCCTGACTTGCCAAGTCTTTCCAGTATTTTCAGCTTTTGTTTCAGATTTCCAACATCTGCAGGTTTTTGATTTTTCTTTTTGTCCTTCACTTGCTTTTAATTCTTGTTTTCATCAACATATATTAAGCTTTCTTTTAAAGTTGTTTATGTTGTAATTTTTCCTTTTCCTCCTTTCTTCAAATGCTGATTCCTTTCTGTGGCTTCTTCTTAGGCAGCCACTCGGGATTGAGGAAAACATGCACCACTCTGGTTCTGTGGGTTCTGACTTGACACTGTGGTTAGCACCATGCTATCATGAAGCAAATGTGAAGTATAGTGGTTAGTATCCCTGCCTGTCACACGGGAGACTGGGGTTCAATTCCCCAACGGGGAGTTATAAATCTTTTATGGGCGGTACAGTAATGTAGCGGTTAGCGTAACGCTATTACAGTGCCAGCGACCCGGGTTCAATTCCCGCTGCCGTCTGTAAGGAGTTTGTACGTTCTCCCCGTGTCTGCGTGGGTTTCCTCTGGGTGCTCTGGTTTCCTCCCAAATTCCAAAGACGTACAGGTTAGGAGCTGTGGGCATGCTACGTTGGCACCGGAAAAGGGGCGACACTTGCAGGCTGCTCCCAGCACATTCTCAGTAACGCAAAAAGATGCATTTTACTGTGTGTTTTGATATACATGTGACTAATAAATAGATATCTTATCTTAACTTCTGCAGGGAACCAAATCTGCAAAGGGTGCTCCACAATCCTTCCTGGTTGAAGGAGTCAAAGACTTGAGTGAGGTCAAAGAAAGCCACATAGAATGATTGATGCTGCTCCCTGCACTTCTCTTGGAGTGGTCATACCATGAAGATCAAGTCCTCTGGATGGACAGAATCCACAATGCAATTCAGACAGCAGCTTTTCAGCCACTGATATTACGGACTCAGTGAAAGTCCCTTTAAGATAGAGAGTGTGTGTGTATGTGTGTGTGGGGCGTGCTTACGTCAATAGAAGATAAAGGACGTAATGACGTTGTTGAAGAAGTTAGAAGAAGAGGAGAGAGAGAGAGAAGGGAGAGAGACACCAGCCTGCTTGTTTTCTCTATCGATGGATGAGAAACAATAACTGTGTTTGCCACTGAAATCCATGTATGGAAGTTGGAAGTAATCCGGTGGAGTTCACTTTGTTGCTGACCTGTAGAAGGAAACAGGTATTTGTGTGTGGACGACCACGGTTCGGATGCTTTTCGGGGTGAGGAAGTCACTACCGAGTAAACACTGAAGTGTCGTTTGGGTTCCATCGTGGAACATTTGGATTTCGTATGTACTCTCTCTATGTTTTTCTACATCTACATCTTATCTTCAGACAACGGTGGTTGTTGAAGAAGCCCTTGCTCATGTTTCACCTTATGGCTTGCGGAACTGAACTTTAAGAACCATTCAGGAACTGGGAGTTTTGGACTTTGTCACACACACACACGACGAGTTTAGTTTTGGGGTTAACGTTCGAGGTTTAACATTCTTGAATTCTAACATACTAACATTTTTACTTTTATTTTACGTATTATCATAAGTAGTGATTAATAAAATAGTTTTTAACACTGAATCATGCTCAGTGTGTTTCTTTTGTTGCTGGTTTGTGACACTGACCAGAGACAATTGAGGAGGACCCTGGTCATGACTCTTTCTGTGTCAAAAAGCAGGGAGATCCTTCTGTAGTTATCAACATTGAACTTGCTTCCTCCCATGAAGATGCTTATGATTACGATGTCTTTCATGTCCCCTGGTATACCCTCCATTTCCCAGGTATGGACAATGAGGCTGTGGATTTGTAACTGAAATTTTCACTATCGAGTTTTAGAATCTCAGCAGACTTATTTTTTTGCTTTATTCCAATCAATTGAGATCATATTAACAAATTGCTCACTCTCTTCTGTCCCTGCTATGCAGTCAAAAATCATAGGATAGCACATTGATAGAGCCAGTTAAATGACCTGAAGTTGCTTCACTGAGCAGTGAAATCTTGACACGAAGTTTCAGTTGCAGGACTTAAAGGCTTCCCCAAATAAGACCCAACATTGATGTCATGCATTCCAAACTTAAACTGTTATTTTAACCACTAGTAAAAACTTTCAACATACCAATTCCAGGCTAGTGGAGAAGCAAGGACACAGTTAGAGGTCACATCCCCCTCTTCAAAGCTATTTAAGAGTAAAGGTACAGGAGAGCCTGCCAAAATAATCTGAATTACTGAAAAGTTCCTCAATGTAGAGAGACTAAAGTCTCCTTGACCAGGATAGAGATAAAGAAAATCAAAAAACTCTAGTTGCTAGAAATCTGAAATAAAAACATAAAATTCCTGCTGTGTTTCCAGCATTTTCTGTTTTTATTTCAGGATTGAGAAACATGTGTTAAGAACTCAGAATTAATGCAACTTAATATGTGCAGGTAATAGTGATAAGAGAGTAAGAGTTTATTTTTTACTGATACAATTTTCTTGGTTATGAATTATGATTGTATTAGATCAATGAAGTAAATCCAGTAACATACTCCTGCTTATAAGCCACACCCAGTAAAACTACAAGCTCATCAATATTCATTTTAATGTCTTATAACAACATTATCTATGTGTTCTGGGGCTTTGCAATGAATTCATTATTGATCTTAACAAACTAAATGTCTTGATTGTTTTAAATTTTTCTGCGTTGAAACTGTATTCTGTAGGGCAATTAGAATTTTTTTTCATCTCCCAAACGTTTGCTTTTTTTTAATTTAGACCTTGATGACAATCAAGTGGACATAGAATGTGGATTTCTAACTAGGAGTATAGTAACAAGTGGGAAAGTTACATGATGGGAACATAAGGAAATTGAAGTAAGGAGATATGGCTGGACTAACAATCTAGTGATGTGAACTAATAATTTGGAGACATATCTTCAAACCTGACAGCAGCTGAAGAGTTTAAATTCAGTTAATTGAATAAATCTGGAATTTTACAAAATAGAATTATTAATCATGACAATGAAACAACGATTTGTTGTCAAAACCCATCTAGTTCACCACTGACCTTCAGGGAAGGAAATCTGCCATCCTTATGCACTCTGGCCTCTCTGTCACTTCTAACATACAGCAATGTGGTTGATTCTTAAGAGTCTTTGATATGGTCCAAAAGGCGACTCAGTTCAAAGGCAATTAGAATTGGACAACCCGCAGTCTGTGAAGGAATGTAAAACCTGAACTGTTGACTTTATAGAAAGAAATTTATTCTTACAAGCAGTAGGAAAACTAATTAAATACTTCTTGATTGTTTTATTGGTGTTGTGGTTTATTTAAAATATTTAATTATGCCTTTCTAAATAGTAGTAATATTTTATGTGGAATATCAGGCAGGAGGAAGAAAAGTGCTTGGAGGGGAATTGAATTAAATATCACAAGACTCGCAAAAAAAATCACATTAATATAGTGAAAGAATTTAGAATAATTTAAAAATCTAACATGCTAATAAACATTGCAAGCTGATGTGATTTTTTAATCACAAAATTGAATCAGGCAAGACCAGCTCTAGTACTATATCAATAAGCATAAGATAATATTGATATTACTCCACACCACATTTGTCCATGTCCATTAGGGTTCTGATGTTCCAGATCCTGTTGTGGAGTGGAAGATGCCTGTGCATGGGATAGCCCACACTGAAACATATTATCAGCAGACAACTCACCCTTATCCTACTTTGGGACATTGGTCCAGACTTTGCAGCAACAGGGCAACCAGTGTCATATCTATTTGTTGGATTTTTCACATCTCTCAGCTGAAGTACTTTGTATCACAAGTTGCTGGCAGTCATTGAGTATCTGGGACCTTGATGAATAGAAGTACATTGGAAATAAAGCTGGGAGTGAGCCCTTATGGTTCCTTGAGCTAGCTCTGCCATTCAGTAAAATTGTGACTGATCCTGTCTTCTTATCAAAGGGTAATAGAAACATATACAGTAGATATCTAGGTTTTAGAACCAGGTTTCAGGCCTGTCCTGGTCCAACTATGTAGACACCACAGCCAAGAAAGCTCACCAGTGCCTTTACTTCCTCAGGAGGTTAAAGAAATTTGGCATGTCCCCTTTGACACTCACCAACTTTTATTGATGCACCACAGAAAGCATCCTATCCAGACGCATCATGGCTTGGTATGGCAACTGCTCTGCCTGTGACCACAAGAAACTGCAGAGAGCTGTGGACACAGCTCAGCACATCACCTAAACCAGCCTCCCCTCCATGGACTCTGTCTACACTGCTCGCTACCTCGGTAAAGCAGCCAGCATAATCAAAGACCCTACCCACTCTGGACATCCTCTCTTCTCCCTTCTCCCATCGGGCAGAAGATACAAAAGCCTGAAAGCACGTACCACCAGGCTCAAATACAGCTTCTATCCCACTGTTATAAGACTATTGAACAGTTCCCTAGTACAATAAGATGGACTCTTGATCTCACAATCTTGCTTGTTATGACCTTGCACCTTATTGTCTACCTGCACTGCACCTTCTCTGTACCTGTTACACTTAATTCTGCATTCTGTTGTTGTTTTACCTTGTACTACCTCAATGCACTGTGTAATGAATTGATTTGTATGGACAGTATGCAAGACAAGTTTTTCACTGTACCTCGGTACATGTGACAATAATAAACCAATTCCAATTCCATGTTATGTATTGTGGCTAGGATAATATTAGCCATATCCCTCAGAAAACTGGAGGAGGCAATCATTGAGTATGTATTCGAGTTTTTGACATATGTTCCACTGATCCTTTGCCTTCTCTTTCCCATCTGATGTCCAAGTCATCTGAGAGGACCAAAATTTCACTGCTTTAATTAGTGAAAAGCAAGGATTAAAAAAGAACAGAAAATGAAGTGAGAAATAGAGCAAACTAGAATTAAATTAGGAACTTTGTCCAAAGAGAATGAAGAAGTTTTGGGTTAAGAGGAATCTTTAACGTCAAGAAGGGTGTAGCAGGTGCATGGAAACACCACTGCCTGCAAATTCCCCTCTGAGTCACCCTGTCCTGATATATATTGCTGGCCCTTCATCATCGTTGGATCTAAATCCTAGAACACTCCACCAACCAGCACTGTTGGAACATCTTCATCAGAAGGCAGCTCACCACCACGTTCTCAAGTATAGTTAGGGATGGACAAAAGTGCAGGCTTTGCCAGCAGTTACATTTAATGTATTACATTTCCTTGGTAGGTTATGCAAAATATTTCATGGCTGGCTGACTAGAGATACTGCTAATGGACTCCTGATCTCTCCAATTGTTCATTAAGGTTATCCAGCATAGAAACAAGCCATTTGATCTGTGGCGACTGTGCAGGCCATCATACCTGTCCATACTAATCCCATTTGCCTGCATTAATTTCATATCACTCTATGCCTTGCTCATTCAAATACTTGTCCAGATGCCTCTTAAATGTTGTTTCTGTACCTGCCTCCACCACCCCTCTGGCAGCTCATTCCAGATACCAACTATACTTTGTGTGAAAAATTTACCCCTCAAATCTCCTTTAAACCTCCTCCCTCTCACCTAAACCTATGCCCTCTAGTTTTAGACACTCCTACCATGAGAAACAGACACTGGCTATCTACCTTATCCATGCGTCTCATAATTTTATATTCCTCTATCATGTCATCTTTCAGCCTCCTTCACTCCAGGGAAACCAGACCTAGCCTATCCAATCTCTCCTATCCAAGCCCTCTAATCCAAGTGACATCCATGTGAATCTTCTCTGCACCTTTGCTAGTTTAACCATGTCCTTCCTATAGTGTGGTAATTCATTAAACAGTTTCCAAATTTCATTCTAAAACAAATACATTCAACTCTTTGTTTTGATGTTTTTCATCAGTTTTCCCCCCTGCTCCCTCAGTGGAATCCTGTTTTTCCAAGGTGCGCTGCACAATTTCGTCAAAATGGCAATTATTTATCTGTTGAGGCTTGAAGGTCAGTGTCAACAGTTAATTTGCTAGTGGTGGTGTGTTGCGGGGGGGAAGGTCTGGTGGAGGGGGAGGTCTGGTGGAGGGGGAGGGTGACAGGGAGTGTCTGATGCTGCCATCTGTTGGCCATAGCTTGACTATGTTTTCTATATTGTAAATGCCACAATAAGCAACCATTGCAAGTAGCAGCCCCTGTATAGTTGTTTTGAATATAAAATGAATGCATCTGGGGGGAGAGAATACTTTTAAAAAAAGCAGATTTATAAAGAGAGCATTTCATTAAAGTTTTAATTTATTGAACTTCAATTTTATAAAAAAGAGACTTTAACACAGCACAAAGTTTCATTTTGTGAAATGTGATATATTCTCAAGCATGATAGAAATGACCAGAGTCATTTAACTATAGTCTGATGAGTTTAATTGATCCTTCATAGCCGCTTGGCTTATTTGTTTACATAACCTTATGCACTTATTGAATTTTTTAAAACTTTTTAGGACTTTAAAGGGCACGGTCTGTTTCACACTCTTCATTACTGAAATGAAAGCTCTCAGCGATGCTAGGAGCTCTGGTTTTAACATGCCTTGTCTGCAGGATGGTTCTCAGAAAACATAACAAAGTTTCAGAAGGTTTTGAATCATTGTTTTGTTTTCTGCTTACCCACAAGAAATTTAGCAGAAAAGATGGAAGAAAAGCAAACAAATAAGAAATATGCATGAGGAACAAGACAGAATTAATAAACCAGCAACATAAGTGGCAATTGTATTTCTACTTATTAATAGCATTTGCTAATTTGGTGATAACTACAATATTGAGAACGTGAGCATCCATCCAGTAGATTAGGTCACCACTCACGATAGTTATTTTCTCACTTCACCGACCATGTAAAAACTGTGCCAAGTTTAGCATTCAGTATTGTAAATTGTCTCTAATCCTCACTCCAGACTCATGAATGATCATTTGAGAAATTATATATTTTCAAACTGATGAAGTTAAAATCAATTGCCACCTGGACTTTCCAATGTGACGATATAATGGGAATCCAAACTCTCAACTGACTATTTTAACTGTTAGTGTCTTTCCTTACTGAAGCTTAGAGACCAATCCCTGTTTTTATTTGTACTTCCAGTTAGGCATCTTGCATGTAACGTGCTCTGTTCCTTTTCCCTCTACCTTCCAGTTTATGGCATACGTCTGCTGATCATGGTCTAGAATTTAAAACAAAACATATTGTTCATCCACATTCCAACATGCCCAGACTTCATGAGGGTGTTTTGTGAATCCAGTTTATATCCCAGCTGCCTCCTGTATGCATCATTGTATCAGTATGTTGCCTGTATATTGCCTGTAGGCTCTTTCGTGTTGGTGCTTATAAGACAAGAGGAAGAGCTATCAGCAAAACATCCTTTATTAGAAGCAGTCATCTCTGAACTAACAGTAGTTTCTAGTACAAAAGTATCAAATTTATACCATATTATACTCTCAGTTCTTAAAGTTACACTTCCATTTATATACACTTTTCAGAATTTTTCAGGTGTACCGAACTGTCAATACTCTTCTATTGGTTTCTGACATACAAAAGATCATCAACCAAAAGAGATAACTCTTTTTCTCTCCACATATTCTGCTTGCTCTGTTGCATGCTTTCGGTATTTCCTGTTTATAGCTCAGACTTTAAGCAACTGCAGTATTTTGACTCTGTTTATATATCTTTCTTTGTGCATCTGTTAAGTAAACTGAAATATTTCACCTCAAACTATAAGCACTACAGAAATCCTTGCAAATAACCTTCCAGAAATTCAATCTGTAGTTATGTCGGAGATGAGTATTTCCATTATGGGTGGAGAGCAAATAGTAGATCCCTGCAGTGTAAGGGTATTGCAGTCTCTATGAGTAAATCTTGCACTGATAAATCAGTTGCAACTGTACATCAAATTCAGCTCAATAAAGTTCAGTGTGGCTAACATAAAATCACTCACCTAGAGGTACTCTGAGACAAGACTCAAGTGCTGGGAGAATCAAGAATGCAGAAACACTTTCTTTTTGAGTCTGGTTTGTGAGGAGCAAAGATATTCACTCCACTACCTGAAATTCTTCATCATGCTCTGATAGTGATAAGCAACAAGCAAAAACATACAGCAAGCTCAGTGGACACAAACAAACATTGAACCAAACAAGTAAAATATCAAAAAATAAATATAAGAAATACGAAGCAGAATAAAGCACAAACCCTGGTGGTCAGTTGCATTGAAAGTGGAATCCAGTTTTCATGAATATGTGAAGTATAAGATCATTCAATATATCCGTAGAACCCTGAAGAACTATGTGCCAAAAATTTCAGACATGCACTCAAACAATTGCAGACTGTCTGGCAAAATGGTGACAGCAGAGTAGCTGGGAGAATTCAACAAAAGCTGTGGACAAATTTTGAAGGAAGATTTCCTTGTTGTTAAGTCAGTCATGAAGTTTTGGCACCGGTTGAAATATAGGGAATAGCTACTTGAGAGAGAAATGGGTCTGGAGCACTAATTGTTTGGCATAATTCAACTTAACTCACTCACACCAATGGGAAAGCCCATGGAATTTTAAGCATTGGGGATGCTGAGTTCTTGCAATTGTCAGTGGTAGCTTAAGGAGCATTGGACTGTAGGCAGATCCTTCCCTCAGGACTGGTCATGTCCCCAGATTGAAATAATGAACATGCCAAGTTTCTGCCAATTTCTTCCATTTGCAATTGTTTGAGGAGATTGTTCAAATTAACTTCATTTTTAAGCCCAAAGGCAAGAGCAAGCAGTTTTTAATTTTTTTAAACATTAAGAAGTATTTAAATGACGAGGAAACAGATTACTATACTCCAGAAAAGTGGTAATTAGCTGTGTATGGTGTTTCAGTGTCATTTCTGTGATATTAAAGTCAGGTTACTCACAGGTTTTGGATTAGACTATCACATTAAAATGCATATTTTGTGATAAACTCAGTTTCAGCTGTATTAATAAAACTACAACTGTTTACCATTCTTAAATGCTAAATATTTTAAATAAATATTATTAAGTAATTTTTAAAAATTAAATACATATAAGTAAACAAATATTATTTCCTGTTAGGTCACCCAAGTGCACTGGCTGATGGAACATGTAGTTTTTGTGATCATGTAAGTAACTAAACAGAAATGTAAATCATAATTTCACATCAGAAAACAATTTAAGATTATATTGACAGTTGAGGAAACCTCATTCCTACAGGCAAATACAGTAATGGAAAGTGAGGGCCTACATAGGTCCTCATTTTCCATTACTGTAAGTCATCAAAACCTTTCCTTAGGCTATATATATGCAAAATATTTTATATATCTATATCGTAATTATTATTAAATTATTATTAAATATGCAATTTCATTTCATAGTTTGTCTTCTAGCTTTTGTAAAGTCTTTCTGAATATCAGCTGTGTGCCTGATCTACTAAGCTTTTGGCTTTCGTAGGCTTGTAAACTTCTATTCAAATTTTGATAGCCAGAATCTGGCTGCGTACAAAATGCGAACAACAATGCTTCCTTTGAAACTTTGTCGACTGCAAGAAAGTGTCTGTTTCATTTTCTTTACTAGAGGTGTAGGTCAGTTAGAAACTGCAGCCAATAAATAGAAAAAACAGGAATTTCCCAACAAACAGTGTGTGTGCTTTCTGAACCACACATCTATAAAGGCAGGAATGGAAAGAAAATTTAAATTGCTTTTATTTTAGTACATATATATGATACGTTAGAAACAAAGTTGATGTCTTTTCAAACCAACACAAAAGATCCCCTAGAACTTTCTCAAGGAGGAATAGGGTTATTATCCCTGGTGTCAACGATGTTTCATCAGGCTAGATTGAAATCAGCAGCATTTTGGGTGACTGGAATTAATCTGAAGACACATTCTTATTTAAATTAATTTTTATTCTTCCTTTTCGTAAATAATTGTTCCATGTTTTAACTGCAATGGCAGTAACAATAGACATGAAGAGAAATTGTTGCATCATCTATTTGGCTTCTAGGGGTTGACTGCTCAGCGCTTTCCAGAAAAGAACTTTGCCAATTGCCACTGTTCTAGATTCTCTAGGGGTATAAAACAGATGTCTTCTCTTACATTAGACTCTGGGCTGGGTGCAGCTGTTCATTTGTGAAGCAATTTACAATGTTCACAGTATTCAGAGGTGAGGGGCAATGGAGAATAAGATGAGTCACCAAGGGTGAGGAGACACTGAGTGCAAAAACTGAAGGAGGAAAGGAAAGAAGATATTTCAGAAAATAACTCAAGCTGAGGTAGCACAGGTGGAGGATTGTAAAGTTGCAATGGTTAGAACGATGAGCATTACACAGAGAAGAAGGTACCAGTGCAATAGAAGTTAAGTTCAAGGTATGATAGAGTGGAATGGTCTACACAACCAGTTTGTGTAGTGTAGATGACCAGGATGAAGACTCAGTAAAGGCAGAACATCAACACAAACATCTCTAGCCCTTCTATGGTGAGCCCCTGGCCTGCACAGTCAGTACAAATTTTCCTTTGGCTGATCTGTTAGGGTCAACATCTTGACCAAGGCTGTCTCAATCCTAAATGGCTGGGCCCTGTGTGGCAGCAGAACCTTGCTCACATAAATGTTGTCATGAAAGTGGATTTGGGTAAAGGGGGATAAGGGGGTCATGATGTTTGGAATAGAACAAGGCCTGCACAAGAAACAAAGGGAAAAGCTCAGATATTTGGCTAGGCTATGCCCTCTGGCTGCCAAACCAGTCAAAAGCTATAGTGCCTAGAAAATGCTTTTAACTATTTTTGGTGCACTAAACAGCCACACCAAACAGCGCTAACACTGAATCAGGCGATCTGCAAAAAAATTGCAAAATTAGGCACAGAGCTGTTAGAAATAGCATTAGTGTTGTTTCCACCTTGAATGTTGCTCTAAAGCTGGACCCAAGTCTTTCCTGATGGGAGTTGCATAAGAAGTCCCCACTTGTTGCATTTTGCCAAAATGATCACTGGGAAGAGCTTTGGATCTCAAGGGAACGCTCCCCATGACAGCAGCTATAGAAAGGCTGCAATCAATGAAGATACAACCAGTAATGAGCTTTCAAATATCTTAAGAATGGAAACCCTTCAATTCGTTTCTCCTTGCTGATCTCAGTGGGTTTTGCTCTTTGCTTTGTTGAGAATGCATTGCAAGAGTCTTAAGTTCTCAATGTAGCTTGGTAAGGGCAAAACTGGGCCTTCCATAGAATGTGCCTGATGTTGGGAAAAATCAGATGCCAGAACCAATGTTCTGATAGACCTTGTTTTACCTGGACGTGGTCGCTTGTGAGATCTTACTCCAAGTTAAATTGTGCATATAATATGGACACATATCAAACCAATTCTTTGACATAAATATTTCTGCTGTTCAGAAACACACAACAATTACTAAGAATCAATTGAAACATAAAAAAACTAGAACATTGTTTAAATTAGTTAAAAATGTACAAACAAAACCAACTAAATACATTTAGAAACATTTAAATGCAATCAAAACCATTTAACAAATCTGAATAATTAAACAAGTGTGAGTAATCTTTCTACTCTTCCTGTTCCCTTAGAACCAATATTCTCCATTCAAAAGAATGGTATTTGCTATTCCCGCATTGGGTCTAAGCTGGTGCCGGATCATTAGGCAGGTTCCCCATTATAAGTGCTGTAGAAATGCTGCAGTTTCATGAGAGGGACAACCGCACAAGTTCTGGTGCAATTTAGGAAGGGTCATGTTTGAGAGTGACCAGTTATTCTGTGGGGAACTGCATGAAGTGAGGGAGTGGGGGGTTGTGTATTAGGGTTGGTGACCCTGGATCTGCTGGACGTTGGTGAGAACAACAACCAGATGGAAACAGGGTTAGTGTGCTTTACGCCCAGCACATTATACAGCCTTGCTGTAATGTAGCAGCAAGTAAAGGCTTGAAGCCAGCAAAGAAATTCAAACTGGCCCAAGAGAAAACAGATTTCTGTCCAGAACCCAACACAGCAGCAGAGAGAAGTTAAGAAATCAGTAGTGCACTGAAGTACAGCATTGTATGTGATCCATTGGCATTGCCCCCATTGGGATCTATTATCTGGAAATAATTCACTTCTTCTGGCTTGAGTATTCCATGTGTACCTTGGCTTCCCAATTCTGATATTACTGAGGTGCCCAACTTATATATTAATGCTAGCAGAAGCTGATGGTGCAAATGTAACAAGCACATGGACATGTTCGATTGTGCCCTCCCACTGCCAAAGTGAGATTCAAGAATTTAACCTGCCTTGTGAATATTCAAATATCACAATGCCCCCACCACACTCCGACTCCTGATCACAAGGCTTCTCAACACCACCACTCCTCCTCGCGTTGTCTCCTGTTCCCCTCTGTGCTCCTCAGAGCTCCCTTCAGAGTAACCCATGTCCTAATGTCAGATTTCCACAAATATTCTTGTGCTTTATTTCCAGGTTCATTTTAAACCCTTCGTACCAGAAAGTAAGGTCAAATTATGAACTGGTTATCTATGGCTTTGGTCGAGCAAATGGTGGAAGGTGTTCATCTAGTGATGTGATCTTCAAAAAATTCTGATGACTACGTTTCCTCTCCAGCTGTCTCGCCTCTTCCACTGTAATCGCTGTATTTTACCACTTGGCCTCCTCTGGACAACTACTGACCTCAAATTCTTGTCAGCAATCTCACAACCAATGAAGAACATAAGGAAAAGGAACAGGAGGAGGCCATTTGGTCACTTGAGCCTACCCCCATACAGTAAGATCATGACTGATCTGAATCTGGCCTCAACTGCACTTGTAACCCTTGATTCCCCTAAAGCATATCCCTCTCAGCTTTGAATATATTCAATGACTCACAGCTCTCTGGGGTACAGAGTTCCAAAGATTCATACCCTCTAAGAAAAAAAGGCTCCTCATCAGTTTTATCTTAAATGGGCTTGACCTTAATCTGAATCCATAAATCTCTGGTTCTAAATGCCTCCGCAAGAGGAATCCTACTCGCCACATCTATAAAACTTCCTCAGGATCAATAAAATCATACCAGTATTATAGCCAGCTTCATTTTCAAAGCAGTTTATACCCAGATGTTCAAAACACTCTGCCTGCTTCAGGCTTTGAACTACTTAGATGTGACTAAATTTGTGATAACCACCATTGACCAGATTGGTTGGAGTTTGTTTGATGTAGGTGCAGGTCTGGGTTGGTGGAAGACCATAGGCTAGAGGTAAGTGTTCAGTTTCATTTTTTAGGTGCTAGAGGAGAAGATATAAACCTCTGGAGCACAAAAATAGTAATCGGGGTCTACTACATCCATGATCACAACTGACCCTTTCACATCCTCCTGATCTATTTGGCACCTACACTGGCCCAATTTTCAGGTCGTAGTTAGGCAAGCTGAGCTGCAATGCCTTTTTGACATTCCCAAAGTAAAACTTCATCTCTGCTGGAATGAATAGGCTGCTGGTGAACTTTACGGGTCAGACAGCCAAAGGTCAGTATCATCGCACAATGTTTACCTGGAAAGAAATGCTAGTGGGATCTGGGATTAAGTGGAGTCCGACAGATGGGGAATTGTGGGTGTGGTGGTTTGAAGTGGTCAGAATAGAAGAACATTCGAGTAATTTGCTTGACATCGATTAGCTGCTCACTACATTCTATAAACAGTGGGTTCAGTTGTGCTGTGCCCATCTGTGCTGACATGTGACAAAGGTTTGTATCACGAACACTAAAAGGCCCATCCCCTGGCGTATTAACCTTATTTCTTCAGAATGCATTGAAGTCAACAGCATTTTGGGTGATATGAAATAATATGAATATATACTTCAGTACTTAAATTGCCTTCTGTTCTTCCCTTCTGCAACTATACTGCCTAGTTTTCACTCAAATAGCAACAAGAACAAAGAGCAATTATTGCATCATGTATAAGGTTCCTGAGCATTGACAGCTCTGTTTGTATCAGAAAGCCCCTTTGCCAGTTGCTACTGTTCTTCGTTCTCGGAGGGTACAGAACAGATGGTTTCTCTTACTTTAGACTCTGGGCTGGGCTCAGCTGTTCATCCATTTGTGGAGCAATTAACAATGGTCACAATATTCAGCCTTCATGGTGAAATGTCAGTCGTGTCACTGGTTGCGAAGAAACAAATAGCCCATTGAGAGTATAAATATTTTATGACGTCTGATGTTTCTTAGCGCCCACCACACTCACAGTCATGCTGATGTGCTTGCAATAAACTACCTTACTTTGAAGTTTATGCAAGTCACAGGACATGTCCTGGTTCACTTCATAACCCCTGCTGTACCAAAGTTTTTATTTAGCCTTTAATATAAAAGACATAAATTTCAGTGCATTTGAAATGGCTAACTTACTTTCTCTTTTTCAACATTACATAAAGTGGATTATTTTGCAATATTGTGTATGTGATTTTGTTACTAATTATCTGGTGACTATACATCTTATCTAAAGGCTGGCATGGCACATACTGTGATCAAAGCTTACTTCTTTCTGACACAATGAGATGCTTTTTTTGTGCTGTTGATGTTTTTTAATGGGAAAAAAATTGTCAAATCTTTAAATGAGAAATTCCTATGTCAATGTTGCAACACACTGTAGTTCTAGCCCTCCCACCATTAGATGATGCTGTGACATATCATTGTGATTGCCCTGCAGGGCACTCTGGTCATCCAACCTGATTTTCATATATTTTCCTACTTTATTGGATATTTAAAATGCAATTTTTAGGTTTTCACCTAATAAGTGAGCATCTTACTCCCTGGTTCACACACTCACCAAGCTTTGCTTTTTGCTGCCTTGAATTATGAGCAATATCTTGTTCATTTTCTCCAGAGACAGAAGTCCTATATTTGCGGGTGGGGGGGGGTGAAGAGTGGGTGGATGCACCCTACTCTTCAGGTCCCCACAATGGGAGCACATGGGCCCAAGTGTAAGCTACAGAAAAAGTGCACAATATCTCAAAGAACCACCTGCCCTGTCAAGCACCACTTGAAAGAGGATATGCAGATCCCACATAGGACTCTTCAGCACCTCAGAATTCAGTCATCCTCAACTCCAAGGACTGTCTCAGAAGAAAAAGGAGAAGATATCAGTGAAGCTAGTTAGCTGAACATATAGTAACAGTGAGGTAAGGGATTGTGTGCTGCTGGTGTTGTGAAGCTACCGTTCTCAACAGGATTCTAGCCAATACCCACAAACCACCCATGCATCTCAGCTTAATATCATTTATGGTTTCCAAATCCTCAAACCACTTTTCAGAGTAATAGGTAATGGAAAAAGACTTTGAAACTCGAGATACAAGGTTGTGTTGTAAAAATGAAATGTGGCAGTTTAAAGGGCATTCTAAAGAAGGTTCTGCAGTACAATAATTTGTTAAGAGGGATGTAATTGACATCTGGAAAGTAATTAGGAACAGGGATCAATGAGGTTTTCCTTCTGAGCAGTTGAGATTTTAAACCTGAGCTGGTAGGGAAATGAGTTGGTATGATCACCAACATTTGAGCATTCCAAACACAGAAGCAGATACTTTCTGAATTTGCATCTATTTTTTAAAGGTCCAATCAGTCCAGAGAG
Organism: Pristis pectinata; assembly: GCF_009764475.1. NCBI lineage: Eukaryota > Metazoa > Chordata > Chondrichthyes > Rhinopristiformes > Pristidae > Pristis > Pristis pectinata. The sequence goes on from NC_067419.1 coordinate 27,997,208, forward strand.
CTCCCAGCTGGGAGGTGTTAACCTACTTTACTAAACAAGTAATTTAGTAACTTCTTCAAAGGCTCAGCAATTTTATCTAGTGGCAGCCAGAGCCTTATAGATGGATGTATCCAAGTTCAATGACCAAGATGCCCATCTAAGTTAGTCCCATTTGCCTGTGTTTGGCCCATATCCCTCTAAACCCTTCCTATCCATGTACTTATCCAGGTGTCTTTTAAATGTTGTTACTGTACCTGCCTCAACCACTTCCTCTGACAGCTCATTCTGTATACTCACCACCCATTGTGTGAAGAAGTTGCCCCTCGGGTCCCTTTTAACCCTCTCACCTTAAACCTGTGCCCTCTTAGTTTTTTGTTCCCTTTCTCATTGCTAGCTGCTAGATGGCACCGGAGTGTGGCGACTCGTTGCAAGCTGCTCTCTGCAAATCTACTCATTACTTTTACTATAATCGTTCTACTCTTTTAAATTTAAATTCTTTGTACCTCAATGCACCGTGTAATGAATTGATCTATACGAATGGTATGCAAGACAAGTTTTTCACTGTACCTCGGTTCAAGTGATAATAATAAAGCAATACCAATTGGCTGATCTCAGCAAGCTAGTTATAGAGGTGTTAAATACTTTATGTATCTCTAGGAGCTGGACAACTGTTCCAGTTTTTACTCCTTACATAGTGAACTTGATTGAAAGTGTGTGTAAGCAGAAATGGGTCAAGAACAGGGTGGGTGCAGTTAGAGTGAACTGTTATTGACATTCATTCATTCACTGGACATCTTTGAATCAGGACAATTTAGATGGGGATACCAAATGGTGACGTGGAAGCACATTCCAACAAAGTATCAATAATGAGGTATAAGGGAAAATATTATTGTAGGAACAATCAGATGGCAAATTACCAAAATGTTACTTGGGCATTGTAGAAGGGGGCCCTAATTAAAGTGGGCCATTATCTCAGCATTTCTGAGGTTGTACGTGGAACTCTGGTTCATTATTTTCACTGAGGGAGAAACCTCAATGAATTACTGTGTACCAATCTCAGCCAGATATCTGTGGGAAAGAAGAGTGAGTGGCAGAAGTTAACTCTTCCAGAAATCCATTTTAATCAATGATTCCAAATCAAAGGGGCTTGGTCTCTTTGATTGTTAACATGTAGTTCTGTTGTATTGAGCTTAACTTAATGACATGGAATTTGTTTTTATAATCACAGCAAAACTGTTGGTATTCACAGCCTTTAATCTGTCAAATTGACAGGAGCTTCTGGCATCAGTACGTGAAACTGCTGTCACTGATATCTTGCTCTGCCAAAAAGATGACTTGTTGGGATCTTCCAGAATTAGAAGTCTGACATGAATTTCAGACTTTTACACAAATGTCTAACCACTGAAAATATTAAACATTGTGAAGCATGACATAACCAATATTTTTTTGCTCAACAAGAAGTAATTGTGAAACAGTCTGAAAATCAACCTTTTATATGCATCTTCATTTCCTCAGAATAACTTCTTAAAAATTCCAAGGTCTTTAAAATGATGGCAAAACAATGTCTTTAAAAGATGCTTGTTTTGATATTTCAGCTTCCTACCCTTTATACATCCCAATCTTTATTTCACTTTCTGGAAAATGTTTGAAAGGTTATTTTAAATAAAGTTGTTTTTAATTTCTGATTTGTTGTCTGCAAGGACTTGTTATTTCAGAATAGCGGAATCCCTGCCACAAATCACACTAGATCATTGCAGAAAGCTTTCTTCAAGGTCATCAGCCAAAGTTCCTCCTGATCAGAAAATCCACGGCAATATCATTGTTTACCGAATCTACAGAAATTATAAATGACTGGTTTTAGCAATTGCTGCAAATAAATGCTACAAATTAGAAGTTTCATTTTGAAAAGGCTAAACTTTTATCTTTTTTATGAATAAAGAATGGAATTGCAAATGCAAAGTGGTTCAAAATTTGTAAAAAAAAAGGTTTCTATTTACTTTGCAGCACAAGTGCAGAGGAAGGACAAAAGCTATTGCATGTTAACATGCTCCATTGACCATAAATGCTGTATCTGGACCAGTTTTGCATTCTTGACATATTTTCAAAGCTAGTTAATTCAGAAAATATGCTGTGTTCTCTGCATAGATTGTTGGTTTGACTTAATACCGATGGAAAATAAGACTGTAGTACTGTATCTGTTTCTGATGAGTAAACAGGAATTAATACTCTGTAATGGTGTGGTTCAAACACTATATGCGAATAAAAAGAGGGTCCAATTAACTTTGAAGACTGACTTCCAGTTGACTGTCTGCAAGTGCTCTGGGACTATTCATTGTATAAATAACAACTTCAGCTTGTGTCTGAAGTGCTGCTGAAATAGAAGTGGACAGCAGAGATCTTTGCAAACTAAAGCTGACCCAACAGTTTTTGCCTGGTTGCTTTGTGAATGTTCATATTTTGGTAATACGGACTTTCTTTCATGATCACCCATATTCCTCCGCTCAATGAAAGAGTCTAGATAATTACTCTACCCCTTAAATATCATGACCTGTTGAACACTTGTCTGGAGATAGTGAATTCTGCAAAGCAGCATCTTTTTAAAGGGCTGCAGCTATTCAATACAGAGGAAACGCTAATCCAACTCTTTATTGGAAACTGTGCAAGTTTGTAGATGTCACGCATTGTCCACCAGAACTCAACTGTGATCAGTGTCACACATGCATAAGGCCAGTTGTCTAAGGAGAAGAATTTTCCAGTTTCTCCTCCCCGAATTTCCCTGGCTAAAGTGTTTGATCAGTGTGTCATGTGGTGCAACAACCTGTTTCTGATGAGTGGAAACTCTTTCAATTAAACCTTGTCAAATTTACTCTTCACAATGCAAAGGCTGCCATTCACACCTCCCCGACATCATCCAACTCTGGCCCACCTCACTTTGCCTGCAGCTGATAATTCATCTGTTTTTGTTATCACCAATATTAACTGTTACTTAGTTTTGGTCTAATCATGTTCCTGTGAAATTTCTTTACATCTTTTTGATGGAAAATATTATACATGTACAAGTTATTGTGGTAGATGCTTGAGTAAGTGGCCATAAACGCAGACCAGGAAGGTTTGATTCAATCATGGGATTGTTGGATGATAAAGCATTGGAAGAGGCCACTCAGCCCATCACACTGGTTCCCTGAAAGAGCCACCAAGCAGCCCTGCTTCCCCACTTCTTTTCCATAATCCTGCAACATTTCCCCTTGAAGCATTTATGCAATTCTCTTTTGAAAACTACTAAGGAATGTGTTTCCACTGTCTACTACATTCCCAGTCACTACTTATTGCCTTAAGGAACTCCCTTCATCTCACCCCTTGTTCTTTTGTTAGTTGTGAAGATGAGTTGTTAACATCAGCTGTGGTGACTACAGTTTATTTCAACAAGTTAACCCCATCGTCACCGAGTTATGGAATGGGAAATCAGCAAATGCTCCTGCTTGTTACCTGGTAAATTATGATGAAAAGAAAACACATGTAAAGTTTGGACTAAGGTAGGACCAGGATCAATTCTGGGTTCCCAAGGACAGCAGGTGTGCAGGAGTAGGAGAGAGCACAGAGACACAAGAAATTCTGCAGATGCTGAAATCTGGCGCAATACACAAAAAGTGCTGGAGGAACTCAGCAGGTCAGGCAGCATCTATGGAGGGAAATAAACAGTTGACCGGGCCAAGACCCTTCAGCCCTTTGACTCTTCTACTTATCACCTCTCAGTTTATTACACCTTTCCCTTCCCCCACCCACCTTCCCCCTCTCACCTGGACTCATCTATCACCTAAACTCACCCATCCCCTGCCTGCAGGTAATCCTCCCCCTCCCCCACCCCACCTTCTTATTCTGGCTTCTGCCCTCTTCCTTTCCAGTCCCAATGAAGGGTCTTGGCCTGAAATGTAGACTGTTTATTTCCCTCCATAGATACTGCCTGACCTGCTGAGTTCCTCCAGCACTTTTTGTGTGTCACTAGAAGAGAGAACATTTCAGAGGCGATTAAGAATGTAGACACAGGAGACTGCAGATGCTGGAATCTGGAGCAACAAATAATCTGCTGGAGGAATTCAGCGGGTCCAGCAGCATCTGTGGGAGGAAAGGAACTGTCGATGTTTCGTGTCAAAACCCTGCATCAGGACTGAGATTAAGAATGTGTTTCGTCTGCAGGTGATTTCTGCACAATCACACCTGCACAACGGCTTGTGAGTTAGCCCCAAAATCTCCTGTGTTTGTGATTTTCACAAGTCTTTACTCTGGTTCAAAGTTGAATTGCCCAACATCAGTTCTCACCCACAGAACTGCCCCATCCCCCAGGTCAAGGTGGTAAGATTTTCCTAATGGTTTAGGGTGGATCTTCAAATTGAGTTCATTCCCTTATGTGTATTTTAAAAGATTATCACAACAAAAAAATATATAATTTACTAAGAAACTGATACCAATTAAATTATTAAATGTTCCAGCATCATGTTGGGGTTATTTGTAGTTAGGAGCACTTTTAACCAGGACCAGACGGGAGCATGGACACCCCAATCATTACGCTTAAAATATAAATGTCATATGAGTTTATGGATACACACAGAGAGGCTTGCTCTATTACATCAAGGATGTGTGAGTACACTCCCCGATAGCAGAAGCAAGTAAATTTTAACTCCTGCACAGGCCCTGTTTGTAGAGATTCAATGTAAGATTACTCATTGGCAGAGGATATTTTGAAAATGCATATTTTTCTTATAAATTCCTTATTCAACTGCATTATTAAAACTATTATAAAAACAGCTAATCAATCTTGAGTACATCAAAGGGAATGTTTTTGGAATGGAAAGAAAAAGGAAACAATTCTGTTTGCTTTTATTGCCAGATTGCATTGATCCAAAATGTCTTGGGTTCCTGTAAATCAGCACCATCTAGTGGCAACACTGCAGTGATACCCACATCATCTGATCAGAACTATTTCTGGCATCATTTCCCAACAGTTATCAATGCAGCATTTACTTAATTATTGATATGAATAATTATATAATAATAATAATCTGTGAAGAAAAAATGAAACATTTGAAAAATTAGGGAATGAGGAAAAAAACAGAAAAGCAAATAATGAATAGGACAAAAAGAATTAATTAATCAGAAATAGAAAATTGTAGCTCAACCATACAGGACAAAAGACCATATGTTTGATTCTCAGTCTGTTACATTAGCCCATCAACCACCCGTTAAGGTTAAGAGATGCTAAAAGAACACATGAGATATAACCTCGGACAGATACAGCAGTAAACCTGCAAGTAAAAGGGAGGTCTGTGGAAAAGAATTACTGTCAGTAGGGGGGGGGGGGGGGCTGCAAAAAGGCATTCTGAAAAGATAGCAATAGAAACAAGAGCTATGCAAATAACTAAAAGCTTAGAAGGCAAGTGGAATGGCACGTTCACCAGAACTCCTCTGATGAAGGATCATTCACCCAAAATATCAACTCCTGCTCCTTTCTCACCGGCCACTACCTGACCAACATTTTCTGTTTTGAAACCAGAATTCTTTGGCCTTAACTGTCAAAGCAACTTTAAGTGCCAGAGCAAGGAGCCCAGGAAGCCCTGTGATTTTCATTTTCATCCATGTGTAACAGTAGGGAACTCAATTAGTTTTTAATAAAACCTGAAATCACATTCTTCTGAGTCAAGGATAGCTGTAGAATTCCCTCACACCAAACTGACAGCTGGGATTACTAGCATTTCATTGTGCCCTGGGTCTGTACACTGCACTTGGGCAGCTGTCAGCTTAGATGAATGCTTTTATGTAAATATATTCATTGTCTGCTGTTTATCCACTGAATGCCCCAAATATTTGAACAAATGACCTGCTCCCACCACGATGAACTTTCCCCAAGATAGCATGTGCAGCATCAAAAAATCAATTTATCTTTGATCTCATTATTTCAAATTGTTCTAAAGACAATTCTTTGGAAAAGATCAGGATTAAACCAAGTACATTGTTGTCCATAAAAGTTAGTGTCATGGGGTCATGTACCTTTCAAATACCTTGAGGAAGTAAAATATTTAATAATACTGCAAATAATTCTTTTTTCTTTGTGTTTTCAAATAAACATTGCAGAACTAGAGGAGGTGAGCTACACCAGGTAAGTGGGTATATGGACTGGAGAGTGAAGTTAATTTATATCCATTTATCACAATTTCTATTTCACCTTTTCAACATCACTTTGGCAGTAGTGTAAAACAGGCAGTATTAAACATCTGTTCTGATATTTTTTGCTAGGTTATGAATGGTAAAATGTGATTAAAAGAGGCTAATCCAGGTCAGTGATACACACAGCTAGAAGTTCAAGTTACTTCCATTCTTTATCGACTCTTTTCCAGAGTTCAGTGTTTCTCCGTAATCCTATTTCTTGACATATTTGGCATTGATCCCTTTCTATAATACTTCTCCTTTGTATCTGCTTTTCCTTATCCCGGTCATACATGGTCCACATTTTTTTGCTTCTTTCCTTTCCTCATGACAATTTCTTTCCTACTCCAGGGTGATTTTTATATTGATAGAATGGGAACAAATGGAGATTAACACCCAACTACATTCCTTCTCTTATTTTTCCTCTGTAGTGCTGAGGACAGATGGTATTTTAGTATTTTCTATGTTTCCAATAAAAGGACTATATTACACACAGAACAGTATAGATCACTGACAAAGACATTATATTTCCAACACTTTCTGATTTTGATTTATATTTCCACATTGCCACTCTGTCTTTATGATTGAAGGAGAACTTTAAGGTGTTTGGGCCTGGGACACTACTCCATGGAACTCCTGAAATGATGTTGTGGGTCTTAAATGATTTACCCCCAATAACCACAACCCTGTTCCTTTGTGCAAGCTATGATTCCAACCACTTGAGTATTTTCTCTTTGCTGCTCATTAACCTCAGCTTGGGCATGGTACCTTGATGCCAAACTTCGTCAAATGTCGCCTTCATGTCAAGGACAGTCATACTCACCTCACCTCCAGAATTCAGTTCTTTGGTCCACATCTGGACCAAAGTTGTGATGTGTTCAATAACCAAGTGGTCCTCATGAAACTCATACTGGGCATCAGTTAGTAAGTTAGTACTAAGTAAGAGCCTTTTGTTAGTGCTCTCAGTAACAGCTTCTATCTCTATTCTGATGATTAGGAAGAGACTGATCGGACAGTAATTAGCTAGTTTGATTTTTCTTTCTTTTCGTGATCTGGACGTATCTGGGTAATTTTCCACATTGTTGGGCCGATGCCGGTGTTGTGATTGTACAGCTTGGCCTGAGGTGCGGCTAGTTCTGGAGTGCGGGTCTTTTGTGCTACATGTTGTCTAGTTGTACAACCTTTGCTGTTTCCAGTTCTCTCAGTTGCTTGTTGATACCGCCTGGACAGAATAGAATTGACTGGTGACTGGCTTCTGTGATGATGGGAAACTCAGGAGAAAGCTGAAATTATCATCTATTCACCACGCAGGGCTGAACACAGTTGCAAATCTTCAGCTTTTTCTTTTACACTGGCATGCTGAGCCCCATGGAATCATTGAGGATGGGAATGTTCTTGAAGCCGACTCCTCCTGTTTCATTGCCCACCACCATTCACGATGTGGTAGTACTACAGAGCTTCAAATCCTTGTCTGGGAGATTGCTTAGCTCTGCCTCTGCTTTGGCTGTTTAGTCTGCATGTATTCCTGTATTACACCTTCACTAGGCTGGCACCTCATCACTTTTAGGTATGTCAGGTGTTGCTCCCAGCATGCTCTTCTGCACTCCTAATTGAACTACTGTTGATCCCACGGCTCGATAGCAAAATTAAACAATGGTACCTCCAATACACTAGGGGGCAGATCATTCCACTAGTTGATAAGCTAATGTGAGAAGGGACTTCTGCTAATGCTTTCTTAAATACAAATCCATTCCCTTCTGTTTTCTATTCTCAATTCATTTAATAAGATTTGCTGTCAACACAGGGCATTTGACCTTTCCAGGGGTCCCCAGAGTTTCTGCTTTGTCTACACATCTCATTAATTTTTAAAACTTTTGTCGGCTCTCTTTTGATCCTTTGTTTTGCTGAAGAAATATTCTTTGTTCCTTTAACCTATTTTCAAAGCAACGGCAATTGATGTCTGGAGCTCCTCTGTTACTCTCCTCTCCTCTTTCTAATGTACCAATGTCCCAGTGGAGAAATGATAACCAAAAATGAATGCATTACTCTAAGTCTGGTCTTTTTAATGCACTGTACCAAGTTAACATAATGTCAGTAGATTGGAATCCTACGGACCTGGCAGTGTGCCTTACCATTCAGCTTGTCTTACTAATTGCCATTTCACATTGAAATATGGAAGAAAACTACCTCCAAGTTCTTTTCTTTAATGTACAACCATTAATCTTTTGTGCTGTCGTTTTGTTCCACCTTCATCCTTATAAGTGCTCAAGGTGTCTTGTATCTCAGCATATATACTGTGATTAAAGATCATCAACCCAACACCTAAGAACAGTATCACTACAGGATATGTATTTCAGGCAATTAGATCATAATCCACCATTTCATTGTTTTTTGTAGACCTCACTTTCTATCTAAACCATGATGTTTCTCTTCCCTCATCCGCAGTGGTTATGTTTGCTTTTCTTTAAACTGGGCATTTGACAAGTTCTGTTTTTTGTCATGGTTATACCATTGGAATACATTAGCAATTAGTGCCTGTTCTTGAGTTAATTGATTCCTCCCGCATGGAGGTATTCAGTGGTTGATATTTACAGGGAGGTGAGAAGGGAGTGGGAGGGTGGGGAAGGGATGGTGTCTGCAGCTGGGAAACCTAGTAAGGCCAGGGATGTAAAGCGGAATTTGATAGCGGGAACTAAGTAACTTTTTAACCTGGTAGTCAGCCAGATTGAAAGCATGCCAAGTAGGAAAGCCAATGGTACCAGAGCAGGCTGGGAACCCTGGGATGGAAACCAACCCGAGGTGAAAGGAGGGAAGAGAACATGAGGGGAAAGGGAGGCTGAAGTTAAGGAAGACATCGAGGGGTGGTGATTGGGAAGAGATCCCAAGGAAGACAGAGGGAAGAAGTGATCATGGTGGAAGAGTCCTTGAGGAAGAAATCATGAAGGGGACTGTGGAAGGCCAAAATCCTGATGGAAGATTACAGAGGGGAAAGGAGGCAATGTGGCGATGCACCCACTGGGGGGAATGAGATCACATGGATGGAGTTCACATGCAAAGCATTCAAGATTGCAGAGTGATCGCAGGAGAAGGGATAATGGCTGTTCACTGATCACAGCAGCAAGAAATCACAGGGGGAAGATAGACTGTGGAGAAAGTGACAGCACAGGTAGGAGATCAGAGGCAGGAGTTTGCAGGGAGAAAGAGCCACAGGCGTTGTATACCATTCAGGTGGGAGAGAGGGATCAGGGCAGGTTTGCTTGTGGGAAGCACTCCAGGGCCTGCTGGCCCACAAATAATGCTGATAATGTTTTTAACCAATGTAGCCAGAACTTTTAGCTGCCAGGCTGCAGCAGCTCTGAGAAACCTGGCCAAAAGACATTTTTTTTTTGTTTCTGGTCCCAACAGGTGTGGTGAGCAGACCCTGGAGAGAGGATTTAAAAGGAGGAGCAGCTGCCTACCATCAAGCCAATGAAGAAGTTGAGGGAAATACAGAAGTTTAAGCAAGTAAGTTCAGTAGGCAGGAGCAGGGCAGGGAGTGAGGAAGGTCTGATAGATTAAACTGCATTTATTTTAATGCATGAAGCCTGACAGGTAAGGCAGATGAACTCAGGGCACATACAGGTACGTGGGCCAGGGATATTATAGCTATTACAGAAACATGGTTAAGGGATGGTCAGGACCAGCAGCTCAATGTTCTGGGGTGCAGGTGCTATAGGCATGATAGCAATGGAGGTAAGAGAAGAGGGGGAGTTGCATTTTTGATTAGGGAGAATATTACAGCAGTACTTAGAGAGGATATTCCTGGGGGAATCATCCAATGAGGCTGCATGGGTGGAACTCAGAAATAAGAAGGGGTTTATCACTGATGAGAGTGTACTATAGGCCCTCCAATAGTAGCAGGAATTAAAGGAGTAAATATGTAGGGAAATTAGATAACATTAGGATAGAGTTGTAATAGTTGGTGATTTTAGCTTCCCCAGTATTGACTGAGATTGCTACAATTCTAAGGACTTGGATGGGGCAGAATTTGTTTTGTGTCCAGGAATGGTTTCTCAAGCAATATGTAGATGATCCTACTAGAGAGTGGGCAACATTGGATTTCCTATTGGGAAATGAGACAAGGCAAGTGACTGAAATATCAGTGGGGGAGCCCTTGGAACTAGTGAACATATTTCTATTGGCTTTAAAATAGTTATGGAAAAAGGTAGGACTGATCTACAAGTTGAAGTCCTACATTAGACAAGACTAACTCTGATGGCATTAGACAGGAACTTGCAAAGGTTGATTTGGGAGGCTTTTACAATATCTATTAATTCCACAAAGAAAATACAGAGTACATGAATCAAAAAGAAAAGAAAATACTACTAAATACATTGTGTTAAATCATACTTGAAATCACAATACCCTATATTAGTAATCAAAAATGATAATTAATAACAAATTGGAATAGTTTTATTATTAAAAAATCTAAGCCCACTATCAAGACCAAAGCTGTTTGGTAAAAAAAAGGACAAGGAAAAACCCTTAACACATAATGATATCAGCCAATATCTGTACCTTAACCACGAGATCAAAGGTTTTGAAAATAGTTCAAAAAAGGTCCCCACAATGTTTGAAAGTCTAAGTTAGATTCAGAAATTGAACAACAGATCTTCTCTAACTTTAGGTATGACATAACATCCCATATCCATTGAACATGAGTAGGCAGAGTAACTTCCTTCCATTTAAGCAACACAGCCCTCCTGGCTATAAGAGAAATAAAGGCCAAAATGTGTAGATCAGAAGTCTCCAAAGTTATCTTTTTCTCCAACAATCCCAAATAATGCAGTCAAAGAATTAGGTTTAAAATTTATTTTAAAAAGCACAGAAAAAGTTTGAAACACCTCTATCCAGTATTTTTTTTTAAGACTCAGACATGTCCAAAACATGTGGATTAAAGAAGCCGCTCTGTTATTGCATTTATCACAATATGGAGATATATCCAAATAAAAACAAGATAGCTTGTCTTTGGACAAGTGAGCTCTATGGACCAGTTTAAATTGAAAGAGAGAGTGACAGGTGCATGATGAAGTATTGACCAATTTAAAAATTTCATTCCAAGTTTCCTCAGAAATTGAAATCTGCAAGTCTGGTTCCCAAGCATTTTTAATTTTATCTAAAGGAACCTTACTCGCTCCTAATAACCTGCCATAAATATCAGATATTGAGCCTTCATAAAAAGGCTTCAAATTAAAAATTACATCTAGTAAGTTCTTATCAGGACTCATAGGAAATGTGTGTAATTGAGATCAGAGAAAGTCTCTAATTTGTAAATATTGAAAAAAATGAGTTTTTGGTAAACTGTATTTAGTTGACAATTGTTCAAACGAAGAGAGATTTCCTCCAACAAACTGGTCCTGAAAACAAGTAATACCTGATTTGTCCCACTCTTTAAAAACTACATCAGTCATAGAAGGTTTAAAAAAAAAACAATTAGAAAAAAATGGGACTAGACAAAGAAAATCTCGATAAGCCAACATATTTTGCTAAATTGTAACCAAATTCTCAAAGCATGTTTAACTACCAGAGTATCAGTTAGTTTATTTAATGATAAAGGAAGTGAAGGGCCAAGCAAAGAAATAATAGAAATTTTTTTTTTAAAAAAACAGAATTAGCTTCCAAAGAAACCCATACTGGACAAGTCTCATGGTTAATGTGATGTAACCAAAATGTAAGATTTCATATACTGACTGCCCAGTAATAGAACCTAAAATTGGGTAAGGCTAAACCTCCATTCTTTTTAACTTTCTGAAGGTGAGCTTTATTTAATCTAGGATGTTTGTTTTTTCCATATGTAAGAAAGTTATAATTGAATCAAGAGAATCAAAAAAAGACTTAGGAATAAAACAGGTAAGGCCTGAAAATAGGTATATAAATTTAGGAGAGGCTTTTAAATGTGAGATAGGGAAAGTTCAGGGCCAGCAAGGTCCTGTTTGAGTGAAGAGCAAGGCTGCAAGATTAGGAAACCCTGGTTCATGAGCAATATTGAGGCTCTGGTCAGGAAAAAGGAGGCAGCCACAGGTCAGGTAGAGGCAAGCTGGGATCAAGAGAATCCCTTGAGGAGTACAAGGAATGTAGGAGTACACTTAAGAGGAAAAATCAGCAGGGCAAAAAGACACAAGATAGCTTTGGTAGACAAGGTAAAGGAGAACCCAAAGAGATTCTACAAGTATATTAAGAGCAAAGAGTAACTAGGGATAGAATAGGTCCCCTTAAGGAACAATGTGGTCACCAATTCATGGAGGCCACAGGAATGGGTGAGGTCTTAAATGAATATTAATCACCTATGTTTACCGTGGAGAAGGTTATGGAAGCTAGGGAATTCAGGTAGAGAATAATAATGACTTGAAACATATCCACAAAAGAGGAGGTGCTGGCAGTCTTAAAGTGCATAAAAGTGGATAAATCACTGCAGCTTGACCAAATGTATCCTAGGATGTTTTGGGAAGAAATTGCTGGGGCAGAGATTTTTGTATCATTGTTAGCCATGGTGAGATACCAGTAAACTGGAGGGTGGCCAATATTGTGCCTTTATTTAAGAAGGGCTGCAAGGACAAGCCAGTAAGTCAAACATCAGTGGTGGGAAAGTTACTGGGGTGGATTCTGAGAGTCAGGATCTATCTGCATTTGGAAAGTGAAGGACTGATTAGGAATAGTCAGCATGGCTCTGTGTTTGGGAAATCATGTCTTATGAAATTGATTGAGATTTCTTTTGAAGAGGTCACCAAGAGGATTGATGAGGGAAGGGTAGTAGATGTTGTCTACATAGACTGTAGCAAGGCTTTTGATAAGATCGCACATGGTAGGCTGATTCAGAAGATTAGATCACACGGATCCAAGGTGAGCTAGCCAACTGGATGCAAAATGGCAGAAGAAGTCAGAGGGTGGTAGTGGAGAACTGTGACCAGCAGTGAACCACAGGGATCAGTGCTGGATCCTCTTGTCATGTGTTTTCATGATTTGGATGAGAATGGTTAGTAAGTTTGTGGATGACACAAAAATTGATGCTATAGTGGACAGTGAAGAGGGTTATTTAATATTACTGCAGGATCTAGGAGCAACTGGGAAGGAAAAGCAGATGGAAGTTAACTTGAACAACTGGCGAAGTGTTGCACTTCGTTAAGTTAAACCAGGACAGGACTTGCCACGTAAATGGCAAGGCCATAGAGAGCATTGTAGAACAGAAAACTTAGGAGTACAAGTACAGAGTTCCCTGAAAGTAGGCGACACAGATAGACAGGTTGAAGGTGGCATTTGGCACATTTGCCTTCATCAATCAAGACACTGAGTACAGGAGTTGGGATGTTATGTTACAACTGTACAAGACACTGGTAAAACAGTACTTAGAGTGTTGTGTGCAGTTCTGTCATTAAACTGGAAAGGCTGCAGAAAGATTCACAAGGATGTTACTGGGACTAGAGGGCTAGGTTATAAGGAGAGGCTGAATAGGCTGGGGCTTTTTTGCCCCTGGAGCAATGGGAGGCTGCATGGTGACCTTATAGAGGAATATAAAATCATGATGGGCATAGATAAGGTAAATGTTCAGTCTTTTTCCCAGGGGAGGGAAGTCCAAAACTAGAGGACACAGGTTTTAGATGAGAGGGGGGACTGGAGGGGCACCTTTTTCCACACAGAGGGTGGTGTGCACATGGAATGAGCTGCCAGAGGAACGTACAGTTACAATGTTTAAAAGACATTTAGATAGATACATGGATGGAAAAGGTTTAGAGGGATATGGGCCAAACATAGGCAAAGGTAGCTAAGGCAGACAATTTGGCTAAAGGACCCATTTCCATGCTGTATAACATTATGACTCCACCTAAATTGATGACAAACCAAAGCACACAGCCTTGGTTGAGTGTTCTAATAATTGAACTGCTTTGCAGAGCAGGATGATACAAACTCTAACCCATCTCATTAAATGGAAGCATGCATTTTCATCAACTGCCAAGAAAGACAGCAAAAAAACTTCCACTTTTAATGCCTGGAGCATTGTCTTGACATCTTACAGAAGGAAAGTTTCCAACTCGATGGTCTTCTTAGAAGCATCTCTGTATTCATTAAGCAATGTGGACAGGATGAAAGGTGGCCACAACCCCAAGGACACGCTCTATAGGGAGGACAAAGCCAGAAGACAAGTAGCGGTGCTAAAGCTGTTTTAAAGACATTGGTTAAAAAAAATGATTGTCACAAGTAGAAAACTGCTTTTTGTGACAGAAGGAAATGACAATCTTGGCTATGGGTTGGGATTTGCCATCATAATGATCAATGATTTTAATAGACCAGGACCATAGACAAGACTAGTGATCGCCCCATTTCATCAGCCAATGGCACTTTAAGTTGTGACATGTGGCCAGCTGTGTCTTTCCAGAGTCAGCTTCTTTAGTCATCAATGGAAATGTGATACTTGATGTGGAGTCATCAAAGCTTGAAGGGCACATATCCATTGTCTAGCACAAATGGAAGGATATCACCAACTATTATTCCTTCATCCACTGTCCTGACACCTTGTCACACCATCTATTAGAAAATGACCTGGATAGCTTTCTTTCCTGAAATAATTCATGAATTAAAAGAATTAAACAGTGCTGCATTGTAAGGTTTGGATTCTGTTTTGGGGATAGCATATTTTCAAATAATGTTCAGCTCCAATCGACAAAGAGGGAAATTAAAATCTATCAATAAAAATGCTTTTCTTTTTAAATCACCCCAGCTCAGGTACAATATCAGTTCCAGATCCCTGACTGATCCTTAAACATCACCACTACATTCAGAGCAGACATCAAAGTCAACTTCAGATCAAGGCTTGGGAAGCTGTTTGGATTCATAAACCACCTCACTGATGAAAGAACATTCCGTAACTCCAGGAATTTCCATTTTACGATTGTGATAAAGTATTTCTTTAGTTCATATACTTGG